>NC_143014.1:216367257-216683380 GCF_055824585.1 Amblyomma mixtum
CTGCAATGCGGGTAGATTAAGAAAGCGACATCATATGCGACCAGCCGTCGTATACAGGCGAGTGAGCATGTATGTACGTATGATGGCGTCCTCGGAGCACGACGGCTCCACGCGCACTGCCGAATTAGTTGGCTGCTGATCACATTGTAAGCGGCACAAAGTAGCACGCTGAACTGCTGGTTATGACGGCCGCCTCTTTATTAAGAATAAGTGCATAAACTTCGCCTGTATACTGATATGTAGATCAGAGCTGACGCATACGCTCCGTGTGGTCTAAACTGATCCGAAGCCCTTCTTAGGTCAAGTTTCATAAAGCCAAGCCACCGCGGTGGCTGAGCGGTTATGGCGCTCGGCTGCTGGCCCGAAAGACGCGGGTTTGATCCCGGCCGCGGCGGTAGAATTTCGATGGAGGCGAAATTCTAGAGGCCCGTGTACTGCGCGATCTCAGTGCAGGTTAAAGAACCCCAGGTGGCTTAAATTTCCGGAGGCCTTCACTACGGCGTCTCTCATAGCCTGCGTCGCTTTTGGACGTTAAATCTCTATAAACCAAACCACAAAGCCAAATGTTCAAACGGGATAGGACAAAGTGCATGCATGTTTTTTTTCTTACCTGAAGCAATGGGGGAGCTGCATTTAAAGGAGTATATACACCTGACTTTTGGATGTGTGTTTTCTTCTTTGTAATGAGGCGTAAGGCATTATTATGCGCGGAGTAGCACGTGGTATCCCCCTGCGGCGGCTAAATAATTCACATTTGGATTTCTTTCTCGTGCTGTTTCGGTTTCGGTTTCAACAGCCGAACGATGGCTGTGGCGTCAAAGAGGGGTTATAGGTCACGTGAGGCATGAAAAACTGCAGTATAATCGGTGCTTCTGCGTATACGTGGTCATTGCGGCTCTTCAGGAAGGCTGGCTTCAGCACTGTAGTGAATTAAAACGATGAAGCAGCTATTATGTCGCAGTTTTTCCATGCCTCACGTGACCTGTAACCTCTCTTTGACGTCACAGCCATCGCTCGGCTGTCGAAAACTAAACTGAAACAGCATGACATAAACATTAGATTTTAAGTTATTCAGCGGTCGTAGGCAAATACCACACGGTGATTCATGCATAGTAGTGTCTTCAGCATCATTATAATCAAGAGAACATGCCACCAAAATTAGGTGTCTATAGACCATTTACAGCGTGCAGTTCTTCCGTTTGAGACCAGATGGCGCCACAGGCGTGCTCGGAACACGGCGCCATTACGGGCCTCGTAAGTCGGCGGCGTGTACGCCTCGATGCAGCAGTGGAATTATCGCGGGAGGTTGCCGAATGTGTTCTTTCTACGAAGATGTGGAAAGCCAGAAGAAATACGTGCTGTGTTGTGGATTGCAAAAATTGCGACAGAGTTAAAGATGCTGGATGCGATCGTTTGCGAGGCCGTACTGCCCCTATTAGCGCCCGTTTGCCACGCACCCTTTCCGAACGGGCGAACGCAACTAAAACGTTCACCAGCTCTAGAAAGCCAATATAGAAAGAAAGGTTTCGATCTTGGAAAATCTGCGAGAGTAAGTGCACAACATAGCCGCTTGAACAAGCTGCTCTGCCATCGAAACCGTCACTTCGTGCTTTCAGTTGCTCTGCAGTCGTGTCTGCGAGTGTAGCGAGACCCCATTTCTAGTAAGTTAAGTTGTGCGGCCATTAGTAACAGGAGTGCCCGAGGCCAAATTAGGAATGGAAAAGAAGGACAACTAACGCCCCTACATACCGCTACTGTAAACATTGCAGTGCACAGCCGTGCGAGCCGACAACGCTTACCACCAGTACGTGTATTGCATGACGTCTTGCTGCCACTATTTAACTTCGCTCCAAGTAGCGCGGTTTTCGTGGACCATATTCGGATTAAAGCATTTGCGTTACGGCTTCTGTGCTGGGTAGTTGTCGCTTCCTCGCGGTCTACGTGTGACAGTCACTAGAAGTGACTGCGCAGGCTAGCACTCAGAGTGGAGCTTATTACTTACCAGAGACCTCGAGGATTTTCATCTCCGCATACCGAACGTGGAGCACACAATTTTATGACATAATTGTGAACTTCGTGTATTATGAACACGTTGCCATGCGCCAGTTATAACAATTATATCGCGGAATCCTTCGAAACGATTGCACGCCAGCTCGTGAAAGCTGCTTGATGCATGGTACTGCTACCATGATAGTTAATATTTGTGTGTCTGTTTTTGTTGCCTTTCTGTGTTTAGCAAACCAGTAGAAAATATTTTAGGTTTCCTATGCGTACGATGTGCATGTGAGCGTTTTAGAGTGGTGTCTGCTTGTATGTACATAATAAGACAGCGACCTGCGCGGCCGCAGGAGCATTAAACATTGCCGTTTTAGATAATAACAATAAAAAAACATTCAGCAAAAGCCTTCAGCGGATGCAAAGACAAGCAGTCAGGCGACCCATCCGTTGGCTAGAAAAGGGAGAGCTCAGCGGCTCTCCGTGACATGAAGCCCGATCACGTTTTCACGCTTCAAGTTATTGTTATTATTAGGGCTCTAACGTGTCATTCAAAGCTTGGCCAACCAGTGTGTCGTCTTCCAAATCCTTTAATATCGTATCAGCAGAAACACTGCCAGTCGGAACCGAACCATCAGACGCAGCAGCCGTCGCGACGAGGCGCGCGCAGAGCAGTCGGAGGCGCGTAATGGCGGCGTGATCTGTGATCAATGATGGCAGCCCCCACGATACGGCGCTGTAAAGCGTGTATACTTCTTTAAAGGCGAGGCAACGGACTCGGGCGCAGTAAATATGCCAAATCCCGCTGCCTAAGACCTAAAGAACCTTACGTGATGCCTAAAATTGCAACAAAATACGGAAGGAGGTGTTCGGCTTATATTTCAGCCATATTTATTAAATTATAGGCTTCAGTATTAGAGGCAAACTCAAGACATGCGATTAAAAAACTACTTAGAGCTTCAGAAGTTTTAGTAAAATTTTTGTCTAACTTTTTAATTGAACATTCCGGTAATAGTTATGTGCATTTTTCTGTGACCTGACTGTCAGGCGCTGCCAGGCAAGCCCTCTGAGGATTTGGCATGCCTGCTGTCTGTATTTTTTTCCTTCATGCACAATTAAGAATGTATTGTATTGTATAAATCATACACATTGCAGCTTGTTTCGTGCGAACCGCGTGGCGGTATGAGCGGGCGGTCATAAAACGGCGTGATGGAAAAAACCGCATCTCTTCCTTACAACGCCTGCAGTTCAGTGCTGTGGAGTCATCCCCCCCCCCCCTTTTTTTTTTCTGTCGGGCGCAAAAAAATTACTCTTAAAAAACACGGCGAACCTTTATGTGTGTGTGTGTGTGCGAATTAAGTTCTGAAATATGCATGGTGCACCTTCATTCTTGTCTGTTACGGTTCAGGCAAGAATACAGACCCGAATTGGCCAAAGACCTCGCTATCGCCGCCACTTACGGCCACACTTTCACTCTTACTGAAAATCAGCGTGGAATCAAAACTCAACCACCACAGAGCGGAGCTACCTCGCGCGCAGCCAAGCTCCCTGCGCACAACGACGGCGAGTCGCGAGCCTGCTCGTGCTTTCGTCCTTCCATTTTTCCGGAGGAACCGGCACCGGCACGACGACGGCAGTTTTGCCGCCTGAGCAAATGTTGCGTACGGAACTTGCCGGCCGCGGGTGGTGGTGCTGGGTGGCAGGGAGGAAGGTCCGCGTTATATACGCGCCCACGTAAGCCTCGAGAAAGGCGCAGACTGGGCGCCACGTGTGTATTCGGCAGACACACACACACATACGCACGCGCTCGCAGCTCACGCAGCGCCAACAGCAGCAGCGGCGGCGGCAGCAAGCGTTTGGCCCTCGCGTGAGAACCATTGGGGCAGCAACGATAAGTCTCGCTCCCGTGGCACTTCCATCCATTAGCGGAGCCCTGAACGAGCACTCAGTCCAGATTACCTGGCAGCGGCAGCACCACCACCAGCGGCGCAACTCACCGCACTTCCTCCCCCCTCCCCTCCCCACCTCTCTCTCTTTCTGCCACCCTCCCTCCCGCGCGGTCTGCGCGCCCGCTGAGAAGGTGCAAACGCCGAGGAGCCGATACGCGAGAGCCTCTACATCGCCCTGTCCAGGAGTGGATGCCCGGTTCTTGGCGTGAACTCTGTGGATCGATGACGTATATCGAGATTAGGGCTGTCGCACGAGAACAATCTCAGCATTGATTGGAATGAATACGTGCGTGAGCACCGCGGGCGATACGTCATGTCTCGGGTTCGGCGACCGTTGTCTTTCGCTCGACACAGTCGGTTCGCGCTGCGGTATTCAAATCCTAACAGCGACGCAAAGGCTGAGCTTGGTGACATAAACAATCTAGAGCTTGCAAACGACCTATGGGTATACACAGATGAGCATAGTACTTTGTGTGCCCTGCATGTTTCTTTTGCGCTCTTCAGTTCTGTCGGGCGCCGGTACGTCAAGCGGGGAAGTAACTTTTCTTGCACCGCTCTTATATAGTTGCACACGGCAGCTATGGTGATGAGCGATGGCAGGTTTAGTACGGGCTGGACTCAGTTATCGCGCTTTATGCGCCATTTTCCTCGACGCCATCCTGTGATGTTCGAGGACTAAGACGTGGAAGGAAAAAAACACCGGCAAGTGGTGACGACTATACAGGCGTGTCTTGACATCTGCAACAACAACAGCGCACGCTGCGAAAGCCGTTTTCCGCATAACAACACACCTTTCTGTGGCGCAAATATTTACTGGCTATAGGGCGTTGGCTCCATTACGTGAAACGTATTTCGTATCTGCCCAATCCTCGACCTGTATATGAGCACTAACATTTTAAAAAACGATAAATACCAGGTGTCCCAGGTAAATTTGAACTTCTAAAAAAACCTAGCAGAGTGAAACAAACTGAGGGCTGTTCCGAGTCGCGTGGCCTTGTCTGCAGTATGTTTTCGTTCTTGAAAGCTGAAAGTTAATAATTTAACTAAGCATAATTAGGTAACGCTTTAGTTATTGGCTTCAGGAAAAAAATTTCAGTACAAAAGTCGTACATTGTTTCGAAAAACAGATAGCAGCGCTTTTTCCATAAAGGTACGGTTTATGTAGCTTTACTTATTGGCCTTCAAAGCAATCTACCACGGGACCAGCTGCTGGCTCACATCTCTGCTCCAGTGGGCACGCGAAGGCTCATCGGGGAGGGCACTCCAGAAAAAAAGCGGATTTTGTTCTCTTAGACGCGTCTCGGGACGTCGAAGTAGCCCCGTTCCCATGTGGAAGCTTTTTCTTAATGTGCTTGTTGTGGTTTCCGGCAGTATATATATATATATATATATATATATATATATATATATGTGTGTGTGTGTGTGTGTGTGTGTGTGTGTGTGTGTGTGTGTGTGTGTGTGTGTGTGTGTGTGTGTGTGTGTGTGTGTGTGTGTGTGTGTGTGTGTGTGTGGGTGGGTGTGTGTGTGTGTAACGCTTCCGCTGGCCACCAGTCTTCACACACGCACGCACGCACACTTGCACATAGATATATATTGTTTGTTTACGCGCGAAAATAAATTAGCAGTAACGCCACAGAGGTGAAATGAAATACAAGCAAGGTAGAGGATCTTACTAGAGGGCTGCGGTGTGCACATTTCCTCGTCGTCGCCTTGCAGCATCGAAGATTTCCTAACGCGAACTTTAGTCGGCGGTAGTCCGGATGTCTTGTGTCACCCGGAGCTGTTTTTCTTTCGTCAACAGTCCGGGATCGCCATTTGCAAAGCAAAAAATAGGCTTCGCTGACGATTAGGTGGCATTCAAGCTGAAAATAACGTTACTTTCCTCGTGAGTCGGCCTCGCGGCATTGAATCTTAGGCCGCAGCGGTCGCATTTCGATGGGGGCGAGATGGGAAAAAACGGCCACCGGCTGTGCGATATCAGCGAACGTTGCAGAGTCCCAGCTGGTCGAAATTTATCCAGTGACCTCCACTACGACGTCCCTCATTGTCCGGAGTGCATGTAAGCTGCAGCCTCGGGATATTGGGCAACACGTATAGCACCATTTTCCTTGTTGTTGCGCGCTTTAGTAACGTTAGTAGACAATTCTAATGTGAACGGCAGGAAGCGTAACGCGGGCGTGGCGTTTGATGATCTTGTGAGAAAACTGCGCGAATGTTCTTTAGTCTAAAAGGCGTTCCGTTGGGCAAATGTATTCTTGGGTCTAACTATTATCCGTTCATTATAAGCGTGTGCGGCTTGAACTTTAAGCCGCTTGTTTTTTAATGGCTCTGTACCCAAGGGTACCATACAACTGTGACCCGCAGTAAGAGGTGCATGATAGCAGTACAATATATTTGCGTTCCCTTGCTTCGAGAAGGCAACGAGATTATGAATGGCAACCTTTCCTAATACGTTCCGTGGCAGCGCCGTGTTCTGCCTATCTCGTCCGTTCTCCCGTGCTTCGCGTTGTTCTCTGCCGACCATCCGCCACTTAACAGCTCAGCCGCACGCTTTAATACCGATATTTTCTCACGGTTGCACTTTCGCTAGCTAGCCGAGGAGGGCCGCACCTTGGAGGAGGAGAACTTTTATTCCTATTTACAGTGAGAGGTCGATGGGCCGAGTCGGAAGGGCCCGCCCCTTACAAACACTAGGAGGGATCCCTAGTCCGGGATTCCTGTAGCTTCCGCAGCGGCCCGGGCTCTAGCTACCAATGCCTGTTGGGCATGGAGTTCGGAGCAGCCGCGCAGGGCAGCTTCCCAGTCCTCTCGAGTGGGGTGGAGGTGGGGTGGGTAGGCAGGATTGGAAGGGCATGCCCACACCATGTGGTAGGTGTCCGAAAACTCCTCCTCACAGTGTGGGCACGCGCCCGAGAGAGAAGAATTGAAGTGCTTAAGTACTGCCGGGCACAGTACAGTGTTGGTATAGAGGCGGAGAAGCCAGCGCTCCTCCACCCTGGTGAGGCATTTACAGGGAGGAGGATAGAGACCATGAAAGTTTTGATAAAGAGAGGTGATCTCTTTAAAGGTGATGGCCGGATTGAAATTGAATTCCGTATCAGGCTGCGGATGAGGCGATGCCCGGTGAGTAAGCGCGCGGGCGGCAGCGTAGGCTGCCTCGTTCCCCTCAAGACCCGCATGAGCCGGAGCCCACACGATGGTACGATGGGTCGGAAACCCTGTGTATTCGCATGCGTGGAGAATTTTGAAAGCACAGTCTGGAGTATACCCTTGCTCAATATTGCGGCAGGCGCCCCTGGAGTCCGTGATAATGACTCGGGACTCTGGATCTGCGGCGTCCAGTGCAATGGCGATCTCTTCCGCAAATGTAATGTTTGGGGCACGGAAAGTAAGGCACTGAACTGTAGTGTTTTGGTGGATGACGGCCGCCGTGTACCAACCCCCATGGTGTGGGCCGGCCGCATCCACATAGAAGGCACCTGGCTTATGACCATATTGTTGAGAAATAGCCTCCGCCCGCGCGAGACGGCGACCGTCATGGGTGCCTGCAGTCATGTTCTTCGGAAGAAGTCGCACCTGGAGTGCAAAGCGCCAGGCTTCAGGGATGCGGACCCGTTCTTCTGTCTGTGTTGCGTAGGATATGTGTAAGCAGGTCAGAAGGTGGCTCCCCGCAGGTGTTTTGCTCAGGCGCAAGTATTGATTATTAAGATGAGCTTCTCGTAACTCCCCAAAGGTGTTGGTCATCCCCAGACCGAGGAGACGCTTGTTGGACGTCGTTTTGGGAGGTCGAGCGCTCTCTTATAAATCTTGCGGAGAACTACTTCTAAGGCGTTCTCATCGCATTTGCGTAGGTGGAGGTAGGGAGCCGAATATAAAATCCGGCTGGTTACGAATGCATTGGCCAGCCGCAGGGCATCTTGGCATCGTAGACCCCCCCCTTTTATTGGATACCCGGCGGAGTATCCGACCCACCTGGTCCCCCACCTTACGTAGCTTGTTTAGGGTACACTATCTATCTTGGAGGCCGATTGTGGTTACTCCTCACGGTGTTGTTGTCATTGAAACAGAATGGCGTATACCCACAAGGGGGATTGGCCAATATACATGCGGTGACTTCGTATGATGATGATGATGATGATGATGATGATGATGATGATGGTGATGATGTCCTCAGTCTTAATGACACATACCAACGGCGGGGTATTGGCCAGGGTGCATAGCGGATACAAACGCACTCATGTACAAGGAGTGGAGTATTTGGATAATTTTGGGAGCGCACATCAGTGAACTTCTTTGTCGTTTCCTGCTTACAGTGTGCAGCTCTATTCACTTGAATTGGAATCATACTCGCAAATGAGGAAAGCCGACGAAGAAGCAATGCACGAAAAGCAGCTAGGGATGCTTATGAACGACTCTGTGAGACGCGAGGGTTAAAGGTTCAAACTAAACTGCTTGGATAATTAGAAAATGTGAGGCCGCTCTTTACGGACTACATGGCTAAATTCAGCCCTGGTTTTCTCCCTCATAGCAGAGTCCGGCACTTAATGCTGCACAATATTTCCGCCTCTCAGCCTTATGGTTTCACATGAACATTTCACGTCTTTTGGGGCTTACTTGGCTATGGTTTGGATGAGTGAGTTTTGTGAACTTTTTTTATCACCATTATCATTTCAAACATGTAATGAACAGCTGGTGCAAGTCTGGCCAGCTTTTGGTCTCGACTGCACTGCTTTTCTGAAAAACACATTCCGGGAGGCCTAGAAGACAGGCCAGCAGGTTTAAATCATTATGCACGCAAGCACGGCTGACGAGGCCAGCAGCTGCACACCGGGCCGTGTGCGTGTATTGTTTTGAATCATCAGCGCTCCGAATATCTCCAGAGCTCTCGGGGCCGCTGCGCGAGCTGCACAACGTGGTCCAGCGGCAAGCTTGGTGGCCTGTATGTTTTTGACAAAGCGTGTGCCTGTCCTAGTTCCCGCGTAAGCAGTCGCAGTTAAACCCCGAATCAATTACATCACTCCTTCCCTCTTCTATACGTCCGGCCCCGGAACTGTTGCGTTGAGAACGCCTGCGTCGCCACAACGTCTCTACACCGCTCAGGGTGGCGTCCGCTCCGCGCAGCGCGAGGCATAGAGGCGTTGACGTTAGCGCGCGCGCGCTGCTTGTGGTGACGACTGCGCGCATACCGGAAGCGACGAAGTTAGCGCGTAGAAAATAGAGAGGGAGTAAGGAGGAGGCTGGAGAATGGTCAAGTGAGGAGAAATATGCAGCTGGTTAAGTTAACGGAACTAGGTGGAACTTGGGTCGTCGCCGTCGTGGGTTTGCGGCAGAGGCGAGAAAGCACTGAGAATAAGGTAAACCAACAAATCGAATTTACCCACCTCATTCAGTGATGCGGCAAACTGCACTGGGATCTGATGTTGCTGCGATGATTGTGCAAATTTATTTGGTAACAGTTTCACCGAGTGCGAGCGTGATGAGGCCAGCTTTATGGTCGAAAAGTGGGTGGATGGTAATGTTCGTGTTAGCCTTGACTCTGCAATGACGACTGAAGATCTGGTTCATTTCTAGAACGAGGCCCTTGGACGCGATGTCGGTGTCCATTTAATTATATTTCATGCCGGCTCATTGAAGTCACGGGTAAGCAGTACTGGCGAAGTAAGGTCAAATGCGGCGAGGATGATCGTGACGGATTCGAGGATGTGTTTCTGCGAAGCGTTGTGAGACGCGTATGCACTATCAAGGGGCACCCCCACGAAGAGCGGCAAGGTGTGGAACTCGAGGGGGTCTCATACTTTCGCTCACGACAGTACGTACACTGTAACCAGGCCAAAGCCACTTTCGGGTTTGGCTGCGTATGCCTTCGTTTTGCATGCTTTTCTCAAGGACGATATTAATTGTCCAGGCGATAAAGGTACAGCCTTTGTCAAAAGTTTGTAGCCCAAGGGGTTTTCTTTTGAGCCACACTGTGTCGTTCTTAGTGGATCTCTAGCGCTGCAAATTTCCTGGACTTGAGAAGATTTCTGGTACTGCCTCCTGCAATAGGTAGTACTTCCATGAATGCTCCTGAGTCCGAGTATAAAGCTTGGAAGTGAACCCCCTGGGCTCTAAACTTTTGACAAAGACTGTACAGCTGCGAACAGAAGCGGATCACGCGACAGCCTTCGAACTTTGCTCGTTGTCTGATGAAAATTGGGAGGCATAGCACGTATCGGTCGGTAGCGATTTCTGAAACTGCTGGTGTAGTGTTTCTCATGGAAACATAGTATGTCTGATTCTGTGAGGACAGGCGTGATGGCATTTAGAACAGATTAGAATTTTCTGTTTACTTTCCCCCTCCCTCTGACAACAAATCCGTTGCCGCTGATTCCTCGCGCATCAGCCGGTTCCATCCACGTCTCGACTTTCGCGGTTCTTGTGACGATGTGGGAGTGCCGATGAGGTTCGCTTAGTGTGCCATCAAATACTTGACGTTAAGGGCTATGACGGCGAACGGATGCGGTAGGGCCTGACCTGGAAGCCTGGCGGGCTTGGTTGCCTGAGCCCACACCTCAGGGTTTTGAGGAGCCACTCTTTTGCGGGTGGTGTCGTGTTCCTGCCGGGAAAACTTCGGAACGACCGGTGGTCAGGACCGGCGGTGTGCACCGACGTGCTGCGGACCTGGCTTGTGGATGCATATTTGTATTCCCTACTGCTGGCGCTTGCGCTCCCACTATCTGCCTCTTTGTTGGTGGTGCATGTACGTACCTGTGCACGGTGGTGACGTGATCACAGACGCCCGTGCGAACGGAGAGTGCTGGTCGCGAACCGCCGATAGCGACTATGGTGCTGTAAATAATAATAAAAAAAAAACAGGCGCTGTAGGGGGCGTGTTGTAGAGATTGCCGAGATGGCAGGGCTGCAGAGTTGGGCCGGGTACTAGGCCTAGCCTGGACCCATGCTAGCGGACGGAGCCGCAGCAGTGAACGCTCTCAAGACCGGAAGCCAAAGACCCTTTATTGTCGCCAGCGTCTATTTATAGGGCTGAACCAGCGCCCTCTACATCTCTCCTTCCCGACACATTGACCCCCATCACGCACACGACACAGCTCACTGTCTTGTAGCATCACAGGTTCAGTCTGCGAGGTGTCCTCATACGTCGGCCGGATCTTGTAGTGCGCCCAGGTGGTGACGAAGAGGGGAGAGCATCCAGGACTTCTTCTGGCGAAGACTGAAGCATCTCACGATGAGGTGAGGGACCGTGCAACCCTCGAGGTGGTGTAGAAACAGGGCTGCTATCAAGTGCACTTGTCGGAGACGACAGCGTGCTTGAACACTGAGGTTCAGTGCTTGTGCCCGAGAACTCCCCTGATGCTGCTTGTGTTTGAGTAGGCAACGTCGAGTGCCCGTTGTCATTCCACACAAGCTCTGTCGACTGCGGAACAGAAATGTCATTGACAAAAGGCATCAAATGAATCCTGTTGCGGACTAGAACCTTAGTCGGAGTCTCCACCACATAGCAGCGCGGTCGGGCTGCTGGACTAAGTACCACCGCAGGAGTTTTTACGTCTCGGACCCAAACACGATCCCCAGCTTCTAGGTCTCTCTGACGACTGACTGCATGTCTTTTGCCATAATCCTTCTTCTGAAGCTGGTGAGCCTGCCGATCCTTGGAGTGGAAAATCGTAGATGACGGCCATTTGAGTCTCAACTGGCACTTAGCCATTGGCAACCTTGTCCTCAATTTTCTACCTAACAACAGCTGCGCTGGGCTGTAAACAGTGACACCGGGAGTATTACGATAGGCCAACAATCCCAGAAATGGATCTGAAGACTTGGTGAAGATGTGTTTGGTTTGGTTTATGGTTTGGTTTATGGGGTTTAACGTCCCAAAGCGACTAAGGCTATGAGAGACGCCGTAGTGGAGGGCTCCGGAAATTTCGACCACCTGGGGTTCTTTAACCTCCACTGACATCGCACAGTACACGGACCTCTAGAATTTCCCCCCCAAAGAAATTCTAGCCGCCACGACCGGGATCGAACCCGCGTCTTTTGAGTCAGCAGCCGAGCACCATAACCGCTCAGCCACCGCGGCGGCGAAGATGTCTTTGATGGTGCGAACCATTCGCTCAACTTCACCGTTCGATTGCGGGTAATTAGGGCTTGACGTTCTATGTTCGAAACCGTACTTACCCGCAAAGGAGGAAAAGAGCTTTGAAGAGAACTGAGGTCCATTGTCGCTTCTTACTAGCTTGGGTATGCCGAATCGAGCAAAGATGCTTTTAATGGCATTTATAACGTCAGCAGAAGTTGTATTCTTCAGGTGAATGACATCTGGATATCTCAAGTAATAGTCGATTACCAACAGATAATCATGACCTCTGTGCTTGAACAAATCTATGCCAACCTCCTCCCATGGCATCAAAGGAGTTTTTGTAACAATAAGTGGCTCCTGACGAGGGATTCGTGTTGAAGCACATTGTCGGCACATAAGTACCTTGTCACGGAACTGTTGAGACATGCCAAACCACCAAACAGCTTCTTGCGCCCGTTGACGTGTTCTATTGATACCCTGGTGACCCTCGTGGAGAAGTTCTTATGTCACCTTTTGTAGAGAAGCAGGGATGACAAGTCTATGGTCCTTAAAGAGAATAGAATCTATGAGGGACAAATCACCTCTATACTCCCAATACTGTTTCATATATTGTGGAAGCCTTTCCTTACGCGGCCAACCCTGAGTACAGTATTGAGTTAAAAGAGTACATTGTCCATCCTGCTGTTGATGGCTGCGAACATCATCAGGACTGATTAGACGAGTCTCAGTGATTGCTGAAATATGCAGCTGTAAGAATTTTTCGACCATATCCACTTGTTGGGGAAGTGGAGCTACTGGAATGCGAGACAGCGTGTCTGCAGTAGCAAGCTGCTTGCCAGGAACATAAACAACTCGGAACTGATATCGCATCAGTTTGATACGGAACCTCTGAATCCTAGGTGGCATCATGTCAAGATCTGATTTCCCTAGTAGAGTTACTAGAGGCTAATGATCCGTTTCCACAATAAATGAGATACCACGAATGAACTGGTCAAACCGGTAAATTGCCCATGTCACTGCTAGAGCCTCTTTTTCGGTCTGTCTGTAGCGTTTTCTGCCTCTGACAGAGCACGAGACGCAAATGCTACAGGACGTAGCTCACCAGTGGGCTGTTCTTGCAAAAGAACTGTGCCAATGCCAAAAGAGCTGGCATCGCATGACAGAGTTGTGTTGTAGCTTGAATGATACTTAGCTACACACAGTGAAGACGTGAGCATTGACTTGACCTTGTTGAAAGCTAACTCTTGCATAGGACCCCAGTACCAGTCGCTATGCTTATTTAGGAGTTCTCTAATTGGGACTGTAGCCTGTGACAGATTTGGAAGGAAGCTACCAACGTGATTCACCATACCAAGAAACCGGCGAACACTATGAACATCTGTCGCAGTTGGTAAAGAACGGATAGCTTCAAGCTTGTCAGGACTCGGAGAAATACCGTTTTCACTCACAACAACGCCTAGGAATTCTATTTAGTGCACTGCACGGGCTCGGGCCGGCCCGAAAGCCCGGGCCCGGCCCGGCCCGCGGGCCGGGCCGGGCCGGGACATGATTTGTTTTGCCGGGCTTGGGCCGGGCCCGGGCTTGAAGTTGCGGGCCCGGGTCGGGCTCGGGCTTAAAGCTGCGCACCTGAGTCAGGCTTGGGTCCGTACAGAAACGGCTAGTGTCCAACTAGTCACTCACTATTGCACAGTGAAGTACACAACTGCGGCATTGGAGCAGCGACACGGATGAGCTATGGGCCATGGTACGCGCTGAGAAAAAAACTAAGCTTTATTCATTGACTTATCTCTTTCCTTATTTCCACGCCGCGGTGGCTTAGTGGTCAAGGCGCTTGATTACTGAGCCGGGGAACTACGGTCTGCTCCTAACCTCGGCGTCCGCATTTATATTTAGGCGGCAAGCATGACAGCCATGTATTTTGTAGTATCATTGCTCGTTGAAGAAATTCAGGTGGTGGAAATGATACGGAGCTCTCTGCTTCTGTGTCTCTCACAGCCTGACTCCCCTTGGGCCCTTAAGCACCAAAAACATAGCTTTTATTTTATAGCTATATTTTTCTTATGTGGTAAAATTCAAGAACTAAAGCACGTTTGGTTTTCTTTTTGATCAGCTGACCGGAACGTCTCGTAAATGAAATAGCCACAAAATCTCGTAAGACTTTGTAAATCTCATCTCATAAGTCTACCCCTCTTCGCTACTTCATCCTCATTGTCATGACAAGTGTTATCACGCGCTTCGCGCGTTATCTTCTGCCCCAACAATAAGAGTAAAAATTCAACCGGTCTTAATTGGAAATTGATCGTCCGTCATCCCAAAACATACCTATACACTATTAAAATGCATTCAGGAAGAAGATATTAGTTTAGGACGCTTACGGTCTTCAAAACACACACCGCGAAATACTCAAGCCTTTCAGCTTTTTGTTTCTGCTGAAAGGCGACCAGTTCGGCTATGAGTTCAACCTCTGAGATCGCGTCCACTAAAAAAATGTCATCCTACCGCTTGCTAGGCAGCTTTAATGTTTATACGTCCGGGCGGCAAAATATAACTGATTAAAATCATGGGGGTATGCAAAGTAGTCTACTGTGCGCGTATGCAGCTCTTTTTGTTTGGCTCTCCGAACTCCCCGAGTTTATCATTGCGCACCTACACGAGATCACTGTCCAAAAGACGGGCCTGCCGAGCACAACTCTTGATCACTTCCTTCTGGGTTAAAAAGAACCAACTTTCTGCAAGCCAAACTGTGGTTTCAGAACCTTTGTCGGCCAGTTTCTTATCGGTCCAGTAGCAGTCAACTTGCTCAGAGTGAGCGGTATACCTCAAGCGTTACTGTGAAACGGGCCGGGCCAGGCCCGGGCTGGGCTTCACTCTGGGATTCACGGGCCGGGCCGGGCTCCCTACAGCGATAATTTAGCGGGCCTGGGCCGGGCTCGGGCTTCAGGTCGCGGGCCCGGGCCGGGCTTGGGCCTCAGATTGAGGCCCGTGCAGTGCTCTAATTCTATTTGCCGTTGGCCAAAACAACATTTGTTTCTGTTAAGCTTTACACCTGCTTTGCTTAGACGATCAAGAACTTCAGATAACTTCTGGTCGTGTTCCTCTTTATCTTTCCCAAAAACCAGAATGTCATCAATCATATTAACAACATTAGATTGGCCTTCCAAGATTCTAGCCATTTCCCTTTGAAAGAATTCCGGAGCAGATGTTATTCCATACGGTAAACGACAGTAGCAGTAACGACCAAAAGGCGTGATGAATGTAGTGAATTCCTGACAATCTTCCGAAAGACGAATTTGATGAAATCCGGCAGTAGCGTTCAGCTTTGAGAAAACTTTGGCATCACCTAGTTGTCCTAGGACCCATTCAACCGTAGGTGAAGCGTGCCTTTCCCTGAGAACCTCCTTGTTAAGTTTGGTCAGATCCACACAGAGGCGGTATCCACCTGAAACTTTAGGAACTACCACCAAGCCTGCACACCATGCCGTTGGCTTGTCAATGCGCCTAATAACTCCCAGTCTTTCAAGTGAGTCAAGTTCATCTTTAACCACATTATGGAGGGGCAGGGGAATCCTACGTGGAACGCTCAGAGCAAACGGTACAGCGTTCGGTTTTAGTTGGATAGTGTACTCCGCACCAAAAGTCCCTAAGCCTTCAAAAATTTCCTGCGTCGGCAACTGACGAGGAGAATGAGAAGGAGGAGTCTAATACCCCTGCTACACGGCTGTTTCGAATGCCTTCCAACCGAATGTCATTCGACTCGACTGCCGAACTTACGCTGCTACACGAAGTTTTTCGATGGCATTCGGTTCAGATGACATTCGAGTCGACGGAGCTCGGCGAAGAGATTCCAGATTTTGGAATGCCTTCGAAACGCGAACACAGCCTGAACCGACCAATAGCACTCGCCGCCGCCGTTGCTTCGCCCCACCCACAGCCGCGCGACTGCTTTCGGCTCTGTGGCTGTTCATTTCGATACCTGCTGCTCGCTTTTTTCTGCTGTTTGTTTAGCAAATAGCTCTTGTTCTGTCTTAGTGAGTGCTTGTAGATAATAGTACACCAATGAACACTTACCGCGTGTGCATGAAATTTCCCCAGGAGTGCGCCGATGAGGACGACTGCACTCATATGCTGCTGTTTACATCGCTGCGTATGAACAGCTTGTGCTCGTTTGCAAGACATAAAACGAAATGTGCGTTTTAGTTCTATTTAATAATCCCTTCTCTTCTGTACCGGTTGTACCCGTGCTTGTTTACGCAGTGCGACAATCTGTGAGAAGCGCCGACGCGATCGCTCGCCTGAGAAACACAGCCGGGTTGTTGACATCGCGTAGGACCGGCGCTTCTCGCCAATTTTCCCGGCTTCCTCCGACATGCCCAGTACTTTATTTTAAACTACTTTATCCAGAAGTATATTTGGTGACCGTTCGCTTGAACTGAAACGGCCTAACTTGTTACCCACAAGCTAGCGACGGCGACGACTGCTGCAGGCTGTAAAACACAGCTCGGCAGCCCGAGTCACACCGCCGCTTCCCGTTCATCGTATGCGCGTCCTGCGATGTAAGCAATAGTTGATTTCATGTCACTGTTGTCAAAACTACACTCGTTGACCATTTGCATTCGCTAAAACTTGTGAATTTGTTCTTCACAACCACCGCAATCACCGATCCAACCATGCGGACTCGCTAGGCCTAGTCGTCGCGGAAGGGAACGGAGTCGTCGTCGACCGAAATTAATTTGGCTAGTGGTTATCGCTAGTGAGTGTCCAAGTGTGCACATGTAAATATAGCCGTTCGTTTCGCTTATTTCCAATACGGATAATGTATAAGCGCGCATGTATTCGCACCGTCACCACATCAGCGTGTTTTCGCTCAGCCGCCGAACTACCGAGGGCATGCAGGCTGACCGTCCGCCGATCGGATTCGTCGGTGTCGTGTAGCCAAAAAACTTGTCCCGCTACAATCATATTACAGTGAACTAGATAGTTCACTATAATCACATGCTGCTGTTCACCGTGATATTACCGTTGTCGGACTAGTGGATCGTGGTCGTCGTTGTACACTGAAAACGAGTTGAGAATTTCGAATGCGTTTGGAAAGTGTCGTGTAGCACCGCGGGAGTCCGTCGAGTTCGAATGCCATTCCAAGTCTCGACTGCCATTCAACTCAGATGTCATTCCAAAGTGCCTGTTGATATATTTGTCGATGCTAGTAGCGTGTCCCACCAGGCATCGGGTCCAGGATCACCGCCGCATTGCCGAAGGAGGAAGGAAACGTGGGCCGGAGACGGGGAGTAGGGGAAGTGAAGGAAAAACTGTATTCACATATTTACATTATTTACATAGAGCGGGACTGAGAATGGCTCTCAGTGGAAGGGGAACGTCTTCGTCAACCGTAGTCGACTGGAGCTAGCAGGCCTCTCTCGGCCACACTCACGGCCGAGTTAAATACCGTTCGGTTTCCCCAGATCCCTGGCTGGGGAATAATGGTCGACGAGCACTGTCCAATCCGATGGACCGAAGGGGACGTTCTTGTTACCGCCCACGGCTGGGCAGGTGCGAGCTTTTCCACTCTCTCTCGCAGCTGGTTGATGAGAGGAGGAGATGCTGACCCATCCAGCGCTGCGGGATAGGAATCTCCCGAAGTCCTCCAGCAGGTGAATAAACTTGCTTCCCCGCCGAATGCCCAGAACGCGAGTCAGGGCCACAGAATTCTTCAGTTATCCGCCAGCGTGACCGGCGCCGGCCCGTCGCCTCCTCTGTGGTCGCTCGAACAATACCTCCGGCATAGGAATTTCGCTGGGGTCATTGCCGACAATGGCACCTGGCATTCTTGCTACACTAATCCGCTGAGGCTCGGAGGGGCATTCCAAGCATCCCACTTCCCACCGCCGTCGCGGGGTTGTCGGCCTCGATGAATGTTCACGGTAGCTGCATGATCGGGCCCACGTGGTCCGAAGTGGTGGTACCAGGAATCCAGGAGCTGAATACCTCCCTCTTGTTCGTTTTCCACCTGTCATGAGGTTGCATGGGAGCACGTGCTTCATGAAGACCACTGCCTCTGGGCATGGCCTAAGTGGAACACAGGTGTGACGGGAACACACAAAGAGAGTTAGGGGGGGGGGGGGGTGCAGAAACACAACAGCACGTCCGCCGCCCGAAGAGGTCTCGTAGTGGTTGCAGCCAACGCTGCTGCGCGCAGAGACCTAGAGTTGTGTCCGTTCGGCTTTTGGTCACAGCTGGGCCCAAAGGTACTTCTTGCTTCGTTGACAACTGTAACGAGCTCAACCAGCAAGGTACACAGCCCAACAAGCAGAAAGCGCCAAACCGACTTTAAGAACTGCCAAGCTGTTTTCGGTCGACAAAGTCTGTTTAGAGAAAATGAGCTGTAGCGTGAAATTTACGTCCTCCTCCGAAAGTTGACATGTTTGACCAAACCAGAATACACAGAGCTTGTTTAGCCAAAAGGGAGGAAAATTTCCTAAAATTTTGGGGGGTGCCGTAGCACGGTGTATGTCACAGAAAGCCACCGCCCGTGAGAGCACAAAGGGAAGGTGGAGCTGCTGAACACACATACAAAACAGAGAAAAAAAAATGATTCCCGCTAAAGCAAAAAACAAAATACAAATTTGCATAGCGGATTAACGTCCGGGGAGTCAGGAAAGGGCATTACACGGGAAAGCTTCGGCTGAGGCCATCAGCGTTGCCATTACTCGCACCTTTCGGCAACGCATGTGAACTGAGTCCCGCAATGCCAAGCTCCGAAATTTCGCTCTCATTTCGCATAAGAGAGTGATATGAACAAAAGACAAAAAAACAAGCATTAAACTCAATATGAGATTATGCGTCATATCTGCCCCTTGCGCGGCCGCGGTCCGACAGCTGCTTTAGCAGATGAGACATTGCATAATGCTAGGAATTTCAGCTTGCATTTCTGTACAGGAGAGTTAAGTGAACAAAAAGAAACAAGCAATAAACTGAACAGGATTATTCCTCGAAACCGTCCAGAAACAGCGTTACGATTAGAGGAATTTACTGGTTCCTATTCTTCAGCCGCCCTCTGCGCGGCCGCGGTCCGATAGCTACTCTAGCAGGTGCAAAATTACACAAGGCTAGAAACTTCCGCTTGGGACCCTGCACTGTTCTTCGTCCAAGTCTCGCGGTTCTGAAGTTTAGCTGACGCTCAGAAAGCAGAATGCGAGAAGGGAGCGAACGAGTGCGAATGCCGTGCCAGCGAATCTGCCTTTCTCGGATTGGGTTCGCGCGTTGCGTCCCCTTAGCTTGTGTTCCCTTCAAGCGGCGCGTGCGAACTCTTGAGCGCTGAGGTGCCAAATTGGGGCGGGTAACCGGTTGTCCGGTTTTCTGTGCAGCAGTCAACATGAGGCGCACTTTCCCCTTCATTAACATTCCCCGTTTGGCCACCTCTATACGCTGCCGCTCTGTGGAAACCCTCGCTGTTGGTTTGCGGGGCGCGTCACTAGCCATTGCGGAACCGTCACAGGTTAAGTCGTCGGCGTTCGCCTCTTTGTCCGTTTGTGATCCAGCCTGCTCTGGCTCACTACCGTGAGAGTTTATAAGGCCTTCAGGGCCACGTTTGCCCTCTTCACCCGCGTGCTCTGCTGGCGCTGCGAATCCTGGAGCCTTCGAAATGGTAAGGACCTGCGCAGCATCATCTCCAAAACAAAGGCCCTTTTCTTTGGGCAGCATATACAAGCGATTTGAGAAAATCGAGGGATACTGCAAAGGCAGGTTTTGGGAGACGGCTGCCTTGGTCAGACGCAGCCTGAGGGGGCTCTCGATCGCGACGCGGGCTGTAAGTTGGTCGTGTTCGATACCTTTCCTATCCTTATACTGGCGGTACAGCAGGCCAGAACGGAGCTGGAAAGGTATGTTCTTCCGTGACACACCTATGTCACTTTGGGGACTCAAGTTGCGTAGAGATTGGTCTTTCTCTTGCTCAGCGGTGAACGTTTCTCTGTCCACACGAAGGAGTTCGAGAAAGCCATCCGAGTGGGGTAACACAAGATTGGAATTCAATTCCTCACCTAGCTCCAGGTCATCACTTGCGCCTGATTCGGAAGACTCACTATAGCTTGCACTACTTTCGGTGCCCTTAACCATTGTGCTAGAAGTGAGTAAGTCCTGGGCTGGCTCGCCGTTAGGTAACGCGGAGCCGTCACAGTTTAAGTCGCCGGCGTCCCTTTCATCGCCAGTCTTTACTAGAGCCGGCTCTGGCTCACCACTGTGTGAATTTATAGGCTTCGGGCTTACAGGTTCAGGTTTGCCCTCTTCAACCACGTGCTCTGCCGGCGCCGCGACCTCACGAGCCTTCGAAATGGTAAGGACCTGCGCAGCACTATCTCCAAAACAAAGGCCTTTTTCTTTGGGCAGCATATCCAAGCGATTCGAGAAAATCGAGGGATGCTGCTTAGGCAGGTTTTGGGAGAGGGCTGCCTCGGTCAGACGCACCCCGAGCGGGCTCTCGATCGCGACTCGGCCAGTTAGCAAAGAGACGCTGGTTTCATTGGAACATAACTCATTTTCGGGTGTTTGGTCGCGAGCGGCTGTTGTTCCCGCATCGTTGAACTGATCATTTTCTCGAGGCAGCGCTGAGTCGCATTCCTCGCTTAGAATAGAACTTGCAGTTGCCACTTTCAGCGCGCGACTGCTTTCTAGAGGACTGCCTTTTTGCGCTGCGCCTACGCCTATCTGGGTTGCAAGGAAAATCTGCGCGGCATCGCGCTTTTCATCTAACGCCGCGCTCTAGCTTGGAGCGCCACAGTCGCTGTCTGGTGGCAGACAACGACGCTCTGTGCCGCAGATTATCACATCAATTTCCCGACTGTCACTGTTCTTCTGAGCAACTACAATGTGCGTAGCTGACCAAGCGGGGCTCTTTGGCTGGTCGCTGACGCACTGATGGGGGCGCTGCTCGCTGCTATCACTTCGGATTTTAGACTCGGTCTGTACACGAATTCTGAAGTGTCGGAAGAGGGCACTTTTCGCTTTGTCGTAGTTTCTGGCATCCTCATCGGACAGTCGCGCTAATACGGCGCTGACATCGCAAGGAAGGATGGCCAGCAACATCATTGACCATTCGCCCTGATCTAGTTCTTCTTCCGCACATATCTGTTCAAAACCCGCGAGGAACGTTCTGAAGCTCTCGCCTCTCTGAAAAGTCCGCAACCGATCTCGGGCCCGTTTCCGTCTGAGAAATTGAGTCGTACGTATGAGCTCCTGCTGCTCTCGTTTACGTAGTTCCTCGAGCTCAGCGCGTCTCTTACGGCATTGCTCCTGCCATTCTATTTCAACCCTGTCGGCCTTCTCCTTGCGCTCTTTTTCAATCCTGTCAGCCTCCTTCTTAGCGGCTTCCTTGCGGTAAAGGCGTTCTTTTTCAACCCTGTCGGACTCCTCCTTGCGTTCCTTTTTAACCCTGTCGGCCTCCTTCTTAGCGGCTTCCTTGCGGTAAAGGCGTTCTTTTTCAACCCTGTCGGACTCCTCCTTGCGCTCTTTTTCAACCCTGTCGGCCTCCTCCTTAGCGTTCCTGATTCCCTCCTGAATGACTTCCCAGGTCTCCAAAATTTTGTCTCCCTCCTTAGCACCACATTCCTTAATAGCCTCAATCAGCTGCGGCTTTCTGTGACTCTTCCTGGCCTCAATACCCAGCTTTTCACACAGCAACATCAACTCTGGCTTCTTTAGCTTGCTCAAATCCATGGCAACTTCCGAACGAGGACTTTCAATACAAGCTGCTACGTGAAATGCATAAGCGAGCACGTGCAGAAAAACAATCTACAGGAAGTGATAAATTTCCAGAGTTATCAAGCCTGGCAGATTCTTAAAGAAAGTCAAGCGCTCACCACTGCTGAAGCCAGGACCAAGCGTGGAAGATCCCGCCACTGCCAACCAGTTGATATGTTTGTCGATGCTAGAAGCGTGTCCCACCAGGCATCGGGTCCAGGATCACCGCCGCATTGCCGAAGGAGGAAGGAAACGTGGGCCGGAGACGGGGAGTAGGGGAAGTGAAGGAAAACTGTATTCACATATTTACATTATTTACATAGAGCGGGACTGAGAATGGCTCTCAGTGGAAGGGGAACGTCTTCGTCAACCGTAGTCGACTGGAGCTAGCAGGCCTCTCTCGGCCACACTCACGGCCGAGTTAAATACCGTTCGGTTTCCCCAGATCCCTGGCTGGGGAATAATGGTCGACGAGCACTGTCCAATCCGATGGACCGAAGGGGACGTTCTTGTTACCGCCCACGGCTGGGCAGGTGCGAGCTTTTCCACTCTCTCTCGCAGCTGGTTGATGAGAGGAGGAGATGCTGATCCATCCAGCGCTGCGGGATAGGAATCTCCCGAAGTCCTCCAGCAGGTGAATAAACTTGCTTCCCCGCCGAATGCCCAGAACGCGAGTCAGGGCCACAGAATTCTTCAGTTATCCGCCAGCGTGACCGGCGCCGGCCCGTCGCCTCCTCTGTGGTCGCTCGAACAATACCTCCGGCATAGGAATTTCGCTGGGGTCATTGCCGACAATGGCACCTGGCATTCTTGCTACACTAATCCGCTGAGGCTCGGAGGGGCATTCCAAGCATCCCACTTCCCACCGCCGTCGCGGGGTTGTCGGCCTCGATGAATGTTCACGGTAGCTGCATGATCGGGCCCACGTGGTCCGAAGTGGTGGTACCAGGAATCCAGGAGCTGAATACCTCCCTCTTGTTCGTTTTCCACCTGTCATGAGGTTGCATGGGAGCACGTGCTTCATGAAGACCACTGCCTCTGGGCATGGCCTAAGTGGAACACAGGTGTGACGGGAACACACAAAGAGAGTTAGGGGGGGGGGGGGGTGCAGAAACACAACACTGTGTAGCACAAGTATTACTTGCGAACGTGTCAGCGCATCAACGAAATGAACAACTCCAAGAGCTGTGATGGCTGGGTAACCCAGAAGTGGCGTCGACTGCGATGGCAGGACGTAGACTCTCTGCCGCGAAGTGCGACCTTTCCATTCGAGGGTAGCTAAAAATTGACCATCAACCCTCACTATAGGCGTGTCAATCTGCACCACATTATTACAAGTACAATGGTGATCAGTATAATGGGCTTGTAACTATCCAAATCATGTATAATTTCAACTTCGCTGGCCACTAGTACGCGCAGAATTAGACCTTAATCATAGCATGTTTTCGTAGCATGTTTATTACAGACGACTCGCTTTGTGGGCAGCTTTTCTCCGAACCAAAGTGTCCATATAAACGAGGCGCAACTGCGCACTGGTCAAAGCATACTCAAAGGTTTCCGCAGAAAAAATCGCTGGAGGCAGGTCATTCTACTCGAATCTGGTGCGTGGAAAGAATGAATACTTTTAAAAAAATTTTACACACGGCATATGGGAGCAAATTATGGTCATGACGGTACCTGGAAGAACATGAGAAAAATGGCTTGACATAGGTGTTTGAGCTACGATAATGAGGTTTTTTGTAAATTGCAAAGAAAAATTTAAGTCGCGGAGCTTTCCGTCTGGTTTTCAGTGTTAATTTAGAAGTTATTGTCCGAGAGGAGCTTTGAGATAGAGTCTGTAGCCCTATATTTATTAAATATAAAATGAACTGCACGCGTTTGAACCATTTCCAGCTTTTGCTTGCCTTTTACGCAGAAAGGATCCCATACCACTGGAGCGCACTCAAGTTTTGATGTGATAAATGAATGAATGCTTTACAGGCCTGAAATTTTAATTCCTAGGGTGCCTGTTTTAATTTGCATCGTAAAAAGCCAAGTTTGCGTGTAGCAGATGTACAAGTGCTTTGAGTATGTGTAGGCAAAGAAAAGACGTTAGTAATTGTAACTCTTAAGTATTTGTATTAACTTCTTTAACGGGACTGCCGAACTCTGGACAGAGGGGTGTGGAATGTGTGTTGCGTTTACGGCCGCTACACTTGCATTAGCGCCACGGGTAAGCCCTAGCGAATGCCTTGTGCTAAGAGTCTGGGAACAACCGGGTGCAGTAACTTTCGGCGTGTGGGTCGACGCGACGCTGATCAATCCTGGGTCGTTTTGCCTCCAAGTTGGCGGAGCGCAATTCAGATCGGGAGATCTACGTGATCTTGTCTAGCAGCGCATTTGCTGCCAGCGTTCCGAGCGGGTTCGCTCTCTATTCCACCCACCGTACGGTAGCGTTCTCTAGCCTCCCGCTTACGTGCAGCGTTCCGAGCACGACGCCACTTCTCCACATCGCCCGTTTCCCTCGCTTCGTCTGTGACGTCGGTTATGAACGGCCCTTTGGCCGATAACAGGCGTGCGCGGACGGCATGGACAACGACGACGACGACGTGATTTCGCTGAACATGCCATATACAGCTGTTGCTGTACAATTGGCCCGATTTGTGCAGCAACAGCACGCTAGCGAGGTTTCAGAACAAACTGGAAATCGTCAATTCACCGGAAGATTCAAGCGATGTGATGATGCTTAAGGGCAGTTTGAAGCACACGGTTCAAATGGGCCAGGAGGAGGTCGCTCAGGGCCGGGGCCGAACAGGATCCTGTATGCACACCTCTTTCCAAAGTACGTAACCGTCCCTTTGAAGCACACAAACATACAGCGAAGTAGTTCAGAAGCTCCAAAAAGCTGCTCAAGTTGGCACTACAGGAGTTCTGGAACTCTAGGACTGAGAGAAAGAAACACTTTTCTTGAGAGACCTTTTCTGGTCTCCTTAATTGTCATGACTTGCGCAGAGAAGGTAAGGGGAAAGGGCATAGGGAGAAGGAAGTTAATGGAACCAACATGGACCCAGAAATTATGGACAAGCGCTTTATCAATGATAAATAGCTTATGAATGCAATTTTGTGATATCTAGCAGGATTTCACTATAACAATCAATATATCCCCAGGCGTCCCCTTTGCAGGCTTGCATATATATATATATTTTTTTTTTTGCTATTAACGTTTCTGCTGTCGTCAGAAACATTCCCATTGATTTTCTGTATAAGTACTAACTACCCTATGCGAGCGATGGACAAACTTTAAGAAAAAGATTTTACTACTGATCGGAAGAATGGATAATTACCTTCAATATTACCGTAACAGTACCTCACAATATTTCAATATTCAAAATTGATGCCCAAGAATCATGGACTCGAATGTCGATACAGTCGCGGACGACCTGACAGTCGATGTGCTGTGGCAGCGAGCAGTACAGCTGCTTGATGTCAACAGAGATGGCGTTGAGCGGTCTTGGTCAATTCATTTCAATTTTCTTTAAGAATATTCCGTCTGGTAAAGTTGTTGCAAACTAAAGGAAGAAGACTCTCTAATATGAAAGGGAAGAAAGTGTGAGTATTGGGTTAATGATTACTCCATAATTGAGTGACAGGCACACTTTTCTGTGTTTTCCAACTAGTTTTCTTCTTGGCGTATAATATCCAAAAATTCCATTCCAATTTTAATAGAGAAATAACCAAAACATTTGTCTTGTGCGAACAACTAGGTGAACAGCTGAATCAAGAAAATTGAAATACGTAGTGCAGGATCATTACCTTGAACAAATGGCATCATGGCCCACCAGAGGCGACAATACATCAAACCTACTGCTCACATTAACCCCCCAAAATACAACAAGTATAAAATCTCCTCACCTGCATTAGCGATCACAACCTTCTTCACATCACCATCTCAATGGAAAAAAAGATAAATTTCCAGAAAACTAATCACAGATTATAAAAGAGCGAACATTGAAAGCATTGATAGCAAACTTGCACAATTTTTCGTAAGTTTCTAAACTTCTTATTTATCCCGCATGGTTCACGTTAACTGGGATTTGTGTAAAAACACATGAGCGAACTTGAAAACTCATTACACTTCTACTAATCTTGTTAAGTCTGAGAGCAACAACCTCTGGTTCAACAAACGCGTTAAACCACTACTGAACCGGAAGACACGTCTTTACAGGACTGAAAAGGACAAGAACAATCCTGAAATATGGGACAGATACCATTTTTGTGTAAAACAGTTCCTAAATGAAGTTACTGAGGCTAAGGAGAAATTCCAAACCTATGACTTGCTCTCAGTTCTCCAATATAACCCAAACAATTCTGGCGTCTTCTATCGGACAAATTCCGGCATAATCAAATTGAACTGGCAGGGCCCAAAGGCGAGCCTATTAGCCCTGCACTACGACACTAAATGAGCATTTCGTTTCTGTTTTCAGTCCTGGAAACAATAATTCTGCAAATCGCATGCCCACCATTCGTTCACAGCCAAGAAGAGAAATATAAATTAATGCAGAGGCCGTGTCAAAACCTTAGTAGTTCACTTTCGCTATCAACGTCAGGTGCCTGTGGCGAAATCAACTGCAAATTGCTAAAATCACTGCAAAACTGTCAAGCCACACACTATAACTATACCTATTTTCTTCGTAATCTCCAGACATCCGTAACGTACCCTGAAGGCTGGAAGG
Source organism: Amblyomma mixtum (assembly GCF_055824585.1). NCBI lineage: Eukaryota > Metazoa > Arthropoda > Arachnida > Ixodida > Ixodidae > Amblyomma > Amblyomma mixtum. Next base: position 216,393,720 of record NC_143014.1, read on the forward strand.
AAAGTGTTAATAATACTCATTTTTAAATTAGTTGACCACTCAAGCCCTTTAAACTATCATCAAATATCTCTGATTAGTGTTCCCTCGAAGTTGCTCGAACATATCATAGCATCTAACTTTATGGCACACCTTGAAACGATTAACATCTGCCCTGAGCAGCACGCTTTTAGAAAGCTATTCTCATGTGAAGCACAACTAGCCGAATTTACACATAATTTATTACAGTACATGGACAACTACCATCAGGTTGATCCCATATTTTTAGATTTCTCGAGGGCGTTTGACCGTGTCTCCCATAATCATTTAATGCTAAAGTTGTCCAGCCTTGGAGTAACAAAACTGATGGAAAGAGCACTTCTCGAAAGGGCTTGCACAGTTCACATGCGCTATCAATCGTAGCTCTCCTCTCTCGAGTGCAACATCCGGTGTTCCTCGGAGTGCCGGGCTGTCTCCTTTATTCTTCCTAGTTTACATCAACCACCTGCCTTCTGATATCAAACTGAGATTGTTCGCTGACGACTGCGTCGTATACCACGCAATAACCAACCAATATGACACCTGTACCCTCCAGGAAGTTCTAAACATGATCACACTTTGGTGTGAAACTTGGCTCGTGCCAGTATAAACTCAGCCAAATGCGAGGTCATGACATTTTCCCGCCTTCATCCCCCGACTCACACTTCCTACCAGCCAAATATCTCAGTCTGCGCATGAAAACACCGCTATCATGGGTAGCACATATCGAAACCATTTTCTCCGAAGCCACGCACACCCTGGGCTACATGCGGCATAATCTAAGCACCTCATCCCCGGGCGTTAGAAAACTGCCATATATAACGTTCATCCGGCCAAAGATTGAATACGCGTCAGCTATCTGGAATCCATCGCAAGCATACCTCGCCAGCTCACGTCGAGGCCACTCGAAACCGCACTGCGCGGTTTATCACTTCGACCTGCTCAAAGCAATTTAGCGTCACATCATTAAAGAACAAACCTTGAATTGTCGTCCCTCGCATCGTATCGCACCGCTATATCGCTTGTACCTTCTTCACACGTTTTATCACCATCCACGATCCAGAGATGAAAACTAACAAACACCTCTAAGGAAATCTTTCCGCTTAAGTTACAGCCAATTTTTAACACGCATTCCAGCCCACATCCAAGAGATGAATAGCTCATTCTTACCTCACGCAATAGTCTTACCGAGTTCCCTGCCTGAAGATGTATAGTCACAAGCACAGATAGAACAAAACTCAGCGCTAAACTAAGAAGTCATATGAGCTAATACGCCATCCCCCTAGACGAGCTGCACCTCTTTCCTGCATGTTTGCTTTTTATGTTTTTTTTATTTATTGCTTCTTTTCTGTCATTTCGCTTAGATATATATCAGCATTTTGCTGTAATTTTTGGTCCTTTTTGCTCCTGCTTGTTTTGCGTGGTATTTTGCTGTTTTTTCAGCATGTTCAAAAACGTTGAACATGTTAATGCGCCTTCCTTAATGAAATGCCTTAGGGTCCTTGAGAAGAAAATAAATGGAAAATCAAGAGGAAGAAATGGGCTTGGGCAGGACATGTAATGCGAAGACAAGGTAACCGATGGCCCTTAAGGGTAACGGAGTGGATTCCAAGAGAAGGCAAGCGTAGGAGGGAACGGCAGAAAGTTAGGTGGGCGGATGGATGAGATTGAGAAGTTTGCGGGGATACGGTGGCCGCAGCTGTCAAAAGACAGGGTTAATTGAAGAGACATGGGAGAGGCCTTTGCCCCGCAGTGGGCGGAGTCAGGCTGATGATGACGATGAAATGAAAAATGAAATGAAAAGAAACTGGCGGCACTTTTTAGTATTGGAGGGACCTCCACACAAGAGATGGTTCAAAGGTTAAGAGACCGCTGGCGGGACCTTTTTTCCAAGAACTCCGACACAGCCTGCGGAATTCTCAGAAGAAAAGGGTCATCAATCAACGCGCAGAAGTGACAGCGAGTCCTGCAGAAATCTGCTGATGTTGCACTACCACTCTGCCCATTCGACGTTGTCCAAGTGCGGGACTTCCGTGGCCGCTCTGAGGAATGTCCTGCACAGGTCGGCACGAAGAACGGACTGCGGTGTTCCATATATTCTTAGGTTTGGACAAGTGCTCAATAAGAGCGGCACAAGGGCCGGCCTCGGAGAGTTTTCCGCTACGAACTAGCAGGCCAGGGTGTGCAAAAATGTAAGCATTTTTTAACCAAGAACGCGGGTAGGACAGCAAGGAGCATGTACTGATCAGTCTCGCGGAATGCGGTGAGCGTGTAGTGTATGATATTTCGCTTTCATGCAGTCGTTCATACGAAGGTAAAACTGGTCGCTGTGTGAACAATTGCATAACTTAGCACGCTCAGTCACCAAAGTTGATTTCGCGTTGAAAACCTGACGCTTCACTGCTGAGTATGTGGGTACAGCGCCATTCTCGATGAGTTCAACATCTCGGGAAAAAATGGGGACAAGCTCGCGCGCGAAATGATTGAGTCTTTAGCGATTAGCCAAAAGGGCGCCCATTGCGTCAGCACAGCTTCTGATATCTATTTAGTAAGGGAGTTTGCATACCATGATATCTAGGCAATCATTGTGCATTTGTATTTAGTTGTTTTTGCTGTTCCTTGTCCGATATCTGTCGTCGTTTCGGTGTCGTGTTTTTAGCGACCTCTAGTTATCGCGTCGCCCGAAATAAACCTTCAGTTGTTAGTAGCGCTCTAGTCTTGATTCCCTTTCATTTCATTTCATTTCATTTCATTTATTGAAGCCTTAAGGGCCCGTGGGCATTACATAAGGCGGGGGCAAGAACAGTGTGTAACAACATATGATACCAGCTCAACAAAAACAAAAAAGCAATGAAACGAAACAGAGCAAAAAAAAAAACCACTAAAGGAGACAGCAACACAGAATCAGATTATTTGATGAAGCCGAATACATCACGTAAGACACAGGTGATTCGCTAATTCAGTGCGGAAAATTGCTCGATCTGTGCAAGAAGCAATATTATCAGGCAGGACATTCCATCGGGTTATTGCATCTGGAAAGAATGAATCATTCATAACTGATGTGCGGCCTTTCATGGAAGCTATGGGATGAGTGTGGTTTAGGCGAGGGGATATTCTTGATGGCGGCTGTAGTAAAGGATGCCTGTTAATAGGGCGGTAGAAAAAGGAATGAAGGAGGCATAGGCGTGATACGATGCAACGTGATTGGAGACTTGGTAGACTATCCTACGTGTGTATTTTTGTTATTACTCGCAGCCTTTTTCTTTTACCCGCATGCTGAGTGCTTTATTCCCGGTAGCAGTCGTGAAAATTTTACCTTATGAAGATGCATCATTGCTACCAGCTAACTGGTGATACGTTAACCGCCGTTTCATTAGTTATAAAGAAAATAAACAGCAACATCACCAACTACCTTCTTTCTCGTCTAACTTCGAATTCCTCTACTTCTCTTCTTCCAAGACCACTAGGGTACCATTGTATGGGCCAGTGCTCTCAGAAATGATGCAGTGAGTGACCTTAGTCCATTGCCTGCACAGGTCTGTAACCAGTTTCGAATGGGGATAAGCCTAATATGGTCTTAAGTGAGTCGCATGTGTTCATCCCTTGGCGCCGTCAGTGAAAGAAATGCACCTATGTAAGCCGACACCCATTCTACTGCGGAGTTACACTGCATGTCTCCTCCATAATAACTTCCGTCTTTCTCAGTCACCTCTTCGTGGCAGTCGCATACTCATCTGCGCATCTTCCAAGAGAGCACATCAGACGTCTGTGCAGTAGAGGATGCTTTGCGCCGGCTGGCGCACACTGGCGGGCCGCCATCAAGCTCGTGTTGCCATAAGACGCGATTACTTTCAAGTTCGATCTGCAAGCACTAAAATGTACGACTATAAACGTCGGCCATTCAGTGCCACTATAAAGGACTCTGAACATGCAGAGAAGCCTGCTGCCATGAGAACAACAAATATTCACCTGGCTGGAACGAAAAGCGAGGGCCACAAAGGCCAAAAAAAAAAAAAAGAAATTTTGATTTAATAGCAAATTGCCGGAAAGAGGAATGCAGAAAGAAGCAAGAAAGACGACATACCCAGCGCGGGCCACGGGAAAGTACGGAGACGCCAGACGCGACCGGGAGTGATGGAGGGAGAGGCGCAGGAACGAGGTCGTAAAAGTCTCCGTTTGAATCGCTTTCAAACAGATTGGCCTCGCCTCTCGGCTCCTGGGTTATTTCTGCAGCCTTCTTTTGTCTTTATTTTCGCCTTCGAGCAGCGCGCAGAATGCCATTCCTCCGGAGTGGCCTTATACCATCGTCGCCGCCGTGGCGGCAGCATCATCGACAACTGTCAGCCGGAGAGCGGCGCTTTATCACCTTGAAAGCTTTCCCCAGACCAGAGTTAACAGCGCCTTACACCGAAGCCGAGTTCCCAATGCAATATCGCGCACATTTCGACCGCGCACTTTGCCTGATGGCGAGCTCCGAAGACAATGTCGGTACAACAGGGCGTCTCTGGAGGTCTTCCGTGCTCAGTCCGCGAGAGTGAAAGTCGTGGAAGCGCATACCACAATTTGCCTTATGGGCTCGTAAACACGAAAGGCTTAGAAGTTGGTTTAGGAGCGCACGCATGCGGACAACAGCGGTTTAATCACGAAGTTGAACTATTTTGCTGCGGTGTACAGCCTATAGTGAGCACGAATCTAGGCGCTGATAGTGAGTGCTGCCCATTAAAGAGGGGCACTCAGACTCCTTATCAGCTTATGCGAAGGCGTCAGGTCTGACTGCCGGACCGTCACTGCTGCCAATTTTTTCCCTACATGAAGAAAAATTCTGTGCGTCTATGTGGCCATCTGGTGGCGCTCAACAACGGCACCTGCGTAATCTCTGGGAGCCCGTATGACGGGCTTTGGTAATGAATTACGCCAAAGCGCTTGAATTAATTTTCATTTAGAAACAAATGCCTACCATGACTGCCGCAGTTAGGCCACATATATTAGTCGATTCACATAGTCCGTGGATAATTATTGGAGAGCTAAACTAGACGAAGAGCAAGTGCTCTTCTTCATTAACTTTAATTTCATTCAGATGCACTACAAAATATTAGCCTAGTCCAAGGAAAAATCAAGAGTTGCCTTTATGCCTAAATTTTTGCTTAAAGTGAGCCTATTGAGTCACCTGGAGGCACCTGGTGAAAAAAAACATGTACTAATGCCTTCTCCAGATTTGCTGCTTTTAAAACCAAAAGCAGAGTCCACTCGCTGAAACTTCAAGAATTTCGAGAAGGCCGAAATTCGGGCAGAACTTCAAGAGGCACAGGCGACCAAGGCAAAATGAATGATCGCTGCGTCGCCTCAGACTAGTCTTGCATCCGTATCACACTGCACGCCGTCTAGCTCAAGAGATTATTTTGCAAGCACAGTGTAATGAGCCATCATCGTGGTCACATGCTTCACATGCAGAACTTCTACCCGATCGGTTCGTAATTGCTAATTTATTTACTCATTTCATCTACCCTTTATGCCCGCAGGTGTTATCGAGGTGAATAGCGTGTTTTTTTTTATTGCAAAAGAGTGCCTCCTGGCATAATGTGTTTATTTACAAATAAAGATACACATCGGATTCGATATTTTAATAAGCAAAAACACAGCCTTGCTATTAACCTCACTGCAAAATGTTAGCTAAAACAATTCAGAAGTCTTGATGGCTGGCAGTAGTTCAGAGTTGCGAAAGCCTCTGGAAGACTGCAGCCTTCAGCTTAACAATGTTTTTCTTCTTTTTTTTTTCCTAACTCCATTGTGATAAATCTATCTCGAATTGTGATAACGTGGTCCTCCATGCTGGAGCCACGCTAGCGCATTTAAATCCCTGAATCTGATTAAAGCGTGCAGATCACAGGCTGGATTCTGAAGGTCGGTTTTTCGGAACGCAAAGTTTACTGAATGGGGACATTGAAGATATGCGCTTTCGCTGATTGTTACGGCGGCCGTATGCAGAGGTTTTGTATACTTACAAGATTAGAGCGCAAAGAAGAGGAAAAGAAAAACAAAGCTATTAATTTTGAACATCTCGCTTGCAGCGTCAGCCTAAGAGTGCTTACACTGGCGACACCACACACCGAACTCTCTCACCGCTATCTATACACCGTACATAAGAGGAATCCGCCATCTATATCAATGCCAAAAAAAAAAAAACAAGCGTTTTTATCTTTTTGAGCGACTAGATCAGTGCTCAGGCTTCTCACCTTTCGGCATCCCTGTATACTCGTAAATGCTGCTGTCTCCTGCCGATGCTTAAAAGAGCCCGTCTATACAGACATACGGTGCCTGAACAAGGGTGGCGAATTACACAGAAATCCCCTCCGCTTATACGACGAAGTCGTCGCGATCATAATCAGCTACTGATATCGATCATGGCTTCATACTGCAAAGCATGCGTCTCAAGGGGCCTGTCGCCTCAAAATTTGCCTCCGCGCTGAAAGGCATTCACTGCTGCCTGCACAGCTCTGCGAAACGCAAGCGAAAGCATTTTGTTTGAGAGGGAAAAAAGAAAATGTTTAATCAGGACCTGCCTGACTTATGGTGCCTAGCCCAAGTCCACCGTGCACGAATGCGCAGCCCTACAGGTCCAATTTAAAGGTAGCGTAAGGGCGTTCCTTGCCGAATCATTCAGCACCAAGTTACTGCTGGGAAACCGAACGCTGCGGAGAAAATTAGGAGAAAAGATGAAATTAGGCACTTTCGACCGATAGCCTTCAACTTCGATCAGAAACAGGCAAACTCTAATCCGGTGTTCAATATTAATCATGAGAAACTGGTTTATTGGAGAATAAGTATATATTATATTAATTGTATTAATTCTAGCAGAGACAGAAAGCTTCCTGTGAAAAAAAAAAATATTTCCTTTTGTTCTAGACAAATAGAACAGTCCAGCCATCAAGTTAAGTTGCAAAGCTAAAGCCGGAGCCAGTTTGTTGATCATTATGCAAACGTACGCGCTATAAGCGGCACAAAAAGACACACACACGCACGACACAAGCGCAACGCTTGTGTCGTGTGTGTGTGTGTGTGTGTCTTTTTGAGTCGCTTATAGCGCATACGTTTGCATAAGTTAACTCGCCCTGCGTGCAGCCTGCATGCATATAGTTAGCATCAAATAGTTATTCATGCACATTCAAATCGGGTAACTATTTGAGAACCCTACGGAGCCAATGCCAAATAATTGATCGCGGGGTTTTATGATTTATTTGGCATCTTGTAGATGTAGTGACTTCTCGTTCGAACCTGCGCGGAATAATTTAATGCGTTCACGTCTCAAAAAGCCTTCCGCCCTCATAGATTCACGCAACGATCGGAATTTCAGGGTAATACCTTCTCCACGCAAATTCAGCGGTGCAGGACGAACCAGCAACGCTGGCTTGCTAATTCTCTTTCCCACTTTTACTGTTATTTTTCTTGCTTTGCAGTTCGCAAGCCTTGGGACTGGGAAACCTGAGTGCCAAGCCTCGGTCAGTGCTGGGCGACCGCGCAACTATAAGCTATTGTCGGCCATGGCGGCGCCCACGCCGGAATGCGTCTAAACATCGAGCACCGTTTGCGCACAACTCTCTCGCCACGACCAGCAAACAAGAGCGACCGCTGGAAGTACCTTAATGGCACTTACGCTGGCTATAATGCGCTTTTACACGATTTATGGCGAAAGAAAAAGAATTAGCTGAATAATGCAAATGACAATAATGACAGTATAAATAAAGGGACATCTGATCAAATACGCGATGTCCCTTAGGGCGTCGAGCGACATTCGTTCTCCGCAACCGCTCCTCGCGGACCGCGCGCATGTACGCGTGTACGGTTATCTGCATGTCGCGACAACCCTATTTTGGAGGTCCCCCCCAATCCTCTCTTCTTTTTGCTCTTGGCTGCCCCTCGGCCCGGGTACTAGTGCACTGTGGCCCGGGCCGACGCCACCTCGCCCACCCGTCGCGTTGCACCCTTCTCATCTCGCGAATGAACACGCGCCGGTCCAGACTCATTTAATCGCTCTCCATGTCGGCCCCACCGCTCGCCTTCCCTCTCCCGCCCGTGCCTGCAGCACCAGTGTCCGAGGGCAGTAAATGGACACTCGGCGAATTAACCGCCGCGGTTTACGATCGGCGGCGCACGCGCCCATTTGGCGTTTCTTCGCCCACGATAACTGAAGAGGACAAACAAAGAGACCCTCGGCATAGCGCAGCGCTGTGCGTATATGGGCACGCAGGGGGCCGGTGCTGACCCCCCCCCCCCCCCCGCCCCTTTATTTCACCCCCATTCCAATCCTGCCTTCCCTCGGCTTCCGGCTCGCAATAAGAATTAAGAGGAGCGAGCGGACTGAACGCAGAAAGAGCATTTCGAGTAAAACCCAGCTGTACGGGAAGCAACAATAAAAAAGTACCTTTCCGTGCATAAACTAGGAGCAGGTCAGCAGAGGACCGCACCAAAGCTCGAGCAGTAAAAGAGTGGACACGAAATCGGGCTGTCCTGTGTAGGTCTCGCTCATTAGCGAAATGCAAATCATGCCGGGCACCTTAATGTGAACCGTCGCGACCTTCTATGCGAAACGCTATTTGATGTACCCTCACCTCCTAGCAGGGCAGCGTGCATACCTAGGCGACGTAGAGAAAAGGAAAACAGAGCAGTAAGCAGCTGAACAGAATGATAGCAATAGCGGATGAACTGCATTTGCTTGATAGTCGTGCTACTTTTGTGCGCATAAATTTTTAGGCCCACCGTTCTGCGCTGCTCGTCTAGGCAGCGTTATGATAGGCACGATAGGCAAGTTTATGATAGGCAGCGAAGAATTGGAAATGGTACGGAAATGCATCTACTTGGGGCAGATTGTGACCGCATAACCGGACCGCGAGTGTGAAATAACTAAGAGAATAAGAATTGGGTGAAGTGTATTTGCCAAGCGCTTTCAGGTAATGGACAACAGTTTTCCAACATCCCCCAGGAAGAAAGTATATGCAAACAGGTTGATTTTGCCGACACTCACCTACGGGGCAGAAACGTGGAGGCTAACGGAAGAGTTGAACTTGAACTGAGCTCGGCGCAGCGAGCTATGGAAAGGAAAATGATAGGCGTAACGTTAAGAGACACGAAGAGAGAAAAGTGGAACGGGAACAAAAGGAGTTTATGACACCCTAGTCGAAACCAAGAAGAGATGGCAAAGTGACCGATGGTCCCTATTGGTAACGGAGTAGACTCGAAGAGAAGGAAAGCGCAGCTTAAGGCGGCAGCAAATTATTTGAGGGGATGCGATTAGGAAGTTTGTGGTGTAAGGTGGCAGCAGCTGGCACAGGGCAGGGTTAATTGGAGGGATATGGGAGAGGCATCTGGCCTGCAGTGGACGTAGTCAGGGTGGTGAATACGATGATGATGAGAGCAACTTTCAGCTATTTATTTTGTATTTCTTTTTCGTGGGTGCCACTCTGCGTGCATTCATGCCTAGCCGCCTACCTTGAGGCTACTTTGGAGGCAGTAAAAGGGCACAAGCACACAAATTTGGAACTAAAATAAAACGGCATAATTTTTTCGTGGACGTAAGGAGATTCTTCCTATAGAAAGATTCAGTTGCAGGCGTCATCAGTATTGTGGCTCGCCAGGTTGGCCGGCCGACCGTGATGTCAAGGTGCATTTCAGCGCTGACGTCGACTGAGACCAAAACTGCCGGTACAAAGTCATTGGTAATTAATTATTAACGCTGCGAACTCGTATTTGAGCTCATTTTCGTGATTACTACAGTCGGATACAACTCAAGAATGAAGCGACAGATGCCCCTCAGAGGAAGTCATCCAGCCAAGTGGGAGGTCCACCCATAGATCCACAAGACGTCGTGGGTAATAATCCCCTTGGACCTGCTAGCATTACTGTGGTTTAACCACGGCTTAACCACGGCTTAATCTGATTAACCGCGGCGTCATGAAAATTCGTCGACGTTATTGGGTGGAGGGCCTCCTCTGAGACGCATCCGCCGCTTCGTTCTTGAGTTGTGTCCGAATACAGGCCCGTAGGCGTCCTTTAAGGCAAGAAAAAGGATACAAAGAAACTTTGTACTCGTTTAAAGGGACCGACAGCTGACCTAAATCTGTCATGAGACTATGAAAAGATCTTGCATACTATTGTAAGAACTGAGCACTGCATTAGCGAAGAAACAGGGATTTATGTTTCTAGTTTGGTATTGAAAATCTCATAGAACAGAAGTGAAGCCCACCTTGCGGTGACGCCTCGCCATTCTCGGTACATCGCACTACGTGACCACGCCTCGTTAAAATATTACTAATTTAGTGTTAAGTGCACAGTGTTTTTTTTTTTTTTTGTTTCAGGTGCGTTCGTCACATTTTAATAAACTTCATGCTCTCTCCAGCGCACACTTCGGTGGAGAGCAACAGTCCCTTCGCATCGGCTGGCATCGTCGATAAAGTGCTTTCAGCTTTCTTCCCTAGATGGCGCCACACTGATTCAAAAATTATTTTTTTTTAAACGAAGTTGCATCCATCAGCCACTAATACTTTCGCCGCCGACGCGTACCTCACTGCGCCGTAACAGTTTAGGGTGTGGAGACTCAAACTGACTTTAATCGGCATTAAAACTAATTGCAGTCTGGCGGGTGATATTTATAAAAGTTTCGGAACGTCGCTTTTGCCGGCTTACCATCGCCGTCGCACTCACTGATCATGGTTTCCAGCAACGGGATACTTGAAAACGGGCGCATCCACCGATCGAAAAGCTCACTCTAAAATATTCTACAGCGTTTCTAATAAAACTGTTGCGGAATCAAGCACATAAGACAGTAACTTCTTCGTTCAGCAGGGAAAAATCGGATGTTAAAATTCAGTTGTCCTTTCCTTTAAGTAATAGTTACTGTGTTACCTGAGCATTCTGACAATTTTTATTTGGTAGCCAGGAACAGTGCTGTCTCGCACAAACACGGAAACATTACTAGTTATGGTCAGCGTGCAGCTAGCAGGTTCCACGAGAAAATTGGAAGGTGGAGGGAAACTCTGTTTCATAATAATGCGTGGGCACTCACTCATGCGATAGTAACAAGGGGCTTGCGGGGTTGGCGCGCACTGAGAAGCGGGATTTGCGCACGTAATTTTCTCCCTTTTCTAATTAAGGACAGGCTTGCATAAGCCGTGGAGTGCGCAAGTATGTTGCTGTAGTTGCTACAAGAGCAGGTCTGAAGGATTTCGCGCTCTAGCCGAGCAGCAACGATATGTTTAAAGGTCCTAGGTCAGTGTCAATCTGTTAGACCTCATTCTGTATTTCGCTAGTGCATTTGTTATGCCTAGCTCTCGTAAAAGGATGGCCATAAAGGTGAAAGCTGGAAGTGCGGTTTGCTTCGGGATCACAGAAGCCTCTGTAGTCGGCGTGCCTCGTAGTTTCGCTGCTGTTCGCATAGAGTCTGGTCTAAAAGGCAACGGCAACGGTAGACATCTCGAGTTGACTCACTACATGCCAGGCTTGTACAGGTCACGCTGATTTCATAAACTGAGGCTGAAGATCAGGTTTATTTCTTTGAAGAAAAAAGAAAGGCGCTGAAGCCTGACGAGGTCACAGTTACCCAAGACAGTGAATACAACAATGCGCAGCACAGAAATTCGAAATATTAACGGAGCATAATAGCAATAAGAATAGTTACATCAAACGTCAGTATTAGAGCACAAATATTACATGTATGCCCAGAGAGTACAGCAAAAGTGAAGGTGGTCTATAAGCGGTGCATAAAATGGATATCTGATAATTCCAATATGTAATGGGAATCCACCTATATTTAATTGCTTTACAACTCAGCCACCCTTTTGTCTCCTTGAAATCATTGTACAACATTTTATTTTCATTGCCTTATCTGCTGTGGACGTGCTGGAGAAATGATCATTAACTGTAGAGTATTTATGTCACGCTTCAACAAGAGGCGCTGGTGCTGCTCCTTGAAACGTGCGACACGCAATTTTATTCCCTCCTTCCACGCTTATTCCATGCCTATTCCCTTCTTCCGTGGATTCTGCCAACTTGTCGCTAACGTGTGACCCGCTGCAGGGCATCGTTAGGAACTGTGCGTTGCATTATTTTGTCTAGGCTCGTGGGCACATTGTGCACTCTTTCAGGTGTCAAAATAATCGTGTTCATTCAGAAAACCAGGCAGGACGTGGACCTCGCCGCACAGTTTGTAGCAGGAAAGTCTGCAGCCACTGTGAAGTGGTAAAACTTTACCAAGGACCACGTGCCTATGCAAAGCAAACTACTCAGGCAGAGGTTTGCTGGCGTCTCTTTTATGTCGAGCTGTTGGCACGCCAGCAAAAGCCATTGTGGAGTTGCTGTGCGAGAATGGAACCCCACATACTAAATTAGCGCTCACATGGCCGGCGAATAGTTCGGCAAAACGCTTTGTTTGGTCCTGGCTGAGCAGAGAACGGAGCTGAAAGCCAGGCCAGTTGACCAGAAAAGACTGCAGTTAGCGTAACTGCTGTGAAGAAAGAGAAAAAAGGGACAAAATGTGAAAGCAGCGGGAACAAAGGAACAACGAAGACGTGAACCAGCACACGGCGCAGTCGCAGCCGCTGCCACTTCTGACGGGGCGTGGCAAGATTCACTGAACACATTTTTGGCCGCAAAGCAACAGCAGACGCCTATATTTCAAAATTCAGTACTGCTGCCTATGATCGCGTGGATGTTCAACTGACCGCAATGTTGAGGCCAATCGAGGACGCCATTCGTGCGCTGCTCTCTAACCTGCACACATCAGCGGCTTGCAGTACACTGCAGGCTCTGTGGGGTTTAAATACAATGGCTGCCAGCGTCGAGTAGCAACTACATTGGCTTCCGCAGCGTAATCATTCAAAAAGAGAAGTCAGGAGAAGTGCAGGTCGTAGAGTACAAGGCTTCTCTTTAACAACTGCAACGCATTTCTGGAAGGACTTCTGTGAGGGTAGCGATGCCATCTCGCTGGTTAACTCCACCTTCTCTGAGCGCAGGGTGGTTTGCTGACCGTTTGCTTCGTCAGTACTCGCTCCTTGTCGAGGAGGCCCGTTGGCCGTGGTAACCGGCGCAGTTTAGAATATTCGCACGGCGAGCATATCACCTCTTGCGGCTTGAAAATACCCGGTGTTTCAGCGAACACAAAAATTTTCAAAAATCGGCTTTTTGGAGTAAAAATGTGGCTTTTGCCGCATAGTAGTACCAGTGTTGGCGGACACCAGAAAACCGCTGAATCGTCTTTAGTAGTAAGCTGGTTAACTAATTTTAATTATGAACTTTTTAACTAGTAGAGGTGGCGCCTGTTGCAATTAGAGGTTTGTAAGAGGCTGTTAGTAACAGCCATATCAGTTTCTAGAATTTCGAAAACACGATTACCCTCGCCGCTGTGGTCCGACAAAATTTGGCTGCACTGAGCGAAAATACATGACCTTGCGAATGTATGCAGGTGAATCAACCCCTTCAGTACACGTAACTAGCCGAGAAAGACAAATTTTGTCGAGCAACAGCGCCAAGGGTAATCGCGCTAACGGAATTCTAGAAACTGATATGGCCATTACTAACGACCGGCTACAAACGTCTAATTGCAGCTAGGCACCTAATTCTAATACTAAAGAAGAGAATTATTAACAAATTAGTTGACCAGCTTACAACTTAAGACGATTCATCGTTTTTTTTTTTGTCCGCCAGCACTGGTAATACTATACCCCAAAAGCCATATTTTTTCCCCCAAAAGGCCTATTTTGGAAAATTTTTGAAAGTGTTCGCGGAAACACCCGGTATAATGGGCATATCATTAAATTTTTACACACATTACTAAGATTCCCGATTTGCATGCGTTTCCGGCATCGTAGTGGCGTGGGGACGCAGTGCACAACTTTGCATGGAAAAATGCCCAGCCTTTACGTACCATTGGATACTTAACGCAGGTTAACTTGCTAAGGTGACATACCTGCGTGGTTAAAATCCGTCTCTTATGCCTGTTTGGTAAACTGGACAAGTTTATTAAATGGCAACATCAAAATCACAAATGATGCCAGCCCTTCTGCCGCTGTCCTGGATGATTTGCGAGCGGCCGTTGATGTTGCACGGCTTCTTGATATCGGCCAATATGCCCAGGGCCTGCAGAGATAGCAACATGGTTTTGAGTCTTAGGGTTACCGATGTTGCCTATCGGGGTCTCAGGCAAGAACAGCACGTCGAGCGCCTATAGGGACGTCGCGTTGTTAGCACCGTTGATGTGCTTGAAAAGTCGTCCGGCGAAGTGCCAGGAATGAGCGGTTAGGTGTGTGAGCTTTAAAGAACATTAACAAGGACATTGAGAGGGAGGGATGCATTATTACCCCAGGCTGCGAACTCTCCACAGGATGAAAAGGTCGTCTGTATTAGGGCACCCGTCTCATAGTAAAGACCTCAGCGAAGCCCACCACTAATCTAAAAAAAAATAGACTTCTTGATGTACACAACAGCGTTTGTTTCATAGTAGCAGCCTCGTTAGCGAGCGGCAAGGAGAACCATGTTCACTTCTCCTGCCCCATCGGTGGCAGCGCCTGCCATCGCAGGGCAGTGGCGCATTACTCAACCGCTGCACCACTGCGCCCGGGATCTATGAATGTTATGTAGAAAGTCACCAATTCTGCATATAAGAGTATTAACCCGTTACCAATAAGGGGTCATACCCTTGAGGCGAAGGTTATGTGTCCCCTCAATTTTTTAACCACTGCTCTGAGGCACCTGGTTACAATTAGAGCTTGCCATAGGTAAAAGCAGAGTCATTCAATACGGTTTTTCTGGTCATGAAGTTTCCGAGGAAGTTTTATATAGGGACAGAAGCTGCCGCTAGGTGCGTACCGGCAAGTCAAGAGACAACGAAACGGCGCTGGCACTGCAGGGCGATGGCCAAGCTACTGCTATAAATTGCGCTTGTATTCATTTATGAGTATTCCTTAGGTTTTTATCGCGCGCTTAGAGGTAAGCCTCGTCTGCAGAACAAATATTTCATTGTGCTTTGCGCGAAAAAGAAGTACAGGTGACGACTGCGCACTCAAGCAATACATAGACGCTTTGCACAACTCAGTGCTGCTCCGAAGTGCCGCGGTCACTTCGTGGCACGCTTTTCATATTGAAACAGTGTTTCTAACGAACAATAAGTTCCTAAGAACGTGGCTACCATCCCAAGAAATGTAAAACTCTACACAGCTTTGAAGTCCCTCATCAGATGAGCAAACTTCCCGCAGCACTGTACGACCGTTTGAAGGCGAGCGTTGACAGGAGATATGAGACAGTCGAGTTTATGCACATATACAAATAATTAATAATCGCCGAAGCGCACAGGTAGTCGAAATATGACAAGCTATAAAACAAATCAGCACGCATGCTTGTTTGCTATTGGGGTTTAACGTCCCTAAGATTGGTTGGTTTGGTTGGTTTATGGGGTTTAACGTCCCAAAGCGACTAAGGCTATGAGAGACGCCGTAGTGGAGGGCTCCGGAAATTTCGATCACCTGGGGTTCTTTAACGTGCACTGACATCGCACAGTACACGGGCCTCTAGAATTTCTCCTCCAAAGAAATTCTAGCCGCCGCGGCCGGGATCGAACCAGCGTCTTTTGGGTCAGCAGCCGAGCACTATAACCGCTGAGCCACCGCGGCGGCCGTCCCTAAGAGATTCAGGCTATGAGGGACGCCGTAGTGAAGGGCTCCGGAGATTTCGACCACCTGGGGTTCTTTAACGTGCACTGACATTGCACAGAAAACGGGCTTCTAGAATTTCGCCTCCACCGAAATTCGGCCGCCGTGGCCGGGATCGAACCCGCGTCCTTCGGGCCAGCAGCCGAGCGCCGTAACCACTGAGCCACCACGGCGGGTTCAGCACGCATGCGTATAGGCCAGTGAATCATTCACTGCCACCCCACAGCATGTTACAAAACGTCCACCAGCTATGAAGCTTCGAGCGACGCTGAGCACCCGGCCCACCACAGAATACGACAGCATAGAACTCAAACCACTGATAATTTAGTTTGTTTGTTTAAACCTCCCGCCGTTTCGTCTGATATCTTTCATGATCTGTCCGCTGGAAGATTTTCGTCACTGCCTGAAATTTCACCTTGCGACGGTCTTCTTGGCCTCTTGCTTGGCACGCTTCGCTTCTGCTTCATGTTGCTGCAGTTCCGAGCCTGCCTTGCGCTTTCGTCCCATGTGCTCGGCGTTCTGTCAGATCTGTCATGTCAGATCTGTTCTGTCATGTCAGATCACGCCGATGTGCCACTGCTTCGCGCTCCCAAACGCCTGCGTCGTGGCGAGGCTGCTGCTTGCGCTCAGCAGCCATGGTGCGCCTCTCCGCCGCTGTCAGATGCCGCCAAGGATCCGGCCCTATACAGCTCCACTGCACGTTGGACGCGTCTTGTATCACAAACAAAGCGAAAAAGCCGCGTGTCGGCACCTTTGAAGTATGAAAAAAGGGCAGAAAAATTCGCGGAAATATAGTAGGGTTTCAAGGAAGCCCGCCACTAATTTTCAATGAGAGGCTTTTTGAAGTAGAAAGATCGCTTTTGTGGTGTAGCAGTACCAGGGCTGGCAAACGTCAGAAAAGAGGCGAGTAATTTTTACTAGTAAGCGGGTTGACTAATCTCTGATAGTTAGCTTTTAACTATTGCAGAGAAGCGCTTGGTTGAAATTAGATATTTTAACTGAACATTGGTAATAGCTAGAATTTTGAAATCGTGATTACCCTCGGCGCTATGGCGCAACTAATTTTTTCCTTCTCGCGCGCGATTCGAATATCGTGCGCCAGTGAAGCGCAACCAACAAAGCCTGCCAGTACACGTCACACCGTGGCGCATGTGCCATGTGACCTTCTCTGTGTGTTTCCAGCGATGTGGTGCTCGACGCTGCTGGCAGCGAGGGGGGCGCGCGCATCGAGGCACCCTACTGGCTGCTCCAGCCGCACCAGCCAAGGCGAGGCGGCGGAGGTCGAGTCAGACGTGCGCCCCGAAGCGTTTTATGCATAGGCCGGTGTGCGTGCTTTTTAGATCGCTCGAGATTTATTGCCAACATTCGTTGAGCCACAGCGCAGCAGGGTAATCGCCTTTTTCAAAATTCTAGACACTGATATGGCTATTCTTAATGACCAGCTAGAAGTATCGAATTACAACTAGGCGCGCATATACTTCAGTTAAAAACGAAACTAAAAAAAATAGTTAAGCATGTTAGTAGTTAACATGATTCACCTATTTTTTTTTTATGTCTGCCAACTCTGGTGCTGGTATGTCGCGTAAGCAGGGTTTCGAAGCGGAATTTTTTTCGGGAGCGGTTAGAGATAAAACCTTTCGGCTTGAGTTCCGGGTTCGGCTCCAGAGCGAAAGTCTTTTCCGGTTCGAACCGCTTCGGACCGGGTTGAACCGGTTCAAACGGGTTCGGCACCAAAAAGATTCTGAACACAGATGCGTTTTAACAAACCTTGTTATGCTGTTTGCTCCTCTGTGTGACATTGGTACACAAAATAAAATAATTAAAAATTTGTTTAATGCGAGATGTTTTCACTTTACCCACTTTAATGTACTGCCCGCTGCAGAATGATAGGAATTTGCGGCAAGAGTCACAAACTCAAATAACTCAAAATTAATGTAAATTCTCTATGTTTACGTAAGAGTACATCCAACTTCAGCAGCTTCGGAGACACCGTCGCACGAGTAATAGGTCTCTCCTGAAGCTCGTACTTACGCGGACGCCGTCAGGGCCGCCGTGTGTGCCCTCTACGTTACCGCACACTATTGAGAGGAAGCTGTCTTTTGTCGGTAGCCATTACAAGCCATGTTTACATGAATGCGACAGAAGTCTACTCCAGCCCTCTTTTTGAGGGAAAGTGCAAAAACGTCGAGGAAGGGAGTATAGGACGAGTCACGCCTTTCCTTCTCAAACCTGCCATTTCCCTCAAAACGATACTGGAGTCGACTACTGTCGCATTTGTTTATTAACGGCTACAGACACCTTTTCGTTGCCCCAAATCAGACATGCCAGTCACTCCCCCCCCACCCCCACAAACACACACCTCCAACATGAACCTTTTGAGCAATCCTGTTCCCCTCAACCGCCCATCCCTCACCCAAGAAGAATCTCGTAGGACTACTGGTTCTCCCTAACGACCAAAAGCTTACCGAATATATTTTATTTAAATCACATGTTCCACATAGCTTTTCCAACTCTCAATATACCGGGAGTTTTACAGAAGACGTTCTACAATGCTTGCGACAACTGTCCTCCTCAGATGGCACTGACTGGAGGAGAATACAAACAAACACATACCCAACTCTCCACATACACAATGTCAGTCCCACACAATACCCAAGTTACTGTCCTTGGTGCGGAGCAAGCCCCACGCTCTACCATACGTGTTGGGAATGCCAGGACAAATTGGACAGACAGTCAATAGTGCTACACCCGACACACGAGCAGTGGGAGGAGGCCCCGACCAGCGACAGCGTGGACCAGCAAGCCTGGATCATCCAGCTAGTTCGCAAGTTAGCTGCCACCAGCGCAGCCCATGGACTAGGGGCTCCGACCACCCGGCTCCTGCAAATTAATCTCCTCAAAATAAAAGTTTTTCTCTCTACAGTTTTTAGTTATATAGGCTTTTTGAATTAGAAGAGTGCTCTTTTCGGCATAGCATTGTCAGCGGTGCAGCGCACCATAGTAGAACTAAGACATGCTATCTAGTAGGCTGGTTAGCAACTACAGAATAGTTAACTTTTTAACGGCTACTGTTATAGTGTCCTTATTTATAGAGCAGCGTGTAACCGACCGCATGTAACATCCGCATCAGTTTTAGAGGGAAAGCTCTATTCCTCCCGTAGAAAGCTGAAGGTGATGTGGCTATGCAATTTGACCTTCAAACCAGGAGGAGCGGAGGCTTGGCTCTGACGTCGTGCCACGGGACTCGCCACAGCTGCGTATGCGGAGCCGATGACACTCTCGCAACTGCCGTCCGATACATGAAAGCGTGTGGCGTGTGCTTACCTTCACGCAAAGCCATGGATGAGCAGCGTGCCGCGAGTGTGGTGCTTCGACGATGTATCGTCGCCGTCAATCGGAATCTGATGGTCTTTACTGTATGGAAAGGCATCATATTGGATAACGCGTTCTTAACAGACCTTTCGCTCGTCTTACTATAGGCACAGCCGATTTGAACCACAGCTAATTTTTAGAATTCCGAAAACGCTGTTACCCTCGGCGCTGCAAGCCAACAAATTTTGCCTACATCGCGCCAAAATACATGCGCCTCGAAAAGCTTGCAGAAAAAGCAATCACTCGAGTGCAGGTTCTCGGCGAAATAACCAAAATATGTTGGGCCACAGCGCCGAGGGTGACTGCATTTCGGAAATTATAAAAACTGTTATGGAAAATAATTACCGTGGTCTACGTGCGCCTCGATAAGGAAGGAGACTAACAGAGATAGTTAAAAAGTTAGCTTCTCAATATTATTTAAACTGCCGGCTAGTTAGCATGTCTTAGCGGTATTCAGATGTGCTACACCGCTGACAATGCTATGCCAAAAAAAGCTCTCTTCTAACTCAAAAAGCCTATTTTTAAAACTGCAGAACTTCTCAGGTGAAACATTGTACATATCTGGAGCCCCGGTATATCTCCAGCCCATAGGTAGCAATTTGAGTGAATTGCTACCAGTGCGAGCAACAAGAAACTATTGAATATATAATGAAATGATCTCTGTTGTGTCGTAATGCTATATTCTTTTAGGACATACTTCAGCACTCTTAAAAACACTGAGATCCCTTCTTACACTATAAAATTTTTGCCTGCAATGAAACAGTTCGGATTTCCGTATGAACTTTTTGTATTTATAGGGATGTTTAGCGCGTGAAAAAGCTACATGATAGATAAACACGCGGAACTTCAGCCTTCAACCAGGAGGTCACTGTTCTGAGAATAGCGCTTCTTAGCGCAAGAGGTGCATGCTACGCAAGCTCAACCTCCTCACTGGTTGCCCTTTCCTGACGTATGCTCCTTCCGGACTTTTGATGTGCGGGTGGAGTAGGGAAGCGATGTCGGCGTGAGACTGTATGCCGAGGTCGCTGAATTCGACCGGTCGAGTAAGGAATGAGGGTGGTCGGGGAGGTTCCGTTATTCCTTGCAACAGCACTAAGAAGAAGCTTCAGAGATGGCCGAGTAGTCTCTGTAAACAAAGCTTCTCGGTTGCGCCGCCATTGGTTCGAATCCGACTCGGGATACGAGTATGGTACTCGATATTTTTACGACGTTAGTGCGTGCGTGTGTGTGTGTGCGTGCATGCGTATGCGTGCGTACGTGTATGTGTGTGTGTGTGTGCGCGCGCGCGAGTGCGTGTGTGCGTGCGCGCGTGGTGTGTGTGTGTGTGTGTGTGTGTGTGTGTGTGTGTGTGTGTGTGTGTGTGTGTGTGTGTGTGTGTGTGTGTGTGCGTGCGTGCGTGCGTGCGCGTGTGCGCGTGTGTGTGTGTGGGTGTGCGCGCGCGCGCGCGCTCGCGGCCCTAAAGATATTTCTGCCCCTAAAGAGAGCCGAACTTACAGGTGCCATTGTGTCATCGTGAGGGTTCGACCTCGACGCAGGTTGCGCACTGACAAATGAAAGGAAGACGCGCCTCCGAACGCTGGTTCCTGAGACGTTGAATCCACAGAAGTCCGAGTGCAACACACGGTCCGAATACCTGTCGCGAGCTAGCCTGCAACCTGACCAAGAGACGTATGCTATATCAACGAGAAATGATATGACAACACCAGCAACTGTGTACGACGAACGGTTGCGCCACAATTTTGCTACAAAAATTGGTTTTTGAGGAAAGGAAATGGCGCAGTAACTGTCTCATATATCGGTGGACACCTCAACTGCGCTTTAAGGGAACAGGTATATAGTCCGGGAATGCGTGCAAATGAGGGAGCATATGTCGTCGGTTCGAATGCCTGTCGCGAGCTAGCCTCCAGCTTAACTTGCACATGTAAGCATGTAAGCAGCGAGAAATCGTGTGCCACCACCCGGAGCGCTGTACTACAAATGGTTGCTCCCAATTTCGGTACGAATTAAGTCGGGAAAACTGTCGCCACATTGAGGTCAGTCAGTGGGGGTATATATGGAAAAACGAAATGCATATCATTGTCTCAAATAGAGGCGCTCGGCTTGCAGTGTGCGTCCTACGGACGCTTCATGACGTCGCCTTATTTTTCTTTCCATCGCTGGAATCTTCTGTACTATCTGCGAGTACACACACTAACAAACACATGCCGCCGCCATTTCTCGCAATGGGTCTGGTTATGATTTCGCATTAAAAAATAAAAAAAAAACTGCCACGCCCCCATTTGTATTGCGCTCCCCACCAAAGGACTAATATTTTACTCCTCTTTGCATTGCCTGTCTGGCCACCCCTAGTATAGAACCACCCCCTACATACCACTACGACTGCAAACGCTGTGTGCGCCCTTGTGTGCGGAGGAATGCACGCGCCCGCGAAACCCAGCAGACAAGTCACGGTGAGCACCGCAGCGAGGCAATCAGCGGAGATTAAAAAATGGCCACGTCCGCTACGAGAGCGCAAATCCAAAGATGCGTGCCTCGAACAAGGCCAACACCGCTGTCGTCCGGTGCAGCCCCAGAGAGCCGACTCATCCGCGAAATGCGCTGCGCGCGCAGTTACACGCGCCACACTCCCGAAGCGCGCAGATTTTTACGGCCACGGACAAGAGCGCGCGTGCAAGACCCCCGCAGTGCCTGTCGCGCCGGCTTTCCTGGCCTTCCCGAAGCGGCAGATCGCGTTCCCTACGGCGCCTGGCCGCCGCGAGGCACATGCGCACGTAGCGGCGCTCATTTTGCTCGCAAACTAAACGACCGCGACGCTGCTCGCGCTGCGGTGCCGCGCCGCAAAGGCTGCGGAGCGAGGGGAAAGCAAAGAAGAAAGAAATATTTATTACGTTCTCATCTCCTGATGAGCCACGTTCATCTCCGCCGCTCTGTTTTTACTGCCGGCCGGAGTGGGGTGGGAGAGGGCGCGCTGCTCGTCGGCAGACGTGCCCGCTCGCGCCCACGCCGCCACGGGCTCGGACCGCGCGGACTACGCCGCTGCGCGCAGTCACTCTCGCTAATTACAAGATGGCAGTTCGGGCTTTAATATTGCTCCGAAGCCAGGCCCAGGAGCAATACCCGTAATTGCCCTAATCAAATATGCATGTTCGACCTAATTTGATTTGTCCTCCCGCCGCGCGCGCGCATGCCGCGGCCATCTTGCGCGCATCGCGACAGCGCTCTCGCGCGCGAGACGCGCGGGAAAAGACGCCGCTGCGGGAGGCAGTCCGGACGGCGGGTCGCGAGGCAGATCATAAACGCCGAGCTCCGTTCCCTCATGCCTTTCTCCCTATCCACGCTCGTGCTAAGGCTACAGCGATGGTAGCTGCTTCTCATGCACGCTGAAGCGATGGATGGGCTATAAGCTATGCGCAGCCCCATGCAAGGGACGATCCCCTGACGTAAGAATAAACTGCGGAAAATGAAAAAGTGCAACCTATCTCGTCGTTGAGAGTATAGGTGCAAGCATCAAATGTATTGCTTGAACGGGGTACCACAAAGAATGGTCCCCTCCCGAAGACGCTGGCCTCTAGTGTGACGTCTGTTCCTCCGTTAGTTCCATAAGTTGAGCGGCAGTGGTGTTCTCTGAGTCGTGCGGCAGCTTTTGTCTCATCACATGCAACGATGGATTTACAGCATTGACCGTTTAACGGCGTTGAGCATTTTTACAGACGCATCGCGCATGTTCACTGTTTAGCCCCATGCTCAGGTGCACACGAACACAACCTAGAGAGCGTGAGAGCCATCTCATTCTCTCGTGGGTACGCGGATCGTATCAGCGCCGCAGCTTCCCAGAGATGTGGCGAGGAGCCTCATATTTGGACAGGAGCTCGGAAAGCTCAGCCTCAGGTTTGCCACGGTCCCCAGACGATGGTCGCTTGTATCTGCCGTGAATGGCAGCTAAAGGCATGTCGTGCTTAAAGTGATATCGGAAGTAAAGCTAACGCTTTCGTTCTCAGCCTATACTCCGCAAGGCATTCTGGCGGAATGCGTTTCTATAGTCGGATACAGCTCAAGAACGATGCAGCTTTTCCCCGTCAAACGATCCCCCTTCCATACAATGTCGTCGGCCGATTCTCATGAGCCTGCTTGCGTGGCAATGCAAGGAGGGGACTTTTCCCTACCATGGAGGGAGGGGACTATACCCTTTCATCTGCCACCCCCTGCATTGTCGGGAGAGCAGGCTCATGAAAATTGGCCGCCGCCATCGGATGGAAGGGGGACCTTTGATGGGGAAAAGCAGCTTCGTTCTTTAGTTGTAGTGGACTATCTATAGTAGTGCTCGCTTGCGTGTACATTAGCCCTTCAGTAACATAACATGTGCTTGTGCTTCGAACATGGAGTGCGAACGCCCATTGTCGCTTTGTACATACAACAACCTGATAGTAGCAGGGGACTTCAACGCGGCGCACCCAGCGTTGGGATATGGGAACGCCACGGCTAATGGAACTAACTGTACGACACCATACAGCAACATCACCTCATTGTCCTCACTAACCCCGGCCACGTATCCCACTTGCGTAGGAAAAGTGTCACCACGGACACCTGTCCGGACTTCAGTCTAGTTAGATGTGCATGACAGGGAGAATAGCGCAACACGGACGAAACCGTAAGCAGTGGTCATTGTATTCCCGCCATGACCACACCTTCAACACACGACCGTAAACCAATCAGAAAGACCAGGCTCACGGACTGGGCCGCGTTTCGCAAGAATGGGAACGAATACCCGCCCGCGGACACTCCATGCAGCAATGAGTCCAGTAATTACAGCAAGACATGGCCACTCAGTCAAGCGAGGTAGTTCTCATAACTGACCCGCACCTTCTGCGTGTCCTCAAAAGGTGGAAAAGGAAGAAACACAATCGTAAGTGCAGGATACGCACAGCGAATATGACGGAAGAAGCGGGGTAATTCGCTGCCGATCTTACAAGGCAGAATAAGAAGCAGTTGAACAACCTACAAGGCGCCCTGGGCGCACCCAAAATCTGACCTCTCCTACACCACCGCCTATACCCGACGCAAAGCAAAGCATCCGACCAAAGCACAATACAAAGATTCCTAAACCAGGACACAGGCACAGATTAAGACATCCGGGGTACGCTAAGAGTCAAAGGCACAGGAACACCAAGAACTCCGGTAAGGCAACCCCTATACAGCGGTGCTTACAATCATGAACTGAACAAGCAATCACAGTCACAGATGTCATGCAGGCACTCTTCACTCTCACAGAGAACGCAGCCCCAGGAAAAGATAGCATCACCAACAAACTCTTGCGCAACCTTGCAGGCTCCTTCATCCTAGCCCTCTCAAAATTATTCCCGACACTGGGAAGAAGACACTATACCAGCAGAATGGAAGCTTTCGGGGATTGTGCTCATTTCCAATGCAAGCAAACCCCCACAATTCGGAAATCTAATGCCGATATTGCTGACCTTGCTCATAGGGACGCTGTTTGAACGCGAGATACTAAAGAGGCTTCAACCATACCTGAAAGTCAATGAACTCTTCCCTAACACGATGTTTGGCTTCAGACTGCAGCTTTCCGTTGTGGAATACTTGAAGCGCTAGCAAACAACGACAGAGAAGGGGACGCAGCAGTGTGTCCCCTTCTGTGCCGTTGTTTGCTAGCGCTTGAAGAATTTCCACAATGAACGTTTACAAACTACCTCAATTGTCCGCCTTCTCCCATCTCCCCACTTAAGACATCCTTCTCCAGCTTAAAGATTGGTGTCCTCAATCACCTCAGCGGTACCCGTCTACACCACGTTTGTAAAGGTGGGGCCAATTTTTGACCACTTTTCGGGCATTTGAAGTCTTCGTCACGCCGCGGTGGTGCTAAGCCTAACGGCGCCGGGGCCTGCGATGGCCCCGGTCGGGGATCCCTCGGCTCCGGCGGCTCCAAATCAAGTCACCGGGTACGACCCGCAGTCCTTGCGGATCGTAACAATGGATACCAACCAATCCGAGGGTACGACACAAGGCGAGGATCCTCTACCAACCGAGGACGATTACCTTCAAGATATGGTCCGCGTCTGGCGCGGAAAGAAGAACGCGGCGGCATCGAGGGACGCTGGTGCTGGTGCCACCCAGCAACAGGCGCCAGCTAGCTCTACGCATACGCAGGGCGGGAGTGCGCTGAACGCAGCCTCGAAGCGCTCCAAGCAACACCGGTGGCGGCCGCAGAACACGCCGCGTATCGAAAAAGACGACATCGTCGTGGTGCTGAAACCAAGAACCACGGTCGACCTCAAGGCAACTTTTGGTCCTGGACAAGCCGGCGCTGCAGTCCGCAGCATCCTCGGGGACGACGCAAATGCTGGACTTGCGGTGTGGCCTGTTTGGGACCAAAACGTACTAGTATGTGCGTTGAAATCAGTCGACGCCGCGGAGAAGCTACTCCGGGATATTGTGCTGCGGGTTGGGGAACGCGAGCTACCGTTCCGGGGACACCCCAAACTCTCCGGTGCGTTCTGTCGCGGCGTCGTGAGTGTTTCGCCTGACGAAACGTCTGAAAGCGTTAAAAGAAAACTGTGCGGAACCAAATGTGGTGTCTGTGCGCAAGCTAGGGGGAACCCCGGTTGCGGTGATCACCTTCGCGGGGACCAAGGTGCCACGGACGGTGTTGTACAGCTACGAACGGCTCCCTGTTCGCCTGTACAAGAAGACAGTGCCTGCATGCCACCGCTGTGGCACAGTGGGCCATCGGGCCGATGCGTGCCCGCGACCGCAGCCGGGGCGCTGCAAACGCTGCGGAGTCCAGGTTCCCGATGCCACTCCTGACGGCCCGGCGGAACATGGCTGTGTTCCGAGCTGCCTCATCTGCGGAGGCGGCCACCCTACCGGAGCTCCTGGCTGTGCCGGGCGGTTCCGGAAAGCCATCAAACCGAGCTCCCCATCCGGATCCGAACCGAAGACAAAGACGGGGCCCAAGCAGGCTCCTCCGCCCAAGGACAAGCAAGCGCCAGCCGATCAGGAAACCAAGGCCAAAACCGGGCCATCGAAACCTGTCAAGTCCGCGACCCAGGCGGTGCCCCCGGTCCTCAACGCCAGGGACTTCCCGCCCTTGGCACCCGTCCAACCACAGGTGAGCAGTTGGAGTAGGGCAGTCTCCGGGCCCCCTACCCCTCCCCTCCCCTACCGAAACCGCCCTACAGCAGCAGGTAGAGAAGCTCAGGCGCCAGAACCAAATTCTAGCGTGCAAAATTCAGGAATTAGAGGCCAAACAGGCCGGGACATCCGAACCAATGCAAGAAGCTGAGCCAGACGACGAGGATGACGGATCATCCGTAACATCTTGCCTCACTAGCGTCTCGCGGCAGAGCGGGGACACGGTAGTTGGATCTACTGGTCGCGTTGCCGGCCTAGAGGCACTGCAGCGCCAAACCGAGCAACTGGAGGAGCAAGTGGCGGCCCTCCCGAATCAAATCATGTCAGCAGTCCGCGAGTCCTTCCAGGATATGTTCAAGGCAGCTTTAACGCAAGCACTTCACGACCTTATGGCCCAGGTCACTGACTCGGTCCTTAAAGCCATGCAGCCCTGGGTCAGCACCCAAATTAAGAACGCCACAAGCTGCGAATCTCCTGACGTCAAACGTAAGACAGCTTCCCGCCAGGCAGCGGAGGAACATGGTTCAGGCTCGGCAGCTGGTGGGTCGGTGCGGCCCCTCACTGGGGTTGCGCCGGCTCCCGGCCAGAGCTAATCCGATCGCCCTTAAATAAATACAACAAGATGGCTAGCAGATGTAATAGGAATGCTAAAAACTTTGAAAAATTCCAGATGATCTAATGGAACTGCAGGGGTTTCAGAGCTTGGAAAAAGCGGTCACACCTCCAGCTTTACCTGCAGTCCCCAGGTGACATGCCGGCGCTCATTGCCCTGCAGGAGCCCGGCATAGACGCTAAATTATCAGGCTACAGCACCTTTCAGGGGGGCCCCTCTACGTGCATCCTGGTGAATAAGGCTTACACCGTGGTTCAGGTCGACTTAGACTTGAGTACCGAGCAAGAATATACAATGGTCCGAGTACTGCCTCTCAGACGCCGCGACCCGTCAATACATATCCTCAACATATACTGCCCTCCGCGTAAGCCGCGCGTAACTTTCAATGAAATCTTCCTTCGCGCGATAAAATTGGCAGCCAAAGAGCCTCTAGTGATCGTTGGAGACTTCAATGCTCCCAGCCTTCATTGGGGCTACCACTTCGAACAGGCAAGAGGGCGTAAGCTGGCGGAGCTCATCTCCACCCTCAGCCTCACGTTGCTCACGGACCCGGCGTGTCCCACTCGAGTGGGGAATTCGGTAACCCGCGACACGTGTCCAGACCTTTCTCTCGTTAAAAATGCTAGAGCGGCTGCCTGGGAGAACTTGGGAGATTCTCTAGGCAGCGATCACCTCCTTCTCTGGATTACACTCGAGGCAAAGGCAGCGCGCAAAAAATGGGGTCTGGCCAAGCTGACCGATTGGCACAAATTCCGGAATCACACTATCCCTCCCGTACTATTTTCCGGCGGCTACGCGGAGTGGGCTAACCACATATACAACATTCAGAAACAACACGTCACAACACTACAAACCACCGAAGAGATCCCCGCAGTGGACACACACCTCCTGCATTTGTGGGAGGCGCGCCGGAGCTTAACAAACGGTGGAAAAAGCAGAAAACTAATCGCAAATTACGCGACCGCATAGCCAAACTCACAGAGCAGGCTGCAGCGTATGCTGCCGAGCTCTCAGATTCAAATTGGATAGCACGCTGCGACGCCGCAGCTCATCAGATGAGCTCGAAGGGGACGCGGCGTCTCTTTCGCAGTCTAATCGACCCCCCCCCAAACAAGAGGGGAGACGCAAAAGCAGCTCCGGCGGGCTCTGCAAGGGTTCCAAGGTACGACGGCGCAACTTGCGGACACTCTGTGCGACAGATATCTCTGTCGTATGGAGGACCCGCCTGGGCCAGAGTACATGTACTCTGGCAGGCCTAATGAAACACTCGATGCCCCTTTTGAGTTGCACGACCTTAAGGCGGCCTTAGCAAAAATGCGCTGGGGTACGGCTCCGGGACGGGACCACATAACAGTGAACCTGTTGGCGAACCTACCGGACTCAGCCTACCTTCATTTATTAGAATACATCAACCAGACCTGGGACGGACGTCCACTCCCTCCCGAGTGGAAAACGTCACTTTTGACGTTTATCCCTAAAACAGGTAAGGCCGTGAATACGGACAACCTGAGGCCCATATCACTGACCTCATGCGCGGGCAAGCTTATGGAGACGATGGTACGGGATCGCCTCTCTCCATACCTGGAAAGTAAGGGCTTCTTTGCAGTCACCATGTTCGGGTTTCGCCCTCACATGTCTGCACAGGATGTCCTTCTCCAGCTGCACAGGGATGTAATACGACCCACAACTATGCAACACAATGACATAG
This sequence comes from Amblyomma mixtum, assembly GCF_055824585.1. NCBI lineage: Eukaryota > Metazoa > Arthropoda > Arachnida > Ixodida > Ixodidae > Amblyomma > Amblyomma mixtum. Next base: position 216,422,266 of record NC_143014.1, read on the forward strand.
CCATCCTCGCCCTTCATCTGAAAGGGGCTTTCGACAATGTGAAACACGGAAGCATCCTGGCCAACTTGAGTTCTACCGACTGTGGGGTAAGACCTACGCGTATGTAAGAGATTTCTTGTCTAATCGCCAGGCCTTTCTTCGGATTGAGGACGAGGAATACGGCCCTTACATGATGGGAACACGGGGTAACCCTCAGGGAGCAGTGTTATCACCGCTCCTGTTCAACATTGCTATGATGCGCCTCCCAAGCCAATTGGCCCAGGTGGAAGGCATTCAACACGCGTTATATGCAGATGATATTACAATTTGGACCACTCAGGGGAGCCTTGGGGTCATGGAGGACCGCCTTCAGCAGGCTGCTTCCTTAGTCGATGCGTATGCTAATGACTGTGGGCTCCAATGTGCTCCAGCGAAATCAGAGCTTCTGCATGTCAGAGCGAACCCAAAGGATAGGACAGCAATACACATCTCTCTGTCAGGAGGTCCTATTAGAAAGGTGGAGGAGATCCGTATTCTGGGCCTTTTCATTCACCAGAGACTCAGACCGGACTCCACTATTGCGAAACTCAAGAGAGTAGGCGAACAGGTAGGGCGCATGATCCGCCGCGTTTCCAACAAGCGGTGTGGTCTGCGGGGCAGGGACGCGCTTCGGCTCGTCTATGCCTTCGTGACTAGCCGGATCCTCTACGTCATGCCATATCTCCGCACTACTAAGCAAGACGAGGCGCGAATAGACGATATCATCCGCAAGGCAACTAAGCGAGCCCTGGATCTCCCGGTGGCTACCTCTAATGCCAAACTCAAGGCATTGGGGGTGCTAAACTCCTACCAGGAGCTGCGGGAGGCCCACCTCGTGAACCAATACACGCGGCTCACGCAGACGGCTCCTGGGCGCCGCCTGCTAAACCGCTTACACATCCAACACAACTGCACTCCAGAGGAGGCGGATCGTATCCCAATACTATGGCGCCATATGCTCTGGGTCTCCCCGCTCCCCCGTAACATTGGACACCGACATGCATGAAAACAGACGACAAGCGCGGGCTCGGGCTCTTGAGAGACAACACGGCTCCCGACCCGGTGTATATTATGCAGACGTAGCAGGGCCATCGCCCACGGAATTTTACTCGGCCGCTGTCGTTCACCAGGAAATGCACGTTGATGGACTCTCCTTTCGAGCCCCGAATTCAATGCGGGCCGAAGAAGTAGCGATAGCGCTTGCTGCCGCCCACGCCAATTCGAAAATAATCATCACGGACTCCCGAAAAGCACGTGAACATTACTTGGCAGGGGAGATCTCCCCCTTAGCTGCTTGTATTCTACGACGGACTGCCACTGATCCAACACCCAAACGAATCATTTGGGCTCCTGGCCACCAGGGCTTACGAGGTAATGAAGCCGCTGACGCGGCTGCCCGAGCGCTTACTCACCGGGCTCCTCATCCCAGCTCTTCTGGCTCGGAGACTAACCAGCCGCTGCTGCGATTCAGAGAAATATTAACACATTATAGCGACAACCACCGCCTTTTCCCGGCCCCTGCAAAAGGCCTGAGTAAGACGGAGGAGCGAACTTTAAGGCGCCTGCAGACAGGTACTCTACTCTGTCCTGCAATAATAAAACATTACGATCCTAACGCGGATGGGCGATGCCCACACTGTGGGGAGACCTGTGATATCCTCCACATGGTGTGGGCATGTACTCAAAATCCCCACCTCCCCCCTTCCCCTACCCCTTCCAGAGAGGCATGGGAGACTGCCCTCCTCAACTGCTCCTCGCTTGAGTCCCAAAGGGCTCTGGTGAAACGGGCGAGAGACGGGGCCTCGTCATGCGGTGTCCCGGACTAGGGACGCCGACCATGTAGCGGGGCCACTCTGTGGCTCCCAAACTCTTTTTCACAAAATAAAAGTTTTCACCACCACCCTCAATCACACCTCCCCGTACAGCACAAAAGCAATCATGGCCCTCCACCTAAAAGGAGCTTTCGACAACGTGCGCCACCCAACTATATTTGAAAACCTCGGACACATAAACTGTGCCCTATATATAAACTACGTTCAGTACTTTCTCACCAACTGCACAGCAACAGTAATCATAGGCTCAAAGCCTACCCCCGCCCTCCCCCTCTAAACAAGAGAACACGGCAAGGGCAGTCCTCTCGCCCACCCTTTTCAATATCGCGATGATCAGACGCCGAGATGGCTCAGCAACATTCCCGGCATTAACTATGCCATAAATGCAGACGACATCAACCGCTGGACCACAGCGAGCTTAGAAGAGGACATTGGGGAAGCATGCAAGAGGTACGCGCGGGAAAGTGGCCAGTAGTGCTCCCCGGAGAGATCTGAACTGTTTTCAGTCAGACGCAGGCCACGCGTTAAGCTTCTCAATTCACCCCTCATGTAAGTACCTCACACTAGCGGACAGCGCAATCCCCATCGTATCACGAATCCGATTCCTCGGATTCCTCCAGCAAGACGAAAGTGGAGCATACACTCTCCAGTGTCTCACGGTAACGCAAACCATGCGACTGGTGTGCCGCGCCATGAACCGTCATCACGCGGTGAAAGAAGAGGATGTCTCAAGAGTTGTTCAAGCGTTCGTCACATGGCCTACAGTCGCATGGCCTACGCTACACCCTATCTCCCCCTGAAACCGAAGGAATCGGATAACCTAGATATCCTCCTACACAAGGCCTACATACAAGAGTTAGGTATACAGCCACAGACAGCCACACGCAAGCTCGAATTCCTGTGTGTACACAACACTGCCCGCGAACTCATCCACGCCCACCTCACCAGCAAGTTGGAGCGTCTGCCTACCACGTTACCCGGCAGACACGTCCTCCATCGCCTCGTTTTCGCTCCACTGCGGGAGGACACAGTCAAACGGCCACGGTCTCCCCCGACATAAGGGCTCACATCAGACAGCTCCATACCTTCAGATGTGCACCCAGAACACGCGAGCCGTAGACGCGCGCGAGCCGCACTTATAAAGCGACGGTGCGGAAGCCTACACAACGTCAGATATACCAACGCGGCACACTATGCATTGCGGTCGTCATCGACGGCCAGCGTAGTTGATAATACACTGCAGGCAGCGACCACCGCCACCGTATGCACCACCAGCACTCTGGAGGTAGAAGAGGCAGCCATCGCACTCAATACTTTCCGATCCGGAGGAAGATACAAACCTACATCCTCGCAAACGGCGTGCCGAAATTACGGCAGGTGAAGAATATCCGCCCCGGCACGTCACACCCTCAAAAATTGGCTGTGGCTGAGCTCAGCTATGCCTGGATACACAAGCGAAAGCTTTATGATGCCGTGGTTATGCTTGATTAACTGTGGTTTAGACAGAGAGATAGACTAATATTATCGACATTTATTGTTCCCTTCTTGGTTCAACCACAGTTTTACAGACGGATGACGTGGTCTGTCGTATGTTCCGCACTGCAAAAACTCTCATCGGTTGGCTCCCTAGAATGCACCGCAGCTGCAGCCTCTGCGGCTCTTCATTGTCTTCTTTCGGCGTCGTTTTATCGCCGCTAAGCCAGGCGATGCTCCCGCTCTTCTTCGGTCTCTGCCGCCAGCTTGGCACTTTTCGGCTTCCTTCTGTTCGCTAAATCCCTCGCATGGTTGGCGCTGTCACCCGGATGATCAGACTCGGACCGCCTCCTGCGAGAAGACGTAGGCTCCAACGACTCGCTTCTTCCATAGCGAGAAACTGGCAGGCGTGCACGCGAGAGCGGCGTTTTAAGGCGAAAGCCTTTAATGTCTCATCGTTGTAAGCAGCAGTTGTCGACAGAAATGTCACGCTTTTCAGTTGGTCGAAATGGTCGTGACGTCACAGTGCGCCAATTTCAAACGGGGCCAATTGTACCATGCAACCAATTGAAGGGATCATATAGTGATGCTCCAAGTAAGTGGGACTGAGCTTAGTTAATTGCTTAATTATCCGATTAGCCTAATTAACTTTTCTAGTCAGGCCATATAAATAAATAAAACCGAGTAGGAAATTGGTCGAGCTCGGGAATCGAACCCCGGTCTTCGGAGTGCGAGACGAGCATTCTATCCACTCCGCCATGCCAGCGAGATGGTTTGGAATGAACAAAGGCGCGTCTAGTGAGTACGGTGTCTTCGCTCACTGCCATCCTCCTCCCTTCCCTTCCGGCGAGGTTTAGGTGTCCACCGAGATATGAGAGACAGATACATTTCCTTTCCTCAAAAACCAATTTACCGACGAGCGAGGCGTAGAACCGAATGGGCGATGGCGTTCTATGGACTCCCTGGCAGCATTGCAAGACGCTGTCGCGTTCCACTCTTAGAGGCGAAGCTTAACATCTTAACCACACATCAGTGACCGCACTTTAGGTCAAAAAAGTGCACCCCCACCCCCTGAATTTTGACGGGTGTCCACCGAGATATGTCAGACAGTTACTGCGTAATTTCCTTTCCTCAAATACATTATCTTCATTACGGGCCATCTTTATCTTTCTTCTTTCACTCCCACTTCCTCCCTTCCTCTACGGTGCGGTTCAGGTGTCCACCGAAGTGACAGAGAATTACTGCGCCATTTCCTTTCCTCACAAAGCGTTGCGTTCAAACGGCAAGGCATCGCCCCGAACGGGTGGTGGCGTTCCGTGGACTGCCTGGCAGCGCTACAACACGCTGTTGCGTTCCACTCCTAAAGGCGAATCTTGAGCGTCATTAATTAACATTTAATTAGCATTCAGGCATTAATCAGTAATTAACCATTAATTAGTGATTTGTCATCACCTAGTAATTAGTACTCAATTACATGTGACGCCACCAGTGCCACAGAAGCAGTCAAAGTGGTGCGGAAAACGCTTTCGCCTCTACGCACTTTAGACAGTCAAAGTGCCCCTGAATTTTTCGCCTTTTCAAGCGAACGGAGTCATGTGCTAGTCACGTGCGCACAGCTGGCAAGACGACGGTTGCAGCTGCGGGTGAACCACGTGGTTAGTCACGTGACAGAAACACTACCACTGTTCCTCCGCTTAAAGGTCAAATGTGGCCTCCCGGTGACCATGGCTCCTGCTAGGCCAGTAAAGCTTTCGCTTTTAAAACAGAAACATCGGCTACGGGATGTTCTTATCTGCCCACCTGGTCCCGAGTTCCTCCATGAAAACCAGCGTGCGCACGCTATCGCCCGAGCTTACGAAATCGAGTCCCGCACGACGGCTCTAGATCATCAGAACCTGAACTCAATTGAACAGTAAAGCGCTATTCTTTAACATAGTCGGTTCAACCAAAAGACTTACCTCCGCCGCACAAAAACCTGACGCGGAACTGAGGAAGCGGTAGCATGGAAACAACTTCAAACCAAGGCCTACCACCATCTTAGCCTGCCCAACACAGAGCAAAGGCCATACGAGCCCTATACTGAGGGCCACTTTTCGTAGAGGGGCAGATAAATATTTTTGAGCCTCTAGATGTTTTTCGCCGCCATCCACTCCCTCCTTAAGCCATTTCCCCAAGACGCGATTGAGGTGTCCACCGACAATGAGTTAGTTACTGCGGCTTTCTTTTCCTTATATCTAATTTACTTTTTCCTCTACCCTACACCTGCAGAAGCATAGGTATTTGGCAACACACCGCGGCATGTTTATTATCGTTTTTACTCTCGAGATGCGTTCATCAAGAAGAGCAGTTAGAATGCACATAAAGCATTATTAACTGGAGGTCCCTGCCACGCTTTGATTCATTACACACGAACAAAGAGATGAGTTTACGGAGAAGTTACGCGCCAGAAGCCGCCCCGCAAAGATTGTTCACGAATGAAGTCTGGGAAGAAGCAGTGAGCCAGCTTTAGCAACGCTTAATTACATGCAAATAGCCCACTGATGGTGCCGATGCATCCTTTGTTTCATCTCGCAAGTCGCTCGAAGCACTGTAGAAGGGCAAGATAAAAGTGCGGTGTCTCGACCACGATCCTGACGTCACTGTATGTTTCACGCTGGGGCGTCCAGTCTTCTGTCGCCATGGCGCCGTCGGCTTCGTGGAACCCTTCGAAGGCCCTGGTATGTAATTTTCCCTGCGGAGATCAGTCCTGAGACCATCGTCGACGCGGCGGCCTCAACAGTGGATTTACCCGAAGTCTACCAAGTTCAGCATATGGGCGCCCAGTCATTTCAAGTAACAGTGAAGAGCATGCATAGCCTCGGTTACATGAATGCGACAGAAGTCGACTCTACTCAAGTTTTTGAGGGAAAGAGCAGGTTTTGAGAAGGAAAGGCATGAATCGTCCTCTACTCTCTGCCTCGACGCTTTTGCGCTTTCCCTCAATAAGTGGACTTGAGTCGACTTTTGTTGCATTCATGTAAACGCGGCTCATGTGTCTGATCGTTGACGCTGGCTGCCTTGTGGTCGGCAGCGCGCGTATTCCCATTGTCCCTGTTGGGCCCCTTAGTCACCGCTGTGGCTTGCCTTATCCTGCCGTCCTACGTTACCGACGAGGTCTGCGTCCTGTCCATCATTGTGGGCTAGATTTGTCCTAGCTCGCCGGGGAATCCTTCCTGGCACACAGTATGTGCGCAAGGAAATGTGTGCCACGTCACCAGTCCCGAACTACCTGCTCATTGCTGGTCATCGCGTGACGTTCGACTACAAAGATATGCAACGCGTCTGCCGGCAGTTTGGCTTCTCGGGCTACTTTCGGGCGCAGTGCTCGGCGCCTTTCTGCGAACGCTGTGGTGTCCACGGCCACCAGAGCAAAGGTTGTGCGCTTCCCTGCCGGTTCTGCGGTGATTGATTGATTGATTGAGTAAACGTTTATTGAATAGGATGGTGGCTGGAGCGCTTGTGGGTGGGCCCTCAGTCCAGGGCTCCGGCGGCTCCGAAAAAGAACGGCGCACAGGACACGCCACTGTCGGGTGAAGATGAGCCAGGGGCGTGACGTGGACGAGTCCAGCGGTTCTTTCAGTCTCGGCGGTTCTTTCAGTCTTTTGAACTCGGCGTGTCTGATGAAGAGATGGGGCTCATGCCAGAGGTGCGCTGCATTTCATCTACGACCTACGCTTCTGACAGAGCACAAGACGTTAGCCCGGAGGAGCAGCCTCCTAAGAAGTCCTGTCCTTTCTCTGGCGGGCCTAGCAGCCTAGCAGTAGTGTGCGGCGCCTTAGTGGTGCCGTTTCGGACCACGCGTCTACCTCAACGGTGTTCCAAATTTTATACAGTATATGGCATTTGGCTTAAATATCCTTTCTTTGCATGTCCAGGGCTCTCGGAGCTTCCGGAAGCAGCTTGAAATAATCGATATAGCTTTTAGAGTCCAATGTGATGTTTAATGTCTTCAGGAGACAAATTTTACAACCCTTTCCGATGCATTGGCTTTCAAACGCTCATTTCAACTGGAATGCTTCTTTTCTTTCGTTACTTCGCTCTCATGTGGCGTGGGAATTGTTCTGTAGAATAGATTCCTTCTGTGCGACCATAATTTCACATATGACGGGATTTGACTTGTGTTGGCGTTCGTTTGTCTCTTTTCTGCTCTGAGATTGAGTAGTTTTTGCATTTATGCACCGGCGAACGCCAGCTTTAGCAGCGATTCCTTTCAGGTTTCGGATGTATAACGTCATAACACTGGGCGACTCTAACTGCGTCTTATGCAATGTCTTAACTCTCATGCAGATGTGTGGGACACTGGCCGGGGTCGACCGATCTGGAACGCACGTGAGCTGCGATGCCTTGTTCAGCAGTATGCGCTTCTTGAAGCACACGAGCTCATGCATGGCTCACGGTTCTGCTGGGCATGGTGTCGTAGTTTGTCGGCGAGCAGGCTTGACAACGCGTATGTGCCGTAGACGCTGTCTGCATACGTGACGGCTAGGGTTGTTGTGGCCTTGCCGCCGACGCCGGTTTATCTCACGCTTCGATCCCTGGCGCTGACACCTTTCGTCCATAGCGTTACGATGCGCCTGCAGCACGATTCGCATTCACGCAAGAACCTGTCGCATGCTTTGCCGGCTTCGCTAGCTGACAGCAGCGACAGCTCGTGGGATACGCTCAAAGAACTGTGGCACATGAATTGTTTGGCAGAGGGCCGTACGCTGTGCCACAGCGTGTCTCAGGAGCTGGCGGACACGGCTGCGAAGCTCCGGATTGCACGCAGGGCCGATCGGTATACCCCACTGATGCGTGCGTGGTGTGACGAGCTTTACAGCCGGTACCAGTGCCTCATTGGTGACTCGTCCCTTTCTGAGGCAGCCTGGCGTGAGAGGCGTGGCCCGTGGGCGCACCACGAGGTGCTGTGCTCTGCGCGGCGTTCTTATATTCATAGCTCGGGGTAGAACGGAACATGTTCTGCGTCTCATCAAGCTCGTGATTGCATCCGTTTCTTGGCGCACTCCAGGGACATGACGTGTTCACACATTTCAATGGATGTAGGGGCTGTGGAGACGCATCCAATTTGTGCCGGGTGGCCGGTGGTCAGCCAGGAGGCGCACGATCCGCTTCGCGCTGTTCCTACTTTAGAGAAGGTCAGGACTGTTCTATATTCGATGAAGCGTGGGTAAGCGCCTGGGCCGGATGGGCTCCCTGTAGAATTCTATTTGTGTTTCTGAGACTTCTTTGATCCTGCACTCACTAGTGTCCTTCGCCAGAGCTTTGACCATTCGGATTTATTTTCCTACTAGTTTTCGAAGAGCGCGGATAATTTTACTGCCAAAACGTGATTCCGGGTCGTCTCGTCCGGAAAAGTGGCGGCCGATCACGCTTCTTAAAGGGAAACTGCCTAGGTTTTAGAAATCAACGAGCTTAAGAAGGTCGAATGTGTGAAAGTTGCAGGTAAAGCATGCGAAGTCTTTTTTTGCTAGCACTTAAAATAGTGAAGTAATCGCCGATTCAAATCCGGACGCCCTTCAAGCTTCTCCGCAGCGCACAACGCCAAGTGGGGGGGAGGGGGGGGGCGCATGATGACGTCATCGAAGGTATCGGTGCATTTCCAACGCACAAACGCCTGCTTTGAACAAAAAAAAAACAACGCCACCGAAGGCAAACCCTGCCGAGAATTGTTTGGCAGCGCCTAACGAGTCAAGGAAGGGTGTGGCTGACGACAGCGGTAATTTAAAACCATACCTTCCGTGACGTCACGCTAAATTTCTCTGCACTCCTCTGGTGCATTGAGAAAAAGCGCAAAATTCAATCGTCGATTACGTCACTATTTTAAATGCTAGTGCAAAAAAACTTGACATGCTTTACCTGCAGGCTATATAGGTTTGAATCCCTGAATATCGCGAAATTCGCAAAAAAGTGCTGCAGTTGCCCTTTAACGTCGATTACAAGGATATTACAGCCATTGGGGTCCGGAGTTTGAGGGGTGTGATGTCCTCCCTCATTGACTGCCACCAGGAGTGCTCTGTACGTAGCAGGAAAATACATACCTTATTGTGCACCTCCCGCGACATTACTGATTGCACACAGAGGCGTTTGGTCTGGGGAGCATTTGTGTCTTTAGGTCAAGAAAAGGCTCTTGATCGACGGGAGCACGGCTTCATACACGGTGGTCTGGAGGCTTCTCAGTTTCGGCGAAGTTTCATTAATCTAATTAAAAAACTGTACGCAGGTATTCAAAGCCCACTGGCGATATACACGCCGGAAAGTGCTCCTTTTCCTGTCAGACGTGGCTACAAGGCTGTCCTCTCCCACCTCTTCTGTTTACTCTTAGCTTAGAGCCTTCTTTGGGGGTCGTCGTTGGTGTCGTCGCATCCGTGGCCTCCCCCTCCCTGGTTTGCAGGCGCTACGAGTAAGAGCTTACGCAGACGACATTACCTTGTATCTATGTGATGAAGCGAGTTCCCAACGTTGTCTTCATCTTTTCCACAGGTACGGCAGGGTGTATGGGGCTGCCCTCAATTTTTAAAAAAGTAAATATGTGGGGATTGGCCGGCCAGAAGCGCGCCTCAGTGGTGTTTTGCAAAAATTGCGCACACTGAAAGCATCCGCATCCTGGGCGTTGATTACGATGCACGTGGAGTAGGACTTTCTTGGGTCTTAGACGAAGTGCGCAGTAATGTAACCATGGACAGTGCCTTATTGGCCAACTACCCTTGTTGGAGCGGCGCTACCTTGTACACTCGGCTTTTTGTGGCCGAATATGGTACCTAGCGCATGTAACGCATACGCCTCTTTGAGTTTGGCGTTCTCTTAACTCTCTTGTGGGCTTGATTTGCTGTGCCGGTCGTACGGAGCTGGTGTGCCGTGCAGCACTCGGGCAGCCACGCTCGAGGGGTGGGTTCGCCGTCCCTTACGTGTCCGTCTTCTGCCTGCTGCTGGCTCTTCGTTACCTTCTTCGCTTGCTGCAAGGGGATGAGTGCCCAGCGTCGGTACTCGCCTTCTATTTTTTCGGCGCAAGGGTTAGGGGGTTCGTACCTGGTGTACCACGCAATAGAGGTCCGCAGGCTTTCAGGATGCCTGTTTTTATTCATCTGTGGTGGCGTTCCATCACCCCGCCCGCCGTGTCAGTCCCTTAAAGGGAGCGACCACTGACCAAGACGTGTCATGAGATTATGGCGGAAATGATAAGATCGTACCTCGAATTGTAAGAGTGGAGCACTGCAATATCAAAGAAACGAGGATTTCTAACTTTAATTTTGCACTGAAAATCCCATAAAAAGCCATCTTGCAGTGAAACCCGCCATTATCAGTGTAGGCCATGTGATCACACATCGGTAAAATATCGCTTATTTGTTTTAGTGCACAATGTTTTTTCTCTCAGAAGTGTTCGTCATGTTTTGTTATCGCTTACACTCTCTCCAGTGCGCTCTTCGACGAAAAGCAACGCTTCCTTCGCATCGTCGACCATGCGCTTTTAGCTTTTGTAACTAGATAGCGCCACAGTGTTTTAAATTTCTTGGATGGAGCAGCAATCCAGGATTACATAAACTTGCGTCGACAAGGCGTAAATCACTGTGCTGTAACAGCTTTGTATGTGGAAACCGAAATGAACGCTACTACTACAATTATCTTATTACTGCTTGGCGGGGTGAGATTTATATCAGTTTTTGACACATCACTTTTGCCGACGTGCAACGACCATCGCGCTTGCTGATCATGGTATCCTGCATCGGGATACATAAAAATGGGCGCATGCACTGATATAAAAATTGTCGCTAAAAATTTCCTGCAGCGTTTCCGGTAAAACCGTTACGGAATGCAGCCCCTTAGACAGCAAGCTTTTCGTTGTGCCGCAATATGACCCACTGAGTGGGGGGTTTCGCCTACACGGGACCGGCTGCAACGATGGGGCATTGTGCGGCCAGCTCAGCGCTCTAACTTCCCACTCCAGGTATCCAATCGTCACATGACACAACGGTGTGTAATTGACCGTGTTTTTTGGATGGCAGTTAATGCCTGTTTTCCAAGTCCTGCTATAAACAGTTAAGCAAACAAGGAAGGGGAATGAGGGGCTCGTTGTCATCGCTTAAAGCTAATCAATTAGCTTTAAGCGATGACATATTCAGTAATATTCTAAATTGATCAACACCACAAAATAAATAAATTAATTTAAGAAAAAAAAATCCCCTGTGCCCCTTGGTTTCTGTAGCTGTTGGCTTCTGTCACACTGCTATAAACAGGTTTTTCGCAAGCGGTATATGGCCTTGCGGCCGCTTTGCACGACTGCACACGGGCGCTGCGATTGAATTCCAACCGAACGGAAACCCGTCGCATGCCGTCTGCGGCTAGACCGACAGAAATCGTAGCTTCAGGAGGTGAAAATCACAGCTCGTGAAATGGGCTTTAACTTCGCCACGACCAGAGTATTCGACTCCACGTGCATGTTACTACTGCCTCTAGGCCTCCTGAACGCTCACGGCGGGCACAGCCTGCCTCATGGTTGTCGCTGATGGCGTCGTTCCAGCCGGGGCACCTGCGCCACTTCGTGTGGCACTTGGAGTAGGGAGTTTTGCTTAGGCTGAACCGTTTTCACCGATGGGGCATTGCACTGTCAGCGCAGAGCCCCAACTGTCCCCTCCAGTAGTCTCCAGTAGTCTTGTGCAAGAATGTGTAGTGGCCAGGGATTTTCGTAGGGCTGTTCACGCTAGTTTTCGGGGTATTGGAGTGTCCCGCTTTGTGACGTCCGATCGTATCACTCACGACCATTTTGTGCGACTCCTAATAGTTGCAGGTACACAAGTGCTTCCATCGCGCGCCTCCTATCGCTGGGAGGCGCGCTCCTATCGCTGGGAGGCGCGCTCCTTTTCCAATAATCAGGTTCCTACTCGAGGAAGTGTCAAGTTTTCTGGCGGAGGAGCTTTTTTTCATAGGAGAGTAGGAGGTCCTGGCCCAATGGTCCTGCCACATCCTGTCCGTATCAAAAGGCCACGTGAGTCTGGTTTTTCGGCAGGCCTGGGTTGTACAGCCAGGTAACCTGCACAGTGTATACTCAGAACAGTACGGTGACAGTGGCTATTTTAGACGCTAAACCCCATTAGAGTACGTTCCGAATATCAATGAAAACGGTCGTGTCATTGAGTGGCTTGAGGTGAGCGTACCATTCACATCTCTACTTTTCTGTTTCCATATAACACTTGCAGTATCGCATGTAAGTCACTAAATTTCGCGCTGTATATAACAGTTCATATTTGTGTTTACATAGTCTATGCATTTTCTGCATTTAACTTAATAAAAGCTGTAAATAACTGTCTATATATTTTCATGACGCCCATCGCTCAATTCTTTATATTCGCTGTGCATATTTTTCTCATTGTTAGCACATATGTATACATCTTTGCACAAGGTATCTTTCTACGTTGTGCTTATGTACTGTAATCTCGTTTTTTTTTGTTTTCGTGTCCACAGTATCTATGTTGTGCATATTCACTGTTTAGTACATTCGTTTTCATGTTACAGATTAAAATATCCTTTTTCTCAGCACAATGGACCCGCTTTGGTATGTTTCATGCCGGAGGCATGGTCTCCTTATGTTCTAATACTACGTATTACATGTGGTTCGCAGTGCAATGGAAGCTACCAGCCCAAGGGGATGGCTTCCACAATAGTATCAAGTGAAGAAGCGCAAAGGCACGAGGCCAAGAGGAGACGAAGGGACAAACACAGCCTTATCTTATTATCTTATCTTACCTTTGGCAGTTTTTCCCACGTGTTCTCGAGCTCAGCACAACATCCACTCCACCGGAAACGCAGCCTACTGGCCTCTGGTTCATCGGCTCGTCGGGAAACGCGCCTCTTACCATTGCCACTAGTTCACGTGGCGCATCTTTAGCTTAACAGCAAACATTGGGCCAAGTCGTAGGACACTCGTTGGACATCCTCCGGAGTGGAAACAACTTCCACATTCTGAACTAGCTTCAGCGTGCCTCCCGGTTTGCTTGCGGCCACATGAATTACTGGCAATGAATAGGCGCGTTTCCCGACGATCCGATGAACCAGAGGCCAATAGATGTGTTTCCGATGGAGTAGATGTTACACTCCTCTCGAGAACACGTGTGAAAAAACTGCCAAAGATAGGACAGTCAATCAGCGTTGTGTTTGTCCTTGTTGTTGTTCCTCTTGGCCCCGTGCCGTTGCGCTTCTTCACTTGATACAGTGTTTGACCAATTCGCCCCCCAGCTCATGTTGTACGGCTTACACGAGCGTGCTGTTCTCACGTGCTCGCACGCCAGGCTTACAAGTCCTTTTTTTTTTCCTATATCGATAGGTCACCACGTTTCTATTAAAAAGGGCGTACTTTCACTGAAGCGAGAACTTCGCCAAGAAATGAGAGGCAGGTATCGTCGCCAATCGCACAAGCTAACTGTGAATGCGTTAGGGCAGGTTTTAAAGCGGATCTCTTAGCCTAGGCTACGCTGTCATTCACTACCAAGCGTTGATCAGGGGGTCTCGTTCGGTCGTGACGTCATGAAGGAAGTTTTAATGGAGGGGGAATGAAAGAAATTCTTCATTTCTAAAGCGAATTTACTCCGATATAAATGCGTCGTTTGCTTTGGAAAAACCTTCAACGTAACCGCAAAGAGCCGAACAGTCGATTTTTTTTCAGAGCAAAAAATTTTCTAGAGTAGTCCTGAGTACAACAGTACGGCATATTGGGCTATTGGGACAGTGCGGCGTATTGGGACCTGGATAACGCCACGATTGCCTACAATCACAACAGGATCTGTAACTAAATCGTTGAGACGTATTGCAGCGAATACCTGCGTGGCCAAACCTTCTCTAAATTTAAAAGCAATAGAGCTAGCCTATCTGGACATGAGCCTGACGTTTTCAAAGCAATTTGACGTCGTTTTTTTTTGTTCTTTATGACATGTATTCGTGCACTTTTTGTACATATATCACGTGTTTTTCAATAAACAACCGGCTGTCAGTCAGTACCCGTGTCGTCTATTCTTCCCTGTCCTTTGTTTTTATTGCGCTAAATGTGAAAATTGTCCTTAGTATCCTTGAAAGGCCATGGCATTGGTCCCGTACTTGCCATGTATGCTGAGACATAATTAAGACCCTTCTATCAGCCACTATAACGCAAAGTTCATTCGGATTTGCAATCTTTCATCCCGTTTCGCCCTCTTATCATTGGACTAGAATGATATGTTATCTTATCATTGCACTATGTACCATATGTTCATAGTCAGGTAATTTTCTTCTGAAGCCTCTAGATTTGCTGTTTGATTAAGATAAAAGCCTCTTAGAAAAAGAAAAAAAATCGTACGAGTGAGCTTACCGGTTTAGCGCATTAATCAAGCTAACGCCTACTAGAATTAGCGGCCGAAAGGTCTGGAATAGCAGAGAACAGCGACGGGAGGAAGGGTGGCTGTTTGGGGGAACAATGGGACAGGGCCTCTAAGCCACTACCCGTATCCGTTAGGAGCCAGCTCAACACTGGAGAGCTCGCCGTTGGTTTCAGCTGACGCCAGCGGCGTCGCACGAGCCACATGTGTTTACAAGGAAAGAAAGCCGCCTGCACGGCAATTGCTACACTGCAGAAGTTAGCAGCGGAATTGCTACCTCCTCACCCGTTCCCACGGTCTGACTAAGGCAACGAGTGTCTCCGCTTGCTAGAACACTGCTGTGCAAGACCGTGCTTCGTTTCTTCTGCTGCAGTGGTATGCTGTTTTTATTGGCTCCTGTCCTGGCAGGCATGTGCCCTGTGTTTGATTAGCCACAGCCTGAGAGATGGGCAACATTTGAGGGGATTAAAGGACGACGTCGAGTGAGCAAGGACGCTCTGGGCCCTGGAAAAAGGCTCACCTAGTAGCTCGTCGTTATGACCTCTTAACTCCGGACCCTTTCCACTCCAAACCTTTTAGAGTGTGGCACGGCTGGCGTTGTACACCTAAAAGGCTTGTACTAATCGGTTTCTACAAAGCTATTACCGCATTCACTGTAAAAAAAATATATATATATATATATATATCGCGTGGATGTATATTGTTCAAGTTAGGTTGCTTCTAACCTTTCTTTACATAAAGGTGAAAATAAATGCGGGTTCTACTGAATATTCATACTGAATCAATATTTATCTTGTAATAATAGGTCAAATTTAATTGAAAAATGACATATCGAGATATACGAGGTGTATCTCAACAGAACACAGACAGAACAGACAGACAGAGCACAGACAGACAGAACAAGTATTGACTTCGCTGCTTTCACTGAAGCAACATGCGCTCAAACATATTTTTAAGAGCCCCTAACCAAACAGTCAGTACCAATGTAAAAAAGTACGGTTCTTTGCCAGTGATTTCGCTACTGTGGCCTCCGTTGTGATCTGTCGTTCCCCTATTCGAGTAAAATTTTTTCGACGACGGTCCACCCCACGTGGTCATATCCCGCCGTGCATCTGAAATGCCTTGCAATATCGCTAGGGGTATCAAAGTCCACGGTAGAGAGGGGGCAGGTAGATGGCTTTCTTGAAAACACGAAGCGAACAAGGGAAGGGGAAGACTCAGGAGGCTTGGCGTTTAGACAAGAGGGCTTGTCTTCGTGGGACGAAGACAAATCCCTTTGTCTAAATGTTGGCAAGCTCCCTGAGTCTTTCCCCTTTCTTACTCTCTTTGTGTTTTAGGGATATCAAAGGACGTTAACAAGGGTGATGCCTCCATCAATGGATTTGAGCGCGGCGTTGAGGTAGCAAATGGGCGACGTGCATTCGCAGGAAGGCCTTCCTTGGTACGCGTCGGGCTGGCTCGGTGGCTTCAGCATTCGGCCGCTGATTCGAAGGCCTTGGGTTCGATTGAAATTGAGGTGAAATACAATAACGTCCATGTACTGTGCGATGTGAGTGCATATGAGCAAACCTCAGGTGATTCAAAAAAAATCTGGAGCAATCCACTACTGTGTCCCTCATAGCCCATGTGCAGCTTCGGGACGTTACAATTTTTGTGAGGCTTATGCCCAGTAACGAGATTGGCTACATACGCGGCTTGTTTCAAAGTAGCCAGGTAATTGGGTGCCCTGCGCTATAGTAACCAAAAACGCAACTAAAAGTGAGTCAATGAGAGAAAACACATCAACGATGGCAACCAGTAGGATGAAAAGTCGCTTTTTTCAAAGATGCGCTTTCACAGCAGCGCTCTCCGCGAGCTTCTATTCTTTCTGGTTTTATGTTTCTTGCTGCTTTGCCCAAACCTTCAGATTCTGTTCTCGTTTTTTTTTTATTCTTTCTATTTCTCTCTCCACAACAGGTTCCCTTCATTTTCTCCTTCCTCTTTCTCTTCTTCTGCTTGGATCGGAGCCAAAGACTACAACGGGCTTCATTCACACGACGGCTCCGGGTAGGCTCCCAGTAACGGCTCTTGCCGTAATAAACATGAATGCACAGAGTTACTCCAGAAACGCTACTACGCAGGCACATGCCTCTTAAATTCCACAAACATTGCGCAGGAGGCCAATTTGATCTCACAACCGCGCTCAGTGTTCTTATGACGCTACTTTTATTACCGGGCGCAAAAGCTGCCCATGGGAGTCGGCAAAAACAAAAATAAGTTAACATTTTCCCCGAAGCCTGAAATTCACAGGTGCGGTGCACTGTTGACACGTATAAGTTTAGACCATGCATATTCATTTTAGCCTACCCGTCTACGGCTTGAGAATATTCCGTTTATTCATGGCACCCATGATTCAGAAACGCTTGTTCTCGGGTGTAATGAAACAACGATACGAGGGCTGTTCAGTAAACACTGAGACTGAGTCTAGTGTTCTTTGCTGTGAGTTTGCTGGGCCATTTCTTGGCGTTTTTGATGAACGCGGTGGCTTCATTAATTTGCACCAGGTGCCGCATTACTGTGGTTCTAATTCGGCGACAGGATTATTCATTCAAACAGAAGATAGTATGTCATCGCCTCCAGGTGTGCTGGTTGTCTGACCCATGTCGACCTTGCGTGAACAGCGCTACGCTAACAAGTTTTGTGAGCTGCTTAACACAACGGCCGCACAAGACTATGCCGATTTGACATGAGCATTTGGTGAGGGCGTCATGTCTCGTCCAACTAGTTTTCGGTGGTTCAAGGCCTTCAAAGAAGGCAGGGAAGACCCTGAATTGCAGCGAGGCGATGTTGCACCTGTTACAGCCTTTTCTGAGGAAACCATCAGCACAGCGGATGCAATGATCAAGTCTGATGGACGCCTTACTGTCAGGAAACTTGGAAACTTGCTCAATACCAGAAGGTTTCAGTAGGAAGCACCAACAAAATTTTGAAAGAACATCTTCACGTGTCAAGAATCTGTGGATAGCGGATGCCACAACTGCTTACGCTAGTACATAAACAAAACCGTGCAGACGCTTGTTTTGAGCGGAAGCGGTGCCTAGAGCAGGGAAGCGAAGGCTGTTGGAAGACCATTATTACTGTGGACGAGACCTGGGTATACTCCTATGACCCAGAGATAATGTGCCAAAGCACTAAGTGGGTTGGAAAGGGGCAGCCTCGACCAATGAAGGCTAAGGCGCAAAGGTCGGCAAACAAGGCAATGGTGATCACATTTTTCGACCACAAGGGAATAATCTGCCCCCATGCAGTTCCTACAGGGCAGACAGTAAACGCCCAGTACTAGAGATGCATTTTGGAGACACTGATGACGAAACACATCTCAAGAACAAGGCCCGAGCTTGCGGAAATTGGAAACTGCACCACGACAACGCAAGGGCTCACGTTGCGAACACCGTGGCTCAATTTCTTGCTCGGAAAAACATTGCAACAATCCCTCACCCACCCTACAGTCCTTATCTGGCCCCCAGTGACTTGTTCGTGTGCCCCACGACAAAAAAAAAAAAAAAAAAAGGAACGAAAGGAGCATAATTTTGATACGACGAGGAATGCAGTCAAGGCTTTGGAGGCGGTTTTCAAGCAGATGACGAAAAATGGCTTCGTTCATGTTTTCCAGGCATGGCAGAAACGGTGCGACAAGTTCATTTCGCTTTACGGAGAGTACTTTGAGGGTGATAAAAGTCCTGACGAGCAATTTTCAGGAATAAATATTTCACAGAATCAGTCTTAGCCTTTACTGAACCACTCTCGTATACATTGCGTCAGAAATGACGCAATATTTTATTGAAGCCCATTGAATCTCTCACTCGGCACGAACTTTGGCTGACCTGTCATCTGCTGCTGAATGGTCGGTACATTCGGGGTGGTCATGGTGATCGCACTGGAGTCTACGTGCACTGTTCTATGTGTGTGTGTGTTGGGGGGGACGGTTTCGATGGCCTTTTCTGAAAAGTCGCTATCATGGTCGCTGGCATCCTAGTCGGCACTATGGGGCAGCTGCTGTGGAGGAGCTTTATCATACGGCAGTGTATCGTACGGATATCGGATGGTTCTGACAATGTTCAGGCACGCAGGGAGGCATGGTTACGTGCTCGAAAGTTAACTATTTCTTGTGCGTGCAAGTGTGCACAAGCGAAACCGAGCTCGGCAGTGACGAGAATGACTCGCACACCTGGCAGTTGCCGACAGTTGAGTTTGCGGGCCGCCGGGCAGTGGGCCATGTGCGCATCACCCCGGGCGCCGCTGACGTCTTAAGATTTTCTAAACAGCTTTTCGCTTTGTCCCCACCCCGGCGAACACCGTCTGGCCGTTCTTAAACAAAGCAAACGCTGCTGTCAGAGGACTGCCGCCCCAAAAAGTAAAAGTAGCAACGGCAGCGAGGGGTGCCGGAAGGGGACCCGCTCCGCGTACAGTGCACCCCGGCCTATTGTATGGGTTAAGTTTTAGGGCTTTTCGAAAGCGGCGTCAAACAGTGTCGAAGAAAGCTTCATGGACACTTGAGGGGGGGGGGGGGGGGGGGGGGAGCTTGCGTGGGAGGCAGCTTGGTGCACGTGCGAAAGGCGAAAGGTCGTGTTGCTAGATGGCGGGTAATGAGTTGTGCTCGCTCTGCTTCTGGCCAGAGGGCTCAGATGCTACCCTGTATCTGTGTTCGGAGCCACAGCTGGTGGAAGTTGTGCTTTTGTGTATTTTGTTGTCTTGTCAGTGTGTTTTTACTGTCTGTGAAAAAGCGCAAAAGCGCGATCGGCTTCTTGAAAGGCATGCGGTCCTCACGAGCAAACAAGCTCGTGCATACCGGCGTGTCATTGGTCGGTTCAGTTGTAGAGAAAATGCTCCGATTGGTTCTAAGATGCTCACTTCTGAATAGACACTAAAATGGTCCCCGAATGCTGGGGGAAACTGATTTAAGGAGACGTTTTGGCGCCAAAAGGGAGGAGACTTGGGCAGAGGGCTCTTGGTGGAGAGTCGGAGTCGCAAGAACACCGGACAGGGCCAAGCTTTGCGCTGGCCACGTTCCGAAGAACGAGGAGCCGCTACGCGTAGCGCGAGTTAAGTCGGTCAGGCAGGAGAGAGCTTCGTAGGGTGGTGGTGGTGGTGGTGGTGAAAAACTTTAATCAAAGAGAGCTCGAGGGTAAAAAAAAAACCCTGCTGCATGGTCGGTATCCTTAGTCCGGGACACCGCATGACGAGGCCCCGTCTCGCGCCCGCTTGACCAGAGCCCTTTGGGACTCCAGTGTGGAGCAGTTGAGGAGGGCAGTCTCCCATGCCTCTCGGGTGGGGGTGGGGGAGGGGGGCAGGTGAGGATTCTGAGTACATGCCCACACCATGTGAAAGATATCGCAGATCTCTCCACAGTGCGGGCAGCGCCCATCTGTGTTCGGATCGAAGTGTTTTGCTATTGCAGGACAGAGAAGGGTTCCTGTCTGCAGGCGCCGCAGAGTTCGCTCCTCCGCCTTACTCAGCCCCTTGGCAGGTGCCAGGTAGAGACGGTGGCTGTCGCAATAATAAATTAGGATTTCGCGGAACCGCAGAAGCGGTTTATGAGCTTCTGAGCCAGGAGAGCTAGGATGAGGAGCCCGGTGTGTGAGCGCTCGGGCGGCCGCATCAGCGGCCTCATTGCCTCGTAGACCCTGGTGGCCAGGAGCCCAGACCACTTTTGTGCGAGTTGGATCGGCGAGAGCGCGTCTTAGAATTTGCGAGGCAAGAGGTGATATTTCGCCTGCAAGATAATGTTCACAGGCCCGGCGAGAGTCTGTGATAACCGTTTTCGATTTTGGATCGGCGGCAGCGAGAGCTATTGCGACTTCCTCCGCTCGTGTGGAATTTGGGGCCCGAAAAGATAGCCCATCGACGTTCATTCCCCGGTGGACTACGGCAGCCGTGAAGAATCCCGCGGGCGACGGCCCTGTGATGTCCACGTAATAGACGCCCTCTCTATAGCCATATTGCCTCTCAAGCGTGCGAACCCGCGCTTGTCGTCTGCCTTCATGTGAAGCCATGTCCATGTTACGCGGGAGCGGAGCGACCAAGAGCATGTGGCGCCACAGCACCGGGATGTTCTCCGTCCCCTCTGGTATGCATGTGTGTTGGATGTGTAAGCGGTTTAGCAGGCGGCGCCCAGGCACCGTCTGCGATAGCCGCGTATATTGGTTCACGAGGTGGGCCTCCCGCAACTCCTGATAGGAGTTTACCACTCCCAACGCCTTCAGTTTGGCGTTGGAGGTAGCCACCGGGAGGTCCAGTGCTCGCTTTGTTGCCTTCCTGATGATGGCGTCAATGCGCTCGTCTTGTTGTTTGGTGTTGCGTAGGTACGGCACGGCGTAGAGGATCCGGCTGGTCACGAAGGCGTAGGCGAGCCGTAGCGCGTCCCTGCCTCGCAGACTACCCCGCTTGTTGGAAACACGGCGGATCATGCGCCCTACCTGTTCACCTATGCTCTTGAGTTTCGCTATAGTAGAGTTCGGCCTAAGTTTGTTATTGATGAATAGACCCAGGATCCGGAGCTCCGCCACTTCTCTGATGGGACCGCCCGACAGAGATATGTGTAGAGACGTGTTGTCCTTGTGGTTTGTCCTGACGTGTAGAAGCTCTGATTTGGCGGGAGCACATTGGAGACCACAGTCGGCAGCATATGCTTCGACTATGGAGGCGGCCTGCTGAAGGCGGTCCTCCATCTCCCCAAGGCTCCCCTCGGTGGTCCAGATTGTAATGTCGTCTGCGTAGAGTGCGTGTTTTATGCCCTCCACCTGAGCCAGTCGGCCGGGCAGGTGCATCATGGCGATGTTGAAAAGGAGCGGTGATAACACCGCCCCCGGTGGTGTACCTCGTGTACCCATAGAGTACGGGCCGTATTCCTCGTCCTCGATCCGGAGGAGTGCCTGACACGCAGAGAGGAAGTCTCTGACATAGGCGAAGACCTTCGCCCCGCAGTTAGTGGTGTTCAAGTTAGAGAGTACGGTGCCATGTTTAACATTGTCAAACGCCCCCTTAAGACCCCTTAAGATCGAGGGCGAGAATGGCCTTGTCGTTTTGTTGCATGGCTGTGGGTCGTATTATGTCCCTGTGTAGTTGGAGTAGGACATCCTGTGCAGACATGTGCGGGCGGAGCCCGAGCATAGTGCCTGCAAAGAGGTCCTTACCCTCCATGTATGGAGAGAGGCGATCCTGAACCATCGTCTCCATGAGCTTTCCCACACACGAGGTTAATGAGATGGGTCTCAAGTTGTCCGTAGTCACGGCTTTACCTGCTTTAGGGATGAACGTTACAAGCGATGTTTTCCATTCGAGTGGGAGCGGACACCCATTCCAGATCTTATTTATGTATTGTAGCAAATGGAGGTATGCAGAGTCGGAAAGGTCTTCGTAGGGGCGAGCTTTTGCCAGACGCTCCCGATCGTTCTTGATGATAGCGACCACCCTGGTCGATCTGTATAAGTGTAAATAGTGTGTAAATAAACCAAGCCGCATATTGCTGCAAAGAAGTTCGTCTACGTCTCATCTCCCTCCTGCAACGTGTCGCACCCAAACGGACCCCCATCTCCACCGAAGAGGAGGACCTGAACTAGAGTCTAACTCCGACCATGCAACTGGCACGGCTGTCGGCCGCGCGCTGTTTAAGCTAGTGGATACAGAACGTCCTAGATTAATTTTCTGTGTCACGGAGAGCATCCATGGGCGGTGAAGAGGTACGTTCGTGTTATCATGATCCTCCTCGAGCAAACTAGTCTCGTTGTGCCACATCGCACACCGTGTGGCGAAATAAAAGGATGGCAAAGCCGCGCACCAGCTGGGGCCAAGCAACGAGAAAAACGAATAATGAACGATAAAAAACGCGTCTCAGAGGTATTTCAAATTTATTTTACCACCAGGCCTTTAGCATTACAGAGGAGGGGGGAGCGAGTGTGATTTCAGACAAACTTTTGCAGAAAAACACGAGATTCACAACTCAAACCCAATTTAAACGCAGACTCAAACTCAAGATTGAAATTGAAATCCAACACGTCTCAGCATCTTGGAAAGGACTTTGCGAATACGGAAGACATCTGAAATGTTGGAGAACAATGGACAATGATCACTCGGACGCACACAGCTGCCTTACATTTGCTTTGAAATGCGTGCATGTGGCTGACTGTGGAGGACGATCCCACTAAAGACAAGTTTTAGTCAAAAGTGAGTTCGAGCGGCTTGCAGCCCTACGGTGGAGAATAGTGACTTTTTGAATGTGATCGATACGAGGTGAGGTGACGGACAGTGTAATTTCGTACAGAGCGCTCGCAGATGGGGGTTGTGAAAATAGGCGATATAGGAGAAAAAGAAGCGTGATATCACTCTGCGAGTAGTGAGTAGTGGGCGATTAAATCCAGAGTTCTCAAGCGTTACACTTGCCGTTCGATGATTGTTCGATAAAATGAAAAGCACGCAGCGATTATGCACTGTTTCTAGTTCGTTTCTGAAGGTGATGTTTTTGGCGTTTCATGTGGAAGACCGATGGTAATTGCGTTTTCGAAATTCTAAAAACGGATATAGGCATTATTTAAGGTGGGCTACACGCCTCTTAATAATTAAGTGGCCTGACAGTAACATTTAAAAGTTAATTATTCAATATTAGTTGAATATCCTGCTAGTTAGCACGCCTTAGTTGTATTCTGGTGTACTTCACCGCTGACAATGCTATGCCGAAAAAATTGCTCTCCTAACTCGAAAAGCTTATTTTGAAGAATTGTGTAAAGTTTTAGGTGAAACACCCGGTGTGCTTCGTCGGAATTGGGCCTTGTTTATGAATCAGTCACTGAGTAAAACTACGATGAGCCTTGTTTGAAATTCATGCCGGTTATTTAAAAACTATTCGAAAACTTCACGACGTATTAAAATCGTTTCGAATAATTTTGTACAAGCCCGACGAATTCGACAGGAGGATATCGCATTCGCTTTTCGAAAACTTCAAATATTCGCACAGCTTTCATTTTAACTCATAAAACAACTACTACTCCAAAAATATGGAACCGTAAAACTGCTTAGGCTATCAGTGCGAAAAAGAAAACGGGAAGACAAGACAAGAAACACAGCCCAACTCATAGCACTTACTTGCAACTATAATTTTCTCAGATGACGGAAGGAACAATCTAAAGGGCTAAACATTGTCGACCTCTTAAGTGATGCTTAGGAAGCTTTACGATCACAGCTGTGGGTACTGCTTTGAAGATCCGCTCTGGCGCCCCGTTTCTTCGCCAACTGAAGAGTAATACACTGCACTTACACTGCACTTAATACACTGCATTATGCAATGGAAATACAGCGCAGAAACCACGGCCATTCTTTGCACCCTCGTGTTCCTTCCGCCCCAATATTCTGCCAGCGCTCCCTGCCGCCTCGACTTCCCGCTGTCTCAACTCCTGGCCCACTTCACGAAGGTTGTCCCTTGGCTGCAGCGCTACGAGCGGAAGGAAGAAAGTGAATATTTTGCGGAATGTATGTAGGGCTTGAGCAGCGTTTTTGCCGGCGTGCATTCTCTTGCTCACGTAGCTCCGGGTCTCAGCGCCGTTGTCGTCGCCATTCTGTAATTCGTGGGCAGTCATGTTCCGTTCAGACTAGCTCTTGAGATGGGGTTCGTACCCTACGTGGTCTCACCGCGATAGCGCGGCCGGTAAGAGCGTAATTTCAGCCTTGAGTACGCAACTGCACACTTGTTTTCCTAGCCACCATTTGTTGTTGTTCTTATCTTGGCTGCTACGCAGTGCGACCGCGGCGGTGCGCTGTGGTTTTTGCGTTTAGACACCCGATTTGCGTCCCCAAGAGTGAATTGTGAATTGCTGCTTTCAAAGTCCCGAAGTGACTTTGGAGTGAAGTGGAGAGCTCCGGATAGATTTAGACCCCCTGAAGCTGTTCAGCGTGCTCTCACATCGAGCAGTGTAGCATGCGTACACGGGCTTCTCTGCATTTCGCCTTCATCGAAATGCTGCTGCCGTGCAACCGGGATCGGACCCGCGATCTTGTGACCAGCAGCCGAACGCCAAAGCCATTAGGCCACCGCGGTGAGTTTGTTGGTTAGTGGCATCGACGGTGTACCGCTGTAGCGATCAGCCGACGAAGTCATTCGGTTGGCTTCATTGGCTTGCTTCTCTGTTTACATGGTTATTTTTTGCTGCGGCATGCGACGCGATATGGCTGTTCACCGCTCTTATCATATTGTAGGAACACTCCTAAAAAGTTCACTCTTAACTTCACGCTTACGACCAGTGTTAGGCGTGATGCGCATGCTAATGGGGCGTGCGTGACGCTTTGGGCACCACGTGAGCAAGAAGAAGCGTTGTTTTTCGCTATCCAAGCGTGAGCAGAGCCCGTCCCGCTATCCTTCGGACGTCATACGACAACATAAGCGTGAGGAACGCGAAAAATACGCTTAGATCGTTGCGAGCACGCGCGCTACTTTTCTCCGTCCCGCATATACACATCCGAATACAAAAATATGCGGTCCATGGCCCTGCCACCGGCCGCATACTTTAATATTCTGATACGTATACGCGTGATGGGGACATTCTTTGCAAATGGCGGCGACGTGCAGAGCGTTTCAAAGGAGGCCGAGTGAGACAGGTACTTTTGTGTGTGAGAGACACGCAGTAACGATATGCTGATATTGTGAACCCCTTCCCTTCATTTCGATACATGGTTGCGTGCGATTGTGCTCATAATGAGCAACGAGCTTTTTTACTGGATACGGAAAATAGTACATTTAGCAGGAGTCTAAGGGATTTTCTATCCTATCTGAACATCGAAAAAGTTCTATTTGTGCTTCTGCCTCAACTAATGCTCTCTGCGCGTACTGTAGTAATATCAATAATAAATCGTATTTCCATCAATTTTTTAAATGAAAACCATAACTTAACGGCGTATGTAGCGCCCTCTGCGAACAAAAATTCTCGGCTAATACTCATATTAATACGCTGTTCAAACTTTCTGATTTTTATTTGTGTACTTTCTAGCTAGGGAAAACTATAGGACGAACGGGAATAAACCAGACATGTAAAATACGAAACAAAGGCATTCTACGATTATAGTATCAGTGCAGATAAAGAGGAAGGTGATAAGGGGAGCGGGGGACTGTAGGCCGTGCTCACGCCCGCCACTCACGCCCACCAAGCGAGAAGCAGAGCTTGTGGTCACGCTTGCTAAGCGCGACCGTTGCAAGAGTACAAGCCTAGAAAGCGTTATCTCTAGGCACTGCAAACATCACGCGTATAATATGCAAGTAAACAACCCAGAAATTGACGTTTGCTTGGCATGGACTGTCTAAAGCGTACTCATGCCCAGCAACTGTGGACAAAAACATTTTTCAACGGGAAAGAAGGTTTGATCGCATTTTTTTTTCATATTTTGAAAGATTTCACTGTAACAATCTATATATCCACAGATCTCACGTCGGCATGCGGCCATAACTGATCGATGCGACCAACGATAAAACTTTAAAAGAATGATCTTGGTACTCATAGGAGGAACGCACCATTACCTTCAATATTTACATAATAGTACCCCACGATAATCCAATATTCAAAATTTTTCTCCAAGAATGCTGCATTTGCGTCCTCGCGAATCGTTCCGTTTACACATCTGCCGTTTTCGCCCAGGTTTAGCCTCTCGTACTTGAGTGGCAAGGAATGAACGACGCCAGGTCCAAACGGAGGAGACCCGTCGCGGTGGGACTGTGGTCAAGGCGATCCGACGAGGATTCGGGATTGAGTCCAGGCCACGGTGAGCCATTTCGATCGAAGCAAAATGCAGAAATACTTGTGCTGTGCAATGTCACTGCTCCAGGTGGTTTAAGCCATCATTATTGTGTTTTTTTTATAACCTATGCGTAGTTTTCGTCCATGAAAAAAAAAAAAAAGATTGACAGCGATTGTTTACTTTCTCTCCTCTCTCGGGAGAAAGTTCTGGGATGTGTCAGTGTGGTCGGTGATGCAGATGCACAACCGATTATTCACGAGGTTCCAATGGTGCAGTCTCCATGTACTTGAAAACATTAGGAAGACATACGAGGTTTACAAAGCGTTCAAGCTCCAGATCTCCGGACTTGCCTAAAAATGCCGAAATGTGTCTGTACGGCCTCGAACGTACTAATCGGCCAGAAGAATCCAATCACTACCTACACGCCCTGAGAGCACACCTTCCACAGCTCTCTTAGATTCCCTCTCCCTATTTTGCCACCCTTTCTATTGCTGCCCCGCCGCGGTGGCTCAGTGGTTACGGCGCTCGGCTGCTGACCCGAAAGACGCGGGTTCGATCCCGGCCGCGGCGGCTGAATTTCTTGAAGGCGAAATTCTAGAGGCCCGTGTGCTGTGCGATGTCAGTGCACGTCAAAGAACCCCAGGTGGTCGAAATTTCCGGAGTCCTTCACTACGGCGTCTCTCATAGCCTCAGTCGCTTTGGGACGTTAAACCCCAATAAACCTAAACCTAAACCTTTCTATTGCTAGGCCGCATGCATCGTTTGCAAAAATCATGAGAACCAGGGACACAGGCTGCACATTTACACGAACGGCTCAGTGAACCCAACCGTTCTTCGGGTTCCGTGGTCATCCCCGTAAGGGCCACAGTAATCAGATTTAAGACATCACCAGACTGAATCAATGGGTGCAAAAAATAATGCGCTTCATGTCAGCTTTGTATATATCAATCAAGATAGCTCCCAGCAGTGGCTCATTTCCGCTGCCTTAAAAGCAGCCCTCCAGGGCTGACTAGCTGCTCTTCGGCGTAGATACGATGAACAACTGGCCGCTGAAATCCGAGAGCTACACCACTCTGCCATCAATAAAGGACACGATAGTGTCTACCAATGGCTGCCAGGACACAGAGGCATTACAGCCAATGACCGCGCGAACTGCGTACCACGACAGCGATTTTGTGTCGATCCCAATTTCAAGAGCGGGCGCAGCGGGTAGGCTCGAACACTTGCGCGGGAGAACACGCTTGTTTCGTGGAATTATGGCCAGTTTTCAAACACACGTCTACCATTCC
This sequence comes from Amblyomma mixtum, assembly GCF_055824585.1. Classification (NCBI taxonomy): domain Eukaryota; kingdom Metazoa; phylum Arthropoda; class Arachnida; order Ixodida; family Ixodidae; genus Amblyomma; species Amblyomma mixtum. The sequence continues at coordinate 216,450,010 of NC_143014.1, forward strand.
TGAACCCTCGCGTGAAGCTCTGGCTTCCATCTAGCCTAACACGTCATGAAACAACTTTGTTGTGTCGCTTGTGGCTTGGCGTCTCACTCACGAACCACTACTCTTTCGTTATCGGTGTAACTGATAACCCTGCATGCGCTATCTGCAGGTTCCACGAGACCATAGCACAAATTCTTCGTGCAGCCTTTGTAATATATATATATATATATATATATATATATATATATATATATATATATATATATATATATATATATATATATATATATATATGACAGAAGCCAACAGCCACAGAAACCAAGGGGCACAGGGGATTTTTTTTAAGTTATTTATTTTGTGGTGTTGATCAATTTAAATATTACTGAATATGTTATCGTTTAAAGATAACTGATTAGAAAAGCAGAAGAAAAAACAACCACCTGCCGCCGGTGGGATCCGAACCCACGACCTCCGAATTACGCGTCCGGTGCTCTATATACAGCCCGATGGATTTGCTTCCAAGCCATGTAGCGGGGCTCTTCAGCTCATTTGACAGCATTAAGCTTGAGAGGGTTGAGGACTTAAGTTCTTCCCCCCTTCATGAGATTAGGGTCCCTGAGTATGGAAGAGGAGCCGCACTGCAGGGCTCAGAAACAGACCCCTTGGGCTGTGTACTTTTGACAAAGACTGTGCATGCCCTGCATGCAGTGCCGAAAGGCGCTGCACTGCGGTGCACTGGAGCGGTGCACTGGAGCATCTTGATGCCCCCTGACGGAGATGAATCTCAAACAGTGGCCGCGGCGATCGTCAGCGGCAAAGACCTCCCAGGCACGGCCCCCTTTCTTGAGAGCGTCGGGCCTGCACGATAGGCTATGACTTTGCAGCATGCTTTTTGTTTACTGACTTCAGCTTCCTCGAACTCCCTTTTCTCCTTCACTTTTATATCTCCTCATCCCTTCACCTAAGTGAAGGGTAGCAAACCGGTTTCTTCTCCCGGTTAACCTCCCCGTCTTTTATTCCGCTTCTCCTTCTCCCCATATGGGTGATTTCGGGATGTTGAACCCCTATCACACAATATCGCCACATGAATCGCGCCCCATGCTTCTCGGCATTTGCATCTACATCGCGAACTGACCGAATAATTTTGCAGTGAAGCTTGACTTGGTCGGAAAGTGTGCAACCGGATAACTTGTTTATTCGGCACCCACTAGACACACATCGGACGCAGCCTTCACGCCCCCACTACGCGAATTTACCGGTTTTTGGCTCAGCAGCACAATATCAAAAAAGCGAGGCATGCCGACGCTCTACCAGTTTTCTCAACATGGCCTTTGCAACCGGTGCTCTTCTGGAAACTTGCGTATACGACCTGTTCTCATCGTCAGCAGCGTGTGGTGCAAAATGCTCTGTCCGCCGACCTTTGTTCTTCAGCAGCCCTTACCGGCCCTTGGTCCAGGCTATATAAAAGGGCAACACTTTGTAACATTTTTTTTCCGCTTCATTCTCTTGCTGCTCTAGCATTAACTGTTACCACCTGTCACAACAGGGTTGAGAGCTAGAAGGCAATAAGTGTCGCCGGTTTTGTGATCAAAGGCACCGCTGAGCAATAGCAAAAAGAAAGGAAGATGAATCGGGGGAAAAAATACTCACAAAGTTGGGCCTCGGCGTAAAACTAGCTGCGATATTTGTTCGCGGCTGACACCGCCTTCGATCTTCGCGGTGGTGCACGGCACGCGATCACGCCGAACCAAGCGGGGTTTCAGCGCACTGCCGAGAGCGACGCCATTTGTAAAACCGGTCGTACTGTCGCGGAAATTAGTTGCGTCTCGAGCCATTTTCTTCCTCGCTTCACTTGACAGCGTTATTTATTTACTTTGATGAAAATATACGTACAAATTTCTATCTGCAAGGTGATTTTGCGTACGGTGCTACCTACAACAGCATATTTGCCCCCTTGAAGCCAGTCGGACATCTCACTTTAACTGCAGCCATAAATATCAGCCAAGGAAATGTATAAGGGCCTCGTCATCGGTCTTCCACCCTTGCGTCATGTTACATCTTACGAAAGCCGTCTTATCCTCGAAACCAGATTTGCTGTTATTCGCGAGGACCTAGCAAACTACATATGTCTACTTTTCTTCTTGCGTTCATCGATCCTGTCTAGCTCAAATGCTAACTTGTTAACTAAAGAGATACATTATTTCTGCTTTACTATTGGCCTTTTCATTTCTTGATTCTTGCTTATAGATTGATCCCGCAGAACTGAAGACTATCATTATCCAAGTCAGGACCATCGTTTGGATTCTCAAAACGAGCAAACATGTCGAAATACCCCTCATCGAACTGGCCGTTCGAGCCATAATTTGGCTGTGGGTTGCCCCAAGCACTGAAGTCGATGTCGTTTGAGAGGATGGCATGCTAATGATAGACGTGCAATCTTGCTTCATTGCTAATAGGGATATCAGCTGGCGTAAGATTATATGTTTCTTGCCGCAAGCGCAAGAAAGGTAAATACATCAAATTGTAAAATAAATGAAAATAAATAATTAAACGCACCCACTTATGCATGTAGTTATAAAAGTATGTGTGTAAGGCGAAAAATGTAAATACTTCAAAACGCGAAACGAACGTAAATGTAGGGTTATGTGCCCGCCGACGAGATAAGAGGCCTCACTATTTTGAATGCCTAATAATCTGACTTTACAGCAATATTGACGATGCATACACCAAAGCACCTACTCATACGGGTGCTTTAAAAATCAGAGGTGGTTACGCAAATTAGTGGGCACTGATTGCATTTATAAGTCTCAATACAGGTCGAACAATTTGACACACTAACCAAAATTTAAATGCTCGGCTGTAGGATACATGCTCCTTGATCCCAATTTTTGAGGTGTAGCTGCAGGAAATGGAAATACAATGCATGCAACTTTACCAAAAAAGCCGAAAGACACTTAGCCTCTTGTGACCTAAATTTTTTCATCCCAAGGAAAAAATTGATTCGTACCTGCAGTTCCTTGTTTGTATCCTAGGAGCATACAAAAAAAAACAAAAAAAACTTTCAGACCATTTCCTGCATGGTATGCATTTTGCACTTTGTCGCGGAAAAGCGACAACAGGCGTAGAGTTCAAAAAATGTACCTGTTAAGTGCATTTTGCTTACTGGAGTACAGAGCTGCAACTCGCATTTTTGTTGGGACTTGTGAAACAATTGTTGTTAGGGCAAAGGTGGCGCTTGCATTGTGCACTAATAAACCCTGGCTGACTTTTGCATCGTCGCAGCTTGAAGCACTGCCGTTTCTCACTTACGTCTATAACCGCTGTCTATGCGGCTCGCCCCTCAGCACTGAAACCCTGGGCTAAGGACCCCACCCGCCTTTGCTCTATCTCTTTCAACAACTGTTTCCACCACCGCCACTTCAGAAAAATCCTGTAATATGCCATCAGCCCTCCAAGGGAAATCAATGTCACATGTATATGAGTTGTTTGTGAAAACAACTGCTGGCTGAAGCATATACCGAATATCTTTTTTCGTCCTGCTATGTATCTTGCACTGTCTTAATGGCGCAGCCGTATCGCTTGTGCTAGCCAGTGTTCCCTATCGTGCGACCGTCGCATCTGCTCCATCGACAGTCCTCTTTCTCTCCGTAACTTCTCCTTCCTTTTTTTCTCCGTGTCAGCGCCACTGGCCAGATTACGGCTATAGGAATTCGCTCTCAAGCTCTCCAGATGTGAAGTTTACCCCATCAGCAGCATCCGCTTCGTGAGCGGGGTTGTGGTCCGAATTGCTGTCGCTATTGTTTAGAAAGCTGTTTTCCTGTACCTCAGCTGTCTCCTAACTGCACGCTTATTCTATAAAAGTCTGTTGGCCCATCTAGAAACCTAAGAAGTTTGGTTTGGTTTATGGGGTTTAACGTCCCAAAGCGACTAAGGCTATGAGAGACGCCGTAGTGGAGGGCTCCGGAAATTTCGACCACCTGGGGTTCTTTAACGTGCACTGACATCGCACAGTACACGGGCCTCGAATTTCTCCCCCAAAGAAATTCAGCCGCCGCGGCCGGGATCGAACCCGCGTCTTTCGGACCAGCAGCCGAGCACCATAGCCACTGAGCCACCACAGCGGCCAGAAACCTAAAAAGTGCCTGTTAGATAATATAACACGATCGATCTCTCGATCTTGGTTGGTAATGTAGGTAGCAAAAAAGCTGCCTTTAAACGTTTCCTTATAGCCTGTTGACGCGAAAACGGGGCATACCGTTCCCAACGTAATTTAGCCCCGAGTGTAGCAACTAAAGCATTTTTTTTTTAGAACAGGCCTGTTATATAGAAGCTAAATAACTGAAATACGTTTTTTTTTGGTTTTTTTTTTTGCTACTCATCAGCTTGCCGCATTTCTGCAATAACCATGAAAGTGAACGAAAACGAGCGGGGCCCCTACAGTGTTTGTTTCGTGGAAACAACGGCGCGTAGAACATTCCTTATGAGGCGTGAGTGGACGCTTCGCAGCTATGTGGTTTTCGGACACCTTAAAATACTGACTGAAACAGGGGCATTGCTGTTCGTGCGTTTTAGCTCGATGCAGGAACTCATAAACGGTTTGTCGCGAAGAGATTAAGGATGGATATAATCGTAGCTGACATTTATACTGTAAGAAGGCGTCTGATTCTGAAACCTAAGTGTGTGAGACACAGCAGCACTTTCGTTTTCTTCATGCTCTTCATAGCGCACAAGCGACTACCTGTGCCGGTGGGCTATTGTCGACTTCTCCCTGCCCGGAACAACAGTCCTCGGGCTTGGTTTGCTAAATGATATCGCTGACGTTTTTTCAGCACAAGTTCGAAACCCAGAACGTTACTTCACGCTGACGAAATGGACGAGTGACGACGCCTTCAATCAGCAATGTTTGAGGAGAGTCATTGGCTTATTGTTGCCTCTTCGGGAGCAGTCGGGTACTGGCCAACAAACTCGCAGAAAAGTTAGGTGCTAACGCTTGACTGCCTTTTACATCGACAAATCACGCTCAAGAAAAAAAAAATGTCATGGTTCCTCGAGTAAATTTGCGCATTTCTTTTAAGATAGTTCTTTCAGGGTTTAATATATTTACAGCAAAAAGCTTTCAACAGCAGCGGGCACCAGACAACCCACTAAAAAAACAATACAGATTCTAGTTTATCTGTACATCTCTGTCTTTCTGAAGAGAGACTGAGAGGCGGCCGTACAGACGAACATATGGACTGGTAATAGAATTACACGCACTCCCGTACATGTGTTAGGACCATCCCGTGGTCGAGAATTGCGCGGAAACACAAGTTATTACAGTCATTACAGTACTCAAGACCAGTAAATATTTTGCCAAAAGTCAGTACAATCAAATCCCTTTGAAAGGGATTACGGGATTGGGCGCCATTCCACAGTCAGCGCGCATGCTTCCTCAACAGCTGCCGCTCCGGCGATACTCCATCTAGCGCGCCGTCTCCTACATTGCAAGCCGACCGCGTGCTTTGAGCGAATTAAGACGGATGAGAGTTTTTCATGACTATTCTCCATCAAATTGCTTCGTAGCGGTCTTTTCATAATAATCACCCCGCATTTTGCGTTGAGTACAAAGCGTTCGTGCCGAAAGCGGTTGCGTATCAAAGACAGTGAGGGGTTCGAATCTTGATGAACAGTTTTGATATGGCTGCTTCATGCATGCGATAGACTGTGCATGTGCTCACGCAGGTTCATGCGCCTCGGATTACATCAGCTGCAGGAGCCTTCCGGCTGTCGCTACTACAAAGGGCACGTGAACGTGAAGCGTGTGTGTGCTACGTGCACCGCCAGATTGCGCTGGCTGTACCGACTATCGAGCGACACGGGTTCCCGTGTTTCTTTCCACATAGATTTCCACTGTACATCAGGCCATTGTAAAAGATGGGATGATGCCGAGGTAGAGGTAACTTGAATAAACCGATTCCTGTACTGCACATGAGTGGCACGTGCCAAGCACCGAAGTCTGCGCAACCTTATGATGCGGAAAGAACTGCATGTGCGCTTGTTGATCAGGCACGCATGAAACTTGGCGCAGACGCGTCGAACAGGCATACAGTGACGCTTCGACAAATCTGTCGCCAGCTCGATGCATTACGCAGGGCGCTTTAGGCTAAGCTCGTCATCCAACAACATAAGCGCGCTCATTTGCATCGCAGCAAACGCTGATATGAACCAGCCGCGGGTCTCGACGGCTAAGAAAAATCCCACGCACAGCCCAAAAAATCTGGCCGACTTACCCCATACTAACACGGCAATTGAGTAACTAGGTATCAATCAGCCGAGAGAAAAAAAAAAACGATAACAGTGTAACGGCCCGGCCGGATCAGTCTCCACAATACCATCGTTACTTCCATTTTTTTTTCCTTTCCCCCTCAGTTTTTAATAACGGGATTGCATGGGGCGCACCAGCCACCTCCTCTGTCACAAGCAATTAGGCGACAAATCAGGAGTCCGAACTTTGATCGAAGAGGCAAGGAGCCGGAGATGACGGCCTCCGCCCTTCCCGGTCACCCCACTCTCACATACGCTCCATTCTCTCACTGTGTGTGCAGTGTTAGTAGTGCTGGCGGGGTACTGGCTGCAACGCCGGCCCATGCGCGCCTTCTCGGCTAGCGGCCCGCAGGTTCCCGGAGCGAACGCCGCATTCAAGGGAGGCACGATTCACAGTGCAAAATTTATAACGACGGTGGAGTTTAGAGGGAGGGGAGAGCGGACAAAGTCATTTCTTGAAAGTCGGGAGCAATTATGACGCAATCTGCAACACCCCCGCGCATGCGGGAGTTGCCGCGAACGCCGAGCGGCGCGAGAGCGCTCGCATAACGCGGCTGCTCCGCTGCGCCAAACTCAGGCGGACGGAGAAGAACCTAATCTGGCTAATGGCTTCCGCGGCCGCCGCTAGAGGTCGCGACGGTCTCCATTTGACGTCAATGGCGATTGCCTCCTGCGCCGCGTCGTAAAGGGCCGCGATTTCACAAAAAGGGCGCGTTTTCGGGGTTGAGAGAGAGAGAGACATGAATAAATAAAAGCGAAAGCAAAAGTAAAGGGAGAGGACACTGGGGGATGAAGAGAGAACCTCGAGAGAGCAATCTAATGCGCGGTAATAACTCCTCGTTGCGTGGGCGCGGGCCTGCGTCGTGAGCCGTGGTGTACCGCGCGCGATGCACTCCGTACGTATCTGCAGGCGTCGTGGATTTGCACGCGCCCTTGCTTGAGCAAGATAATTTATGATTATCGCGTCGGAGATGTGATGCTTCGCAGCAGCCTTCGCCCCCACCCATACACCGTTGGCCGAACGCATGGCTTGGGTAGTCTAGAACGATGCGTTCGGCCAACGACGACAGTCTTATCGCTCAAAGAACGGCGGCAATTTTTTAAAAGCTCTCGCGGCTGTTATGCGTATACGCAATCACTCCAAGAAGCGCAAGCGCTGATAGCGTCCCGTGGCGCAGAAGACTATTGTGAAACGCTGATCTTGTGGCTGAATCAACTCATGCCATTCTAGAAGCGATATGTTTCTTCTGGCCCCAAATAGCGCCCTCAGTTTTTAAGCGTGGTGTCTAGTAAATCTCTTTTAGACGGGCAGCAAGCTACAGCAGTCACATTCGTCTGGGGCTGTAACTATGTTACCTCTGTTAGCAAGCTAAAATGAGGGCCAGTTGGTTCTGCATCATGATAGACTGCGCGCTACTGCACAACACTACAAACGACGAGACAAAGAAACGAACAAGTACATACGAGGCGCCGCATGTATTTGTACTCGCATGTACTTGTATGCTTCGTTGTCTCGTCGTTTGCAGTGCTATATAGTAGCGCGCAGTATATCATCGTAACTCTGTATTGCGAGATTTATCCCGCTAGCCGTGCGGCGAGAAGAGAACTGATTTCTTTAGAAGAGCCTTTTGATCTCTTCACACTTGTTCTGCGGCTTGAACATGCACAATATGAACTGTGAATGTAGAAGCCGCAATTGAGCGTTGAATATGCGAAATACATGCGCACTGCGACATTCAACGTTCACGCGCCGGTTCCGGTGGCTTACGTTTCGCCGCGTTCAGCCGCTTCACTTTGTCGCGATGGGCAGCGCACAGGCAGCGTCCCTCTTTGGTTGACGCGCTATTCGCAAGTCTCATGCGCTATAGGATGCGCCACTGATAATCCAGTATGGCTGCCTGAGACCTGATTAGGCAGCCGCGCTAGCTAGCATTCCACTGCGTTGCGCTGCGCTGTCTGATGCGGTATTAAACTGTCCGGGCAATTTACTCGCCTTCTAGCACTGCCATTGTAGAGAAATTTGTACCATTAAGGGTGCATTTCGGTGCCTATAACACGCACCCTTGCACCCTTCCAAAAGAGTGCGAAGTATAGCTTGGTTTATGGTTTATGGCGGTTTAACGTCCCAAAGCGACCCAGGCTGTGAGGGGCGCCGTAGTGAAGGGCTCCGGAAATTTCGACCACCTGGGGTTCTTTAACGTGCACTGACATCGCACAGTACACGGGCCTCTAGAATTTCACCTCCATCGAAATTCGACCGCCCCGGCCAGGATCTCACACGCGTCTTTCGGGTCAGCAGCCGAGCGCCATAACCACTGAGCCACCGCGGCGGGTGCTAAGTGTGGCTGTCGCCGCTATTCATGGGGATGTGATAGTTACAGTTGCACCCCTTTCGCGACTGCTTTACAGTTGCATATGCTCTGATTGCTTTAAAAGACCCTGGTAATTTTTTTTTTTTTTGCTGCGTTCAATCTTGCAATCTGAGCAGTCCCTACGAAAAGCTAACGACGACCTCTCTAACTTTGTTTAAGAATTGCGGCACATCCCAAATATAATTTCAGATGTGTGTTTTACGGCTTGTCTGTGCGTGTTGGTGGTGAAGTAATATTTGTAATATTTTCTTTCTAATTTATTCGAAAAAGAAAAAAAAACTAGAGGGACACAAGTGCAGCCTACGAGTATGACGGGATAGCGATAAAAGGTCCCTGGATCCGGTCACTTGCAGTTCCCCTGGCGCACCCTTTCCTAGACATCGACAATCGAGACCACCTTAAGGCATAAATTTAATGGCCTGGAAAGTAAACTGTGTGGTTACTTTGGCGTCACTTGCTGGTTTTTATTGAGACTGTTAAGCAGCAATGTCTAAATGGTACACTGTATTCTTCATAATCTCATGATAATGTAAGTAAAATGCCTCACAACAACTACTGAACATTTCAAGTTCGCTTACAGGTTACGTAATGAACACAGGTAAGAAGCAGTCACTGTGGGGGCATTCTGGGCGGACATTTTAACCTGGGCGTGACGGAGACGACGGGGGCGGTGAAAAAGGGTACGGAAACTTCTCGGTTATTGCCGTATTCTGCAGAGGAATAGCGGCAACAACCGAGACACTACATGTTACACTGCGCGTAGAATACGCACAAAATCACTGCGCGAAAACATCAGTGAACATCACTGAAAACTTGCAAACGCACAACAGATATTTTAGTGCTGAGATCTTAAGCGTGTTGCCAGGTCTAGACAATAGCCACTGTGAAGATACTTTCCAATCACTGTTATTCTGTTGCGGCGTCAGCTGTTAGTGCCTCAACTCCCTGGATCGCTGCTGTGTAGGTCGGCGTTGTGGCCCACAGAGAGGAGGAAAGGGAAAGGTGGAGGGGATGAGGGAAGGCGTTCTGAGGAGTGCGAGTATGAAAACTGTCACGGGATCTGTGCTGAGGGAAGGGACTGCGTTTACGGCGTCTCTCGCTCCGACGACGACGTGCCGCCTCCGCAGCAACTGTTATTCGTACGCATAATTCGTTGTAAAAGTGCACAGATTAGAAGCGCCTTATTTTCTGAGACCTCCCTTTGCAGTTCTAAGCCATGCGTACAAGATTTAGAACTGAAGGTGCACGCGCGTGTCATAGCTGAGGCTAGCCCCTAGGAATGCATGTCAACGTGCATTGACATCGCGCAGCACACGGGCGCCTTTTCCGTATCCCTTCCATCGAAACGCTAAGGGCGCACGTGGGCTGTGCGATGTCAATGCGCGTTAAAGACCAACCAGGTGATCAGTGTCGATGGAGGCGAAATTCTAGAGGCCCGTGTGCTGTGCGATGTCAGTGCACGTTAAAGAACCCCAGGTGGTCGAAATTTCGGGAGCCCTTCACTATACGGCGTCCCTCATAGCCTGAGTCGCTTTGGGACGTTAAACCCAATAAACCAAATCAAACCAAAAATATTCTGGAGCCCTTGCCTAAGGCACCTTTTTCTCTCCTTCTTCTTTCATTCCCACCTTCCTCCCTTCCCTCACGACGTGGTTGAGGTGTCCATGAGACAGTTACTTCGCCTCTCAATTCCGAAAAAAAAAACGATATATACAACCAAAAGTTTCAAAAGTAGCTTTCTGATTTCGCGTAGAACTTTCAGGTTGTTCCTTCGTTAACAAAAGTCGAATACATCTCAGAACGGAATGTGGAAGTACGAAGCTTCATTTAAAGACCGATGTATTTTTAGAGCGATAGCTCCGCTAACTGCAAATCTCGATTTTCAGTCCGGTAGTTCATCTGACATTGAAATTACCTTGGAACTTAACGATTTAATAGCAACAGCTGTAAGTCAGATGCCGAAGCATACTTAAGCTATGACCAATGCGGTGGTGTTTATGAATTTGGCCATGGTCATTACCTACCAACATTGGGCCACCCCATACCCAAAATTTGCCCCCCCCCCTCGAAATCTGACCTTCATCGTTTGGACCAAAGTCGATATCCAGGATAATTTGAAACCCGCCGCGGTGGCTCACTGGTTAGAGCGCTCGACTACTGAGCCGGAGTTCCCCGGTTCAAACCCGGCCGCGGCGGCCGCGTTTCGATGGAGACGAAACGCAAGAGGCGCCCGTGTGCTGTGCGATGTCAGTGCACGTTAAAGATCCCCAGGTGGTCGAAATTATTCCGGAGCCCTCCACTACCTCTCTTTCACTCTGTCGTCTTTCACTCTCACCTTCCTTCCTTCCTTTACGGAACGGTTCGGGCGTCCACCGAGATGTGACAAACTTATTGCGCTATTTCCTTTCCTAAAAAAACAAATTTTCAGTTTGACTATGGTCCACACAATGGTGACCTCCAAATTCAGCCTTGGCCATTTTCAAATTTGGCCCATCCCACCCCCAAAATTAGACTTTCTCGGGTTTGGCCAATGTTGCTATCGAGGCTAATTTGACTATGGACAATACGATGTCATTCCAAATTTGTCATTGGCCATTTCAAAATTTGGCCCAACCCCACGGCCGAAATTTGACCTCGGATTTGGGCCAAAATCAATATCCAGGCTAATTTAACTATGCATACATGATGGTTGCCCCCAAATTTGACCCGAGTGAAATGGTTAAAACTTCGAACTGATGACTTAATCCGAGTACATATAGGAGCCGCAAACAACAAGTGAAGCCAAGAGATTAGAAACAGCGAAATCATAGTAAAGGAAGAAAAAAGATATCGCTCGGCCATCGGTGTAAGGAGTTAAACAACTGTCATTTTTAAATCGCCTCGATGGGTGCGTGCGACAGTCACCCCTGGGTAGGGGTATAGGGCGGGAGCCAGGCCCATAGAACGCATGTAAAGAAAGTTTTCCGAAATAATTTTCTTTTTTCACACTGCCCCTGTGAAGGCGCCCTTCGTTAACAGCTGGCGAGTACTTTCCACAAAAGCATAAAAAAGCATGCAATGTCAACGACGCTGATGGCTTTTTAAAACATCACGATAAACATGTGTTGTGGTGCCGGGCATACCTCCACCATGTCTGGGCGTTCGATCAGCTTGATTTTCTCAGAATCCCACAAGCTTCTCGTGTATTGTGTAATGCTGCTGTGTGCGGCAGATTCGCTCGCAAATATAGTCGTGAAAATCGAAGGCAGGTCGCAAACAGCATGATAAGCAAACCATGGCCCGTAGCAGACGATGGCACCTGCTCGCAACGGAAATTCATTCAAGTTTAGAATCCATAATAGCTGATGCCGAAGTGCAGTTGATAAAGCGCTGAACGCGGCATGCGAAGGTCGTGGGTCTGGATCCCGTCGGTGGTACGTGGCTATCTCCAACATCTTTCTACCCTTGTCTGCACCCTGCAAAATGCAATTTCGTTACCTTTAGATTACTTTCAGCGCCAAAGCTGACGTTACTTGTTTTGCAGTGGCTGCATTAGAGCGATAGTTCTGGTTCTTGTCCGCGGCTATCGCCTTTTCCATTGAACCAACCGTTAAAAAATGCGCTTTTGGCACTCACCCGAAAGCAGCTCGAAGTTAGTTTACTAACCAACCTAAAGATGTTCGAACTTGTTAGGTTACACTGTTACAAAGAGCAGACATCCTTTTGCATCTTCAACGTACTATCGCTAGAACGCCTCCTTGGAGCACCTGCGTCGAAGAACGCCAGAACTGGACTTTATAGAAGCGACGCCACAAATACTGCGGGGGTGGGTCGTCGTAACATAGACTTTGGTAGTGTACGCTTCTCGCACAAAACATGGCAATAATTATATTTCAGTTCACCTGTCAAGAGCGCTTTACTAGCCTCAAAGTATAAGGCTGTATATTGAATAGTACAAAGTGCTGGAGCCCCAGATATAGGCTCCGCGGCGACCACTCCGTTCGCGACCTGCGCGATTTTCGCGCGTGAATATATGAGTGGTCCCAAACGGCCCGTAAGGGGCGGAGGACGGGGGGCGCCCCGCTTCCGATGCCCCGGCCGCGCAGGCTGTTTCGGAGACTCCTGCATCGCGAAGATAGGGGAGCGCACATTTGCCAGCTCACTTTTGTGAAATGCAGCCGTTTCCGTCTTCCTCCTTCCCCGTATCCGCGCTCAGCCTCCCCCTTAAATCGCTTGGCTTTCTTCTTCAGGCAGTCCTGTCCAGATTTTTTTATGCTTGTTTGCTTTTAAAGGCCTTATCCGCCAAAGCTTCCTCTCGTGTGCCAAGCACGTGTCATGCAAGAGGTTGGGTTCAAGCTCGGGCTTTTTAAGCCTCAAAGCTGCAGCCCATCGTGGTTTGCGAGGTATCCGGCAGTCTTCAACCTTCTCCGCGATTTACCGCGAGGCGTAGGTAGGCATTTCTTTCTGTATGCTTCTTCCCGAATGCTCTGCAGCTAGGAAATTCTCCTCCTCAACACACACACGCAAGAAAGCGGGGGGGGGAGCAGTATTCGAAGTCGGTTATTTTAAGCATTTTTTTTTTGTTAGTATAGAATGTCACGGCGTTCGCTGTAGCCACTACAAGTGCGGCGTACACAGATATGGTTAGAAAAGAGCATAAATCGACGTTATCTACGTACGATAAGGGTGTGCACGCTTACGTACGCTAGGCGCAAGAATTTTGCTGGACGTTAAGTCATTTGCCACATTCGCACTTTTAGCTCCGCGTATGCAAACGGAGACGCAATGATGAGCTCAGTCTAGTGGCGCCATCTGGTTGTTACAAGGAGAAACATTTTTGTCAACAAACCAACGCTCCTCTTTAGGACTAGAACCGGCAGGATCGTCACTATAAATAAAGTTAAGCGAATTTATCGCTCATACGTTTTGTTATAGGCTAGACGAGACGAAGCGAATGTCCGGTGCCCCATTTAAGGACCATGAAAGTACTGAAAATGGTAGTGACAACGACGAATTCAGCCTGAGGCGCGAGGTCCTTCAAAGGGCGCCGCCATTTTGGAAACGATGTTTTACAGCACGCAAGAGGCGCCCGTGCTAAACTCGGGAAATAGCGTACGTAATACAAGCGTACGTTAAGGCTCAATATGAAAAAAATTAGGCAGTGGCTTAGCTCTGGCTAAGCCTGGATATAGAAGCGAAAAGCTTCAGTTATGCTTGATTTGACGTCATGGCTGTCCCAATTCGCGCACAATGCACTGGGAGCTCCACGATAACGGTGGAGGCGTTCGGCCGTCCACACACACTGCCTGTACAGAGGCGGAGGAGGAGACGGAAATCGGCGCTGTTAAAACTGCCCGCAGGAATGCAGAGAGGAGGGTTGCCGGCTGCGACGCGGGCAACACGCGGCTGCAACGAAAGGTCAAACGGCAGGGAGGAGAGGAGCGCGCGCAGTGGTAGCGACAGCGAGGAGGCGACGCACATGCGCAGTAGCGCGCGGCTGCGTCGCCACCTGCGCTGCGCGTGACGTCACTAGGTCGCGGCATACGGCATACGCGAAGCTCGGCTCCGACCCTTGTAGTGAAGCTTTTCGCTTCAATAGTGTTTGGTCCATGCGCACTTTAAAGCTCGCGACCCCATATGCCCGTATATAAATTTGTATTGGCACTACATTCCGCAACATCAGAATGTTTCCTGTGCAGTCATCGCAGCTTTGGTAGTGCTGCAATGAACTACTGGGATGGAGTCACGCTTTTGGCAAAATTATGCCCAGATGAGAATAAATCACATGTCCTTTGAGCGCATTCCCCGATTGTGATTGATTTTATTCTTGAAAGCGGAATAAATAATTTATTCCTGTCCAGGAAGGTTTTTGTCGGACGCAGTGGGAATATTAATTACTTCCTTCAAGGAGTTGGTTTGAGGTGGGGAAAGTTTTATTTATTTTTTTCCTGGCCACTTGGATGTTTTTAACAGAGCGTAAATTAATTTTAGTACCATTCAAGTGCTTAATAACAAAACTACAGGAGTTTGATTTACTTACTCATGTAGGTACTTTTAGGTCCTCTGGTCTTGCAGCTAGAAGCAGCTTTTCTTTATCTTGCTGCAATCTGGGAGCCTGTGCGGAAGAGCCGAAGTGACGCTATCCGAAACATTTTATTACAATGCACACGATACAATGTGCAGTAACTAAAGAAACCAGTGACAGTTAAACGTCCCGCAGCTAAAGTTGATTGAAAAAGAAGTTCATTTCTTCATTCCTTGGCAGGTGGTCTTGTGCTCTCATTATGACTGTGCTCAACCACTGAATCGTGGCACTAGGCAGCAGCTCAGGGTAAATCTGTGGAGCGGGCTGAAAAAACATCTGATTAGGAAAAAATATTGCAGATGCACTGAAGCAAAAGAGACTTGCATGACATCCTAGTGTGAGACCTTGTGCAGCAGGTGAAGTGAAACAAATGTTCACATGGAAATACTGCACCACACGTCTGGCTCCCTTAGATTGTAGCGCTGCTAAGGTTTTCAGATCGTCATAGGATGTTACAAAATTCGGAAGAGTACTATAAAATGTTACAAAGTGTGAAGAGCTCACAATGGCATCATGCTGCTATTCTAGGCTCTTAAGGTTTGCTGCCTTGTCAACAGACACAGCCGCACTTTACAACTGGTGCATTAGAAACGCACGAAATATTCTGGCAGAGGAAGAATCTCTAATATTCAAAAAGGGCTCTTGAAAATTGTTGGTCGGCACAACACTTCCGTGCGCACTGTATTTCCTAGAATTGCATGCACCTCTTTTCAGCGAAACCGTGCGAGGGAGCAGAAGTAGGGACAGAACACGACGCGACAACCGCGTTTTATGGCACGGTCGTGACTTATGTACAGTCTTTGCCAAAAGTAACCCGGCCACTATGGTTTGTTTCGAAGCGTCGTAGCGAAGCACCTATGGCAGCCCTTAATCTCCGAATCTGTGCAAAGTAAGGTGAACCCTTGCCCTCATGTTCTGGCACCTTTCGGTCCTGAGGGCTGCCGTAAAGGCTCCATTATACGGTGGAGAAGCAAAAACCTGTTGCTCGGTTACTTTTGGCAGAGGGGGTACATCTCGGTCGCTGAAGAAAAGGAACATACACAAGCGCATACACAAAATGCAAATAGATGAGCTTATAACTTACCAAGCCGTATTACTTGGGTACTCAGTTTCCTTGTACGAAACGCGATGAATCGGACACTCACGCATACGTCTTTCTTGTGTTTAATGCTGGTGGCTACGCTGATATCTTTGGTGCTTTGATTGATGTATAAAGATGTCCACACCTGGAATGCTGAGATAGGTGTAATATCTCGGGAAAGTACAGCATATGAGTGGTTTCGAACATGCGACTGTTTACAGCATTGAACTGAGCATAACTGCTACTAACAGCCGCCGCGGTGGCTTAGTGGTTATGGTGCTCGGCTACTGACCCAAAAGACGCGGGTTCGATCCCGGCCGCGGCGGCGGAATTTCTTTGGAGGAGAAATTCTAGAGGCCCGTGTACTGTGCGATGTCAGTGCACGTTAAAGAACCCCAGGTGGTCGAAATTTCCGGAGCCCTTCTCTACGGCGTCTCTCATAGCCTTAGTCGCTTTGGGACGTTAAACCCCATGAACCGAACCGATAACTGCTACTAACAATATGAAGATCTTGCGCAACAAACGCAAAAGACGTGAGCACAGCAAAAATGAAACACTAGCACTTCCACACTAGTTAGCAACTGCAATGATCCTTTGCTTCCCATTGTTTACTGCGGGCTAATTGTGGCATGAAGAATACAGTCTTAATAGCTTAACTTCCGGACTTTTCTGAGGGCCCAACCAAAGATGCACTCAAACTTGCCCATGTTTGGCCGGTGCTGTAATCCGTTTCCAAAGTTTGGGTGCCATGTCTTACCGAAATTTGAGCGCAGGACAAAAGTGCAATTATTCCTTTTCATCTCTCGGCCTCGGCGTCATTAATAGAAGCATTGGCGGCAAAGTAAAGTGACCTGATTAGCAGCACTGCGGTAAGTTGCGCTGAAATTTCATCCACAAATCGCTTTTTGCCTGCTTTAAAACAGACGGGGCACAGTCTGACAATGCGAAATGCAAGTTAATTGTTTGATGACCGCTGAGTGAAATACATGGCGGGATTGAACTGTATTTTGCGCAGCCCATTTATGTCATTTCAACAAGCAGTCCTCAGCAAGCGCCACGCCTTTTCTTGCTGTATTCAACACTTAATTTTGCAAGACCTAGCGGCATTAGTCTTGCAAACATGCTTCGCAACAAGCACAATACCTATCGAACCAGACGCAGGCTTTCTTACCTTTTAAGCAAATCGCGTGGCCGTGTTCCCAGGTCACCGACGCCACGCCAGTAGCACTTCTCACCACAAATAATGCTGCATTTAAGGCACAAACCGCATGACGATCACACAAGGCGAATAAACTGCAGCGTTTTCGGCTCATAATCCTTATGGTGGCCACAAAAGGAGAATAACTTCGTTAATACATTCCAAGAAGCGGCGTCGCTGCACCAGATTCGCAAGCAATGAGCGTAAAGTGGTTCCTAATGAACCAACCAAAGCCGGCCTCGTCGCGTAGTATACTGCGCTTCACAAAAGTACGCGACTCTATCGGTTTTATTATATTCTATGCACACTAAATGCATCGCACTTCGCATCACCACAGTGCAAAGCGCAGTCGAAAACTGTCGAGAAACGGCTGCGTGCGTCAGTGCGAGCAGCCAAGCTGAAGTTTGGCTGCGCGACAGCAGCGCCTCGTCGCTCCCCTGGCGGCGAGAGGCGAAATTGTCGGGAATGTGTAGAGACGCGTCTAGCTATGATCAAACACGCCTCGCGCATTATGCTGTCGAGTCCGGACATATCGAGTTATTGTTTGTACTGAACAGTCAGAACATCCCCGTGGAAATCCTGTGCAAAAGTATAGCACTATTCGCGTTTGTAGAACTCCCGCACGGTGGAACATTCGATATGTCGAACGGCGCACCATGCCCCTGCAAATGTCGCTTCTCCTAAATGCTTCTTTGATCACTGCTCGCGCGCGGGGTAGTGTCAGCTGCGCGGCCTTGGGCACATCTGCTGGCAGCGCTACCGCTGTGGAACCAAGTGACGAGTTGAACGTAGGGTTTGCTTGAGAGCGACCTTAGGTCTCTTGTACTCATTTTGCAAGCCACATTTCTGTCATGTGGTGAAGCCAACCTCACTAGCTTAATCCCAGCGTTGGCTCTGGCCGGACGGTCTACGCTCGCTTCGTGGTCGAAGGTGTTGCGGAGCCAACTGTACTTTAATTTTAGTTAATGTTTTGATTTAATATGGTGTTGGTAACGGGATTAAGTATCTTATGATAGGCAATGACTAGTTCCAAAACACCGTCTGCTGTGGCTTGGATGCGAACCAGGTAAGGCCTAGCACCGACTAGCGAGCCGTAGGGTGGCATGTCGCTGCAAGAAGCTCGCCAGTATAGCGTTGGTGCACTGCGTTTCTGCTTCTAGGTCACACATAAGCTGATTTATTGTCATACTGCCGTATTGTGTATATCAGATTACCAATATGCCGAACTGTTTCACGATCCACCTCCAGTTCGATATATCCGGCTTCGACTATATTCTCGTTGCGGTCCTTAGGAAAGAAATGGCGCGTACGTACTCTAGGAAATTTGCTAAGACACTATTCCACGTTTTGTAATGCTATCCACTTGCTTGTTTTTTCGGACAGCTGGAAGCTATTACTGCCGTGCTGGGGTGTGCCATAACAGTCGGCACAATTCACGAAGAGCCGGAACCACCAGTGAATTCTACCGCTTCCCACGCAAGTGGCATGGAAAGCAGAGGCGCAAAGCATGGACCGGCAGCAGTCCGTCGTGTCATGTGCTTCCCTCGCAGTAGTGTCGGCTTAATTTGCCTCCTGTAGCAGTATTAGTGATGGTAGACGTACCTCTGATACTAACACAAATGCTAGCATAGACTCTGACCGACCGGCTCGCCGAAGGGGTGGATAAGATCTAATATTCCCTTACGCATCACAACGCATTCCCCATCTTTATAGGCAGATTTGAATAAATCTGATAGTAGGGTAAAGATTAACGGTATGAAAAGGTAAGCTAGTTTGTTTAGGTCTTTTAGCAGCACAAAAACTTTAGCAGCGCAAAAACTCGCTTCTCGTGTTTTGTGCTTCCTGTTTTTCGCGGTGCTTTGCAGTTCGAAATGACACTTAATGACACTTGTTGACAGTTTTCCTTTCGTCTTTAGGTAGTGCGGGATCATGACAGCGTCGCCATCGATTGCTGGCTTTCCCCGAGAAGTGCGGCGCGAAGTGAAGCGGCGTCAGCTCATTTATGAGAGCCTACGTACTGGTGGCTGCTTTCTAAGGGAAGCTTAATAGTAGCGCCGAACAAACCAGCAGTCTGTGATCATTAATCTTTAGCTTAGCTTTTCATGAGGCTAGATTTTGTTGTTTAGCATTACCGCAGAGAGATGAATTAAGCTATATTATTCTCGTTCATTACTTTATTGTGCTATTATGTATAGTCGTATTATGGCCGATAAGTTAGCACCTGCAAAGCCCTCAGATCATTTGCGTTCCAGAAGGACGCTGAATGAGCTTGGCAATAAACCCGGCGTCTTTGCCTGAGCATGGTGTAACTGTTTCTTGAGCACTGGGATTTCCTTTGCTCCTCTGTATAACGCCGCTAAGCTTTGCTGTTACTTTAGAAAGCGCACTAAAAATACAGCTGAGATTTTGAATACGCACTGCAAGCAACACACAGACGCGAGAGCATCGAAATGGCGAAGCGAAACGTTTACTTTCGCGCAAGAAAGCCTTGCAAGGAAGTGACCCAGCCGACCCTGCCCCCACTTTATGAATTTCGCACCAAAGAAAGCGCTGATTGTTCGCTCCCGGAGCACCGCCTGGCCTAGGTTGGGATCCCAATTCCCTGCGTGTCGGAGGCGATGTGGTGCAAACCGCGCCGCCGTACTTGAAGCAAGACAGAAACCAAGCCGTAACTTGAGAAATGTAAACCAACAAATTGACAGATTTTACGAACCGCGATGACACCGGGACAGCAACGCAGAGTTGGTGGTACGCACTAAGGAAGTAAAGCAGCCTGCTTCATAGGTGTGGCTCTAGCTATCAAAAACGTTTTGAAAGTCGAACGAAGGCAACAGTCAACTCCAAGCAGCTGGTTCGCGTGATGCAGTGCAAAGAAGTTGTGTGGAAGTAACCATGAAATCGAGAGTACTGCTTTCTTATCTTTCCTGAAATTACAAGGTTGGTAATAAGATGCGAAAATAGTCTTTCCTTTTGCAGCCAGTAAATTTTTATCGTTCGTTGCAAACTGAAATTTGAATTGGTTTTT
Source organism: Amblyomma mixtum (assembly GCF_055824585.1). Taxonomy (NCBI): domain Eukaryota; kingdom Metazoa; phylum Arthropoda; class Arachnida; order Ixodida; family Ixodidae; genus Amblyomma; species Amblyomma mixtum. The sequence continues at coordinate 216,470,032 of NC_143014.1, forward strand.
AAAGTTCATTGAAATGTCATTCGAACGTAATGGCATTAAGTACTACCGTCTGACAGCTGATTATTGGCATTACACGAAAATCCCCTTCGTTGCGAACGCAATTAGAAAATAAATGCATCTGCCTGAACCGGATTCGATCAGGCTTAAGTCGAAGAGGACTCTAATCTCCCATGGGAGGTTTTTTTTCTTACAAATTGGTAAAAAAAAATACAAGTGTAAGATGGGAATAAAATGGGGTCACGTTGCTCATATGCTCCCTCAATTAGTGACGGGTATACGATCAGGTAATGAACCGATTTTTTTTTCTCCACAAACAGAATAAATGTCTACTGCTCGGGAATAGAAAGGGCATGCGTTCCTTTTAAGCCACCATGTCGGCAGATGTTTTTTTACAATGGCGGCGTCAGCGGTTGTTGCTACGAGGCTTTCAGTGGCTTGAAGAGGCTGCCAGTACTAGCAGTAGTGCTTACGAAAACTTAGCAAAGGATCGCAGAACCATTGGATAGCCCACGGTTACGCTTGAATAAAGACTACTATGTGTTCACCGGTTTGAACAAAAACTGGAATGCAAGTTGATATACTTCTTGGGACAGCACAATGTCCGCAATTTCTCGTCACAGTATAGCACTTGCAGATGTAGCGTCATTGTATAGTTCTAGCCTGCGGTGAAGTAATAGGTGCTTCGTCGCGAGCACATTTTCAGTTAATCACCTTAAGGAAGGCAGTGTGCTCTGTCAGAGAAGTCACATCAATCGTTCGCCTGTATTGTCAAATTACCTTCTTCCCAGCATGCATGAATGTGTGCACTAAATTGCGGGCTGGTCGTAAAGAATGCAGCTATACACGTATGTAGATATACCCTACCCGCGCATAACAATGTGAGCCAAGTCGGAGTAAACGCCAAGAGCCAAGGAACTGCGGGCGGCCCGGTCCGGTCCCTTCTTATCCACTTCTCGCGGGACCGCGGGCGAATCTAATAACGCTTAGCGTGTCCCTTAAACTGGCGGCTCGGTTTTACGAGCGCAGTGCACACACGCCTTTTGTTCCTGGTCCCCGCCTGCACGGGCGCCCGCAGGCACTCTTGGACAAACGCTGACCGATCGCCGCACAGAGGAGGAGGAGGACGCTCACGGCGAAGAGGAGGAGAAGGAGAGAGAGAGGAGGAGGAGAGCGCGTGCATAACATATCCGATAGTCACGCTAACTGCCCATTTCGAGATAAGGCCCCAATAATGCGAATTGCCAGCGCGCCGGCCCCTCGATAGGGAGGCCTCTCTCTCGCAAGCGGCGCGGCTAACTCGGTTACGGGCTGCGGCTCGGGACCCCCGCGAGGGGGAGACGGAGAGCGCCACGGCGGAGATCGGCCGCCGGGAGGGAAGAAGTCACTCCGGAAAATAAGAAAGGCTCATTGCTCAAAGTACGTTATCGCGCTAACTACATGTATGAAACACGCAAGAGCCCCACCGAATGACGTTTCAATTTCCCTTAATGGCCGCCCGTAACCCCCTCCGTCTTCAATATTGATTACCGTCCGCAAATTCAATAAACCGCAGCCGCCGTTGCACGAAACAAAAGGGAAATGGAGAAAAAAAGAAATAGGTGGAGAAGAGAAAACGAGAGGGAAAGAGGAGCACTCCTTCACCGTTCCTGCACAGCCGCCATAGAGCGTCGTGACTGCACAAGCGAGCTTTGGCTGAATTGCCTGCACTGCCGGCCATGTGAATCCTCTCCTCTGCTCACAAGGGCGAGTTGAAGCCGCCGCTCGCGCTGCGCGTGTATTAGGTTAGCGACGCAGTGCCGCTATTCCGGACGCTGCAACAGCCAGCGCAGCTGTTTTTACATTTCCGCGCGTAAAGCGTGTTGGAAACGCTTGTGAGCCGAGGCGTCCGTCCGCATATGAACGCCATTTCATGTTTTGGCTCCCCCGTTTCTGAGCTCAGGTACGACGCCGCCAAAGAACGCCTTCGGCTACAGTTCGTATAATTGGTGTCGGCAAGTAGTAGGAGTGGCTACATGCAGCTGAATGAGATTTGGCAAGTGCAAGCGGCAGGCGATTTTTTTTTTTTGCCTAAACTTTAAAGTCGGGCTGTGTGTGTGTCTCGACGCTTACGAAGGAAGAGTTGCGAGCAAAGATATAAGGCTTGAGAGAGCGTAAAGTATTTATTCTGAGACCCGAAGTCCGGGGCTGCAGAAGTGGGGTATCACTGGGACGACGCAACGTCCTAGAGGAGAAACGACGCTTGGCCTTGCCGCGGACACAGTAATGAGACAATTTGACTTATCCAGCCTTTGGCCTTCCAGCCTGAGAAGCTGGAGTACACCATCATCATCACCATACCCCATCACCATCGTCATCAAAATCCAGGCCTTTGCCACTACAGGAGAGAGGCCTCTTAAAATAGTCCCCCATGAGCCCTGTCCTGCGTCAGCCGTATTTTCCAAAGATTATTTCCTCAATAAATTCCTCTGCCCCTTTTTCTTCGGTAGCCGCCGCCAATTACGTCATGGCTGGTAGCTAGCTAACGATGCTACTCTGTGGGGCCGACCAAGAGCAAACGAAGGAATCAATTGGGAGAAGAATCCTTGCAAATTGTGGCCGCAAGAGTGTGTTCGTGAGATGGTGACCCCCACGCACACAAACCTTGGAAGTGGCCTCTCGTCTTCTTGCTAAATTGTTTTAGAAAGCTCAGTAAAGGTCCCGAGAAGCATCTGAAGAGGCTATGTGACCCAAACAACACAACATTATAATTACAGGCCAGACAATACTTGTCATAAATTTTATAGTCCTGAGACAAAAATATTAAAAGAAATGTTGGTAAAGTGTATACCAATGATAATAATTTTCGAGAAAACGTCGTTAAAGAATCGTTATGTGGTTTCTGTATGTCAGGGATTTGCGCTTTGCTCAATAGTTCTATCTATAGAGCAAAAGACTTCTCAAGTACATCCACCATCCTCCTTCCTCCTCCTCCTCCTCTTTTGTTGAGAGTGCATCGGCTTTGTTTTAGCAGTGTTTACAGAAATCTTTAGTTTGTTCGCTATTTGAACCGCAGGCACTTAATCACAGAACAGAACAATGTCATCAGAGTTTCGAACGGAAAGCATATAAGGCAACTTCAAACCCTCTACTGACTCTGAGAATTTCGCTGTCATCACATCACGTCACTTCAGGTGGTAATGACAAGCGCGTCGACGAAAAGCCGTCCCGCTTTTGGCTTGTTGGTTTTCGATTCAGAGGCGCATTGTCTTCGTTACAAATAAAACACTAGCTAACGCAGCCATGTCAGCCATTGCTTGTCACTTGCGATGCAAGTCGCCTCCGTTTAAACTTTCATACAAAGGTACCAAGGCGCTTCTTCACCGCTTTCAGCACCGCTCGCATCGGGAATATCCTCTTGGATTTCACGCCCCACTGTCACACATGGAAGCACTACGTATGTTGTGTTTTCTGACACATACGCAACTGTATCATACGCAAATCGCAAATGCGCTTCGTTCTTTTTCGTTTATTTCTTATGGGTCACCAGCATTGCTGGCGTTTGTCACAGGCGTGCTCACTGGGAAACAACCAGTGCGGGTACACGGGCACAAAAACTGTATCTATTGTGCCACAAAAAAAGAAGACAAACAGAAACTTAAGGTCGGAGCACTGGCTTTTGTACATCACATTTCACAGAATAATAAGTGTCACTAATATAATTTATGTTAACACCTTCGAGCGCTATTCCTATAAAAAAAAAAACTCTTTGCATCCCGCAAGAAAGCCGATTAGTTATGCAACGCGAAACACCATCTGCTGATTTCCTTCAGGCATGCGCAAAATTTTGTACGGAGTGCCAGAATGGGTGGAGATTCTGTAGTCGAGACACCAGAAATTCTCAGATAAGCACTCAAGGAATTGTTGAATCGCATTTTGTTTTGAAGATGCATCTCACGCCAAACGCCCAGGATGAAAGGAGATTACCACGAGTGATAATATCTATGTGCATGACTCTTCCTAAGGGCATGCTACCAATATGTCCGTTTTGAGAAATATTACTTACTTCTTTCGCTGGCTAACATAAAAAAGTACAAAAAGTAAAAAGTAAGGATTTTAAGAGTGCTAAGCTCCTCTAAAAACAGGAAAAAAAACACTGGAAGCTGTAGCACTCACAGAAAAAAATATTTTAGTTCTATGATCATGTACACAACTGTGCACTCAGCGTGGGAGAGAGTTGAGGCCGTCTTGTGACCCAGCAGGATAAAGCGGGTTTGTGCAGCGGTGGAAAGAAAGATTAAGCACCGCGAAAAACAAAACAAAAAACGCTTGCATGAAATGGGATACAAATCATAGAGTAAAACTTGTTCCTTTCTGCACAGGTGTAATAAATGACGTAGCACTATCTCGCGGACGAATTTAAACAGGACAGACCGGTCGTTGCATTAATAATGGGCTCAGGAATACACAAAAACAGCGGACGAATAAATCAACCGCACATTTGCCTAATCACTGCCAAACGTGTGTGCGTGGAGCTCTTTTGGAGGAAATGGACGTGCTTCGCATCGACAAGGAGGGAACCACGATCGAAAGCATAGGAATGGAAGTTTTTCACATCGCGAATAGTAATTCTTGCCTCAGACAGTCTTCTAGCAAGCTCTCCGATAAATGTTCAAATATATTTATAAGAATTATTTTTCAAAAATGTGTTTGCGCATGCCCGATATTTACCTTGATAAGTTCAGCTAGTGACGTTATTTCTGCAAAGTATATTCGCAATTTTTTTGATCACATGTTATTCACAAACAAAAAGATGCTTGTAGCTGTGCTCTTTTTTTGTTCTTCTCTTTCACAATACTTATCGCTTGTTGCGCTCATGGTTTCTTCGTTTCTAAAATGAACGCTATCCACATCCCTCAAACTGTTCGTCTTAAGTGGTCACGTAGCTGCACGTTGTTTTGTGCGCCCACCTGATCCTTTTACCCTCCATGTCCTTCGTGAGCAGTCAGGCGCCCTTCGTCGGATATGATGTAGGGGGTTCGTGCTAACGTTTTTTTTTGTTTTTTTTTTCTTGCGCCTTTGAACAACAGTATGGCGAACGACCACACATTGGTGTGGTCGAACAGGGAACCGAGAGGTCTCACCAACTTTTGGTACCTTGGTGACCGATTTCAGCCCTTTCGTCAACCGCTGTGATGTGGACCCGAATGCACTTTCTGCGTCGAATCCCAGCCTAGCTAGAGCTGCAGGAGGAATTAGGCTCGCAGGAGTCCATAAGATAGCTTGCACGCAGCTAATGCGCTGTGCACAGTTTTGTGGCGGGTGTTTTGAATGGTGATCGCATGGGAGGTCCGTTAAATAAAATGACAGATTCAACAGCTCAACTTGTTTGTATTACATGTTTAACGCTTGACCCCTTTGATACACAGCCCGTTCGCACTATTTTGTCTTGTTTTCCACTGACCGAAGGCGTGTAGTAGATCAGTTTCTGACAAAAAGTTTCAGCACGTTGGACGTTTCGTTCTTCAGAGCATCAAGAATATAAAAAAAAATGTTCCTTTAAGCACTGATTTCTCTCTAAAATAAGAAAGCACGTGGTGACAACTGGCGAATAAGGTGCGGCAATGCTACTGACGGCCAAAAATTGCTTTACAGGAAGTGCTTTGTGAGTAGGCACATGGTCTTGATAAAGAATGGAATCCTTTCTCTAAAGTTTTAGCATTTTTTTTCTCACTCTGACTTTTCACTTTGAAAAAAAAAAAAAACTAATTAGTAAGAATGCTACTCCACAACTCCATTTTCTAGAACGTGTTCCTCCAATACTACGGTCCGCATGTCCATGAAAAGATGAATGGCGAGAATGTTATTTTGGAATCGGTTCCACGTGATTTTTCGTTCTACATGATTATGACTTTTTCTAAGTGCTTGAACAGCCGTTTCGTCTCAGTATAATATTAGAAGATACAGACTACGGGACGAAGTGACCTCCTAAATTAGAGTAAAGTGACGTACATAATTAAAGTACGCATCATCTCTATGGGATCCAGGTTTAAAAAAAAACTAATTACTGCCTGGGAACTTGTTTAGAACAACTTCGTCCGATTCACTGACTGAAATTATAACCAAAACGTATTAGAGCCATGAAAACTAGCATCAACTTCCGTCCTTAGCAAAAGAAGTCATGCTCCATTAATATGGGCCATTCGAATTATGGACAATATATCTGGCGACCAAACTTTTCCGATATATTTTTGCCTCGTTAGTATGCAAGCTTGCTGTACGAACAATGGTCAGGGCGAAAGTGCATGGTACCAATTGGTGCCCATGTATGCTTGCTGCGTTAACATGGACCGGGATCTGAACAAACACTCGGCTACTCCAAACGAATAATTACTTTGCAATGTTTCAAGTGCAGAGTACCAGCGGAAGGCACCGCGAAAATGCAGACGCCTTAGTGACAGCCTTTCTGTTTTGTTTTGGGTTTTCATGCATCACAGTGTTAAGGGACAATGTCGATACGCCACTGCGTTTCCCGTATTTCATGAATGGCTGTGAATGCCCTCTCAGCTGCCTCCGAGGCATTGAAATGCGCGTTCAATAGCTATCAACCGAGTGGGTACAGATGCGACAGCGTTTAGGCTGTCGCGATGCAGTTTCCTGCGTCTCCGTGGCAAAATTCTCTGATTGGTCAATTCCCTGATGGCGCTACCGCAATTGATCAATCAGAGAGCACCGCGAAATTTGAAATTCCCCGTGAAATCCCCTGATTGGTCGAGAGAGGTAACTTGACCTTGTGGCGTCATCACAGCCTGCCCACCGTGCTCACCGGATTGTAAGAAAACTGCCTACCGTTGCCAAATTCAGTGCAGTTGTCCTCCGCCCACCGTGGCGCTGCGCATGAGCCTGACGGGAGCTCGGGAAGATCAACCTGAGTCTCACAAGCCCCACCGGTGACTGTGTTTGAAACAGCCGCCTGACGGGGCAGTGGCGCATCGCTTAACCGCTGCGACACTTGCGCCAGTAGGGGTACGAGGACTCCCCGTTATATATGAATGTGACTGAGATGGTCGTGAAGTAATCAACACCACGCGACCACCAGTGGGCCAATGATAGGGCTCCGTCAAATCTGAAAATGTGAGGACCCCCAGAGTTTGGAAGGTAGCCCACCGCCATAACTTCCTAAAGACTCGAAAAGTTCTGGAAGTAGGCCCACCCTAGAAAACGAGTTAATGCGGATAAGTGGGTCGGACAGTATAATTTCTTATCACAATGCAATGAAATGTACGTACATGAACTTTGCAGAAAGTGATGGCTCAGACATACCATATAAGGGCAACGGAACCGGTTCCAACTGGAGTTCTGGCGGGAAAATCGCAAGCACATTGCATTCGCAAGAAAACCGCTGTTGCATTTTCTTCTTTAACAATCTGGATAAGAAGCCCTTCCTGCCCCTTCCCCCCCCCCCCCCTCATGTTTTTGTACCACCAATTCGCATGATGTGTACAGTCATATTGAGAAGTATGTCATCACTCCATGAGACGCCATCACGCTTCTCATGGACCACTGGGAGCTTCAAACTGCAATATACATACGGATAACGAAGACCAGCATAATGCACTTGGAGCTCTATAAATTCTCTACTTCCCCTTCACTGCCCACCTTTATGCACAGAAGCAGGTTAATCGCAAACCATTCGGTGTCCTTTCTTAAATAATTTTCGCTTTCTTTTTCTTCATGTTCTGTTATAAGGCGTGACTCGCTTTGTGAACTGTTCAGCTGCCGAACGAAAAGTTTATATTGCCGAGGCACGACTGTGTACCCTTAAATCCTGTTTCACCAGCTGTACCGCCATTCCGCCGTGTGTAACGGATTCGTTCTTCGACCACATTGCGTGTCACATCGCATGATCATCTGACGACGTTGGCATCGACAGCTCTGATACACAAGCTTTCTTACAGCCATTTTTGCCTTGGACATCATTCGAGTGAAACCACCTTACCGCGAATATTGTTTCCGTCAACGATAACACATTTTCGCAATACATTAGCTAATACTTAATTATGCGAGGAGTATTCCATTGTTATGCGAATACTTACCGCCGTTCTTTTTGCTGCGTCGTATGCACTGCTGTAAACACTTCCATTTTGTTTTGTTTTTTGTTTTCTTTGTATTTGAACTCACTGCCCTCTTCAGTGCCTTAGAGGCCATAGGGCTGATGTTAATTAAGCAGTGGCTCAGAGGTTACAGCGCTCGGCTGCTGACCCGAAAGACGCGGGTTCGATCCCGGCCGCGGCGGCCGAATTTCGATGAAGGCGAAATTCTAGAGGCCCGTGTGCTGTGCGATGTGAGTGCACGTTAAAGAACTCCAGGTGGTCGAAATTTCTGCAGCCCTTCACTGCGGCGTCCCTCATAGCCTGGGTAGCTTCGGGACGTTAAACACCAGTAAACCAAACCAAACCAAACCAAACCAATTATTAAACAGTCATAAGTTGTTGAAAAATTTCCGGTTCAATTTAAGTTGCTGCGGAATGTCAGCGCAAATATCCTTGGGGCACTCTTTGTGCATCGCTGTGACAACCCCAGGGGTCACCTTGAAACAAACTTTCTTCGTAATGCAATCTTCGCGCAAGAATTTCTACGCGGTGCCTTTGTCAGTGTTCACGACTCCAGGTATCGTTCGGACCCTCAACCGGCCGTTTTTTCGAACAGTCTGATCCATTTTTTCCACATGTTCTTAGGTTCTTGAAGAGAAAAGCCTTCCAGACCATTCATCGCCTGTCACGTTCTGACACCCTTCAGTAAATCTATCGTGCCACTAAAAAATGCGCGCACAAGACACACAGTCTGTCCCCTAAGTCTCAGCGAGCCTTCGGAAAGAGGTTTGTGTTTCGCTCAGTTCCACTGAAATTTCTAATTGTCACGTCGCTCGACTTTTGAGCTTGTCACCTTTCACGTGCACGACTAATAGCGAAATGGGCTGAAACGAAGACTGCCAGTCAACGGAACAGCCAAGGGGCGCTGGCGTCTATTTTGCGCATTCACACATATTCAAAGCTACCACTCAAGCATTCACGCTCAGTTTTTCCTACTTGGTCACGCGGGTAGAAATGTATAGTCTCGGTCTGCAGTGAAAAATCTGGACTTGGACGGTGATTCGTTAAGGCTTGACAAGTTTCTGTCGCCCAGAGGGCAATCGTTGCGAAGCCTGCCGTTCCCACCTTTCACGGGACGCAAATGCCTTAAAGGGAGAGTGAGGAGAACTCAATTTTTTTTTTATTGCGAAAGCAATACTACTTGCACTTTCACGCCTTTGCCGTGCCGCGGCCGGTGACCACCATCGTGCCGCGGCGGTGACCACCATTGACCTTCATTTTACCTTGATTGCATTAGATTGGATTAGATTAGATTGGTTTGGACTGGACTGGATTGGATTGGATTGGACTGGATTAGATTAGATTAGATTAGATTACATTGAATTGGATTGGATTGGGTTTGATTGGATTGGATTGGATGGGATTGGATTGTATAACCGATGCATCACCACAAGTCTAACCACAAGCACCACCACCAGCTACACTACCAGCTGTACCATGGCGTAGGTACGGATATTGCTTTCGCAATTACCGGGCTTAACCAAGCTAAGCCACAGCGAATTTTTGTTAGCAAAATCCAATATTTCGGCATTGCGTGTCTGTGTTGTCGCTTGTTCAGTGGCGAAAGATGCATTTATTGCTGAGAGATTTGGATTCCAAGTTGAAAAACTTTTTCCCGCCACGCTTATTCAAGCTCGGGACTCTCTGATGACGAAATAACCGAAAAGTGACGTAAACTGGCGTGAACGTGGGCTCTGTGACTGCTGGAAGCAAGCGGCGCAGCCTGGCAGCAGACGAAATGAAAACTACCGTCGGCCGGTCGTTGAAGGCCTCTATCAGCCGACGCTACCGTCGCATCGTTTACGTTTGTGTCAACAAAGAAACCACGGTGGGCACACAAAGTGCATAGCCACGAGGCACCAAAACATACCGAAACTCAACTGGTCGCCAGTTGCGCCGGCAAGTATAGGTTTTCTTTGGCTTCCAACCTCCAGGCTGCCCTTTTTCCGTCTTCCTCGTGTGATAAACGTGCACTAGCGGTTTCAAGACAGAACTTATTATACTTCATTATCCAAACGCGCACCATTCGGTTTGTCAGCCTCAGAGATGTGTGGTTTCGGGTATTTCGTCATCGCGCTTGTACATGCAATGTTGACCTGTGGCTGCGATGCCTGTATTTTAGTTATTCGTCATTGCTACTTTGCAAGAGCTTTATTTTTAGTAAGAGTTGCCTTTTTGTGATTAGTAGCTACTATTATATCGATATAAGCCAATTTCAAATTTTTTAGTGTCCCTTTAACTGGGAACCGTCATCTTTCTTTTTTTTTTACATAATGACTGTGAAGAGAATTAATTTCTAGCTGCCAAGATTCCGTGAAATTTCAGCTCTACAGGACGCGAGGGAGCCCCATGTTAGCGAGGAGCGACTGTACTAAGATGCGACGCGGAATAACATGTCAGCCACGGAAACATTGCAACTTTTATGCGTTGCAATTAAGGCCCGTATTTACAAAGCATCTATTCCCATCACTTCCCGTAAGAACGTTGTGTGATTGGTCGGCGCGGATAAGGCGGCCAGACAGCGCAGCCAGCGATACGAGACACTTACCGTGGCACCCAGAGGCAATGGGGACGGCTAATCAGGAACCGAACTTACGTAAGGAAAGTTTCTAGAATACGACCCTCGTTTTTCTATAAGCTGATATATTCCTGTCAGAACCAGGCCGCAGTGCGGCAATACAGTGCACCGCAGTGGTACCGAAGTTCAGTTCGCCTAGCGAGCTGTGTATTTAGTTCCGTTTCGTTTCGTCTTATTACCTTAAAGATCCCTTTTGGGGGTATTACATAAAGGGTGGGTTACATATCATGGGTGAGATTACAATTTTTGAATGTGAGGAGGAACGCTCGTCGCAAACTTCGATGGATGGGGCGTAGCCAGGAGGGGGTTTATGTGGCTTCAGCCCCCCCTTATCTCCCCGAAATTTTTTCTAACTGTCACGCACCGCTGACAAAAAAACCACCGGTGCCGGAAGTCATTCTGGATTTTGTCACTTACAATGTCTTTTTCAGACTAGAAAAGACATTTTGGCGAGAACATTGCTAACTCGGGTCGGATTTCGTGGCAACGCCCATGCACCTGGAGTCACGTGACGCAAGCATCAGTTAGCATCATGATCACAATTACCATGAGGATAAGAAAATTTTGAGGACATCAATAACCGATCTTGATTTACCTTGTTTATTGAAAGCCCTGTCCCCGCGGCGTTTCCCAACATACACACTCGGATATTGGTTATTTCAAATTGCGGCATCATTCGGGGCTTTTGTTTGTCCTCCTCTTTCCTTTTTAGCTAACTGCTTTTGCTTTTTCTTTGAACCAAAGGAATACCCTCCTGTAATTATGGGTGCAGAATAATTGTCGCCGTGTCGGCAGTTAAAAAATACGCATTTCTTATTGATTTCTGCATTGTTCCTCTATTATTCTAATGATATGGCGCTGTCGCGACCGCAGCATAGCCCAAGTACATATCGCGACTTCAGCTATCATAGTTTTGTTCTTGCCTGGATCGACTGTCTTTCCGTGTGTAAAGTTTACTATCTGTGATTGCGCAAGATGTTTATTCGCCTTGTTTGACGCATTGCAGAGTGATTTTTGCTTAGATGCGTAGATTTAATGGAGACATACGGGTATTGTTGCGAGGTTTTGTGTATACATACACTGACTTTGTTTCCATTTATACTTTCTTGTCCTTTATCAAGTTGTATCTTCGCATTTTTAATAATCCATTTTATCTTCGCATTTCTAGTGCATATTTTGCCGAACTCCTCGTTTATACATGTGCTCGTTGTCGCGACCGAAATTTCGGTGCAATTACTCGCAATACATGACAAGGTTCTTGAACAACAAAGATTCATTAAAATATTTGTCCTCTATACTTGCTAATTTCATGGCCTTTACGTTTTTCATACCAGCGGCATGCACTGCTTTGCTGGTTTCGGACTGATATAGTTCTAGACTTCGTGTGATATTTTCTTTACTTATTAAATACGCAAAAGCATGGAAGCATTGCTATCAGTTATGTCTGCCACGGTTTTTAAGACATATGAATGCATTCTTTTATTAAAAAAAATACATACTTCACTTTTCTAGGCAGTCCGTAGCTTTATCTAATACACAATGGCATTCTCAATACGGCAATGCAGTTATTATTCTTGCGTTTCACCCCTCCACAAATTCCATGAGGAGGCCGCGCTGTAGCATGAGCCCCCCCCCCCCCCCCCCCCCCCCCTCCCGAACAAAATTTCTGGCTACGCCACTGGTCGATGGGCAGGTGATGTAAGCAAGGACGTGGGGAAGGCCATTCCAGATGCTAGTTGTTCGGGGAAAAAATGAGCCAGCAAACGTAGCGGTCCTAGTGAGCGGTCGAGCAACATAAAATGGATGCATAGTGGGGTGGGATATGCGTGAAGGTGCATTTTTGCTCTGGAGGACCCGAGAGAGTCAGGTCTCAAGGAATAGAGTGAGTTCTTCTGAACGAACGAAAGGAAATGCAAAAAAGCGTTGTTTTCTTTTTTTTTTAGAATTATCCTATCTGCATTCTGATGCCGCGAACGCCAACAATGCTGCACCGTTCATGAAAAAATTAACAATTACCGAGAAGTCTAAAAAGCACCCAACTGGAGAAAGGAAGACAGTATCGAATTAGCAGCGTACAGAGGCAGCAGGTGATCGCTCGAATTCTCGCTTACGACGTACTACAAAGGCTGTGGCAACATAGTTTACCTCAGGGAAAGGTTCCTGGGCAAATAGCGTTTAAAAGAAGGGAAACGCTATACGAGCAAAGGAGGGAGCAAGATAAAGGCAGGTAAATGGCGCGTAGACAGTATACGGTGCCATTGCCAAGCATGCGGTCTAGAATCGCCTTCAGAATAGAATAAAGGTACCGAATCACATATAATAAACGAACTACAAGAAATCGCCATGACAAAATGCAAATAACGGCCTAGCTGCGTCAAACACCACGCGCGACGGCAAAGAACCTTGAACTGAGGTACACGTAAGAACAGCAGCCGCAGGGAAACTCAAAAAACACAGAGCACTTGCTCCATGCTTCTCAGTGCTTTCTTTACATCGTATTTTGATGTTGTTTTTTTCATAACCACTGATTTACAGGAGCCGGTGTTGAAATCACCAAAACGGGAAGAAGGGCTGGCGGAATGCGGATGCTCGCATTTCGCCAGAGAAAAAAAAGATGGCAAGGAAAAGAAGCGACGAAGAAGCGGCAGGCCCCATCAAGAATGTGCGAGAAAGGTAGGCCGAGATTGAAGACGAGGGGGCTTTAGGACGTCGCTTTGCAGAGCGGCGCCTTAAAGCGAGGCGTCATCAGTATCTGCTTTGGCGCCTTCGGCACATCGGCTTCGTCGGGGCACTGCCCGCCCCTTCTACGCAGCCGCCAGCCCCGCAGTGGCGGCGGATCGGCAGCCGCTGTGGCCCTGCGGCGGCGGCATCTGCGGAGCATCCCGCAAGCACGCGTGCGGCCAGGCCGGTGGGGCCGACTTTGCATCCAATTGGGACCCTGTCCTGCCTTGATGCGAGGCCCGAGCCCCGAGCACGCGTGTGCGCATAGTGCGCCTCTTTTGTATAGCGGCACCCACGGAGCTTCTTTTGTACTGCGTGAGCGGTGCCTGAGCGCCCTGTTGGCAACAGTGTGTGTGTGCGTGGGCGACCCCGCATCACTGTGGGGAGGCGGCATTCGCAGAAGAGAAAAACTGGGAGCACAACATGTTGTTATGGGGCCGTAAAGGCCCAGCAGAACCACTACGCTGCCTCCACCAATTGATGGGAGCAGGCGGCTAGGTCTCTCGAAGCCTTGCGACACTGCTCGCGTCTGTTACAAGGAGATAGAGATACGCGGAAAGGATGGGGCGAAGGCGGACTGGTGGCGCTCGGAGGCATTTTCGCGGGGTAAATCAGTGAAGAAAATAAAAACAGCGCGCATTGTAGGCGGGCTACTGAGCGGGCTCTTGTTTTCTGAATTCTCAACATGTTTGGCACTTGATTTCCTGTACCTTGCAACGCTTCCCCTTTCCATTCCGCACCTCTGCCACCACTTTTCTTGTTTTATTTCTTTGCGCAGCCGCTGATGAGAATACGGTGAACGGAAGAGCACAAGCCCTATGAGAGAAGTTTCTTCAGATGTGGCCGAGCCTCTTTCAGGTCAATCTTAGGAGGCGGAGTGATCGGTTTGTAGATGCTTAAGTTAATGCGGTAATGCCATGCTTGGTCTGATGAAGGCTGACCACCAAGGTATTTATTAGTGGTAAGCTCGACAGAATCGTTATTCAGGAAAAAAAGTTGTCAGTACTCGAGAAGAACTGCGAGTGAAAGACAACCTCTCCTCTTGAAGTATTGTAGATGTCATTAACCAATATGTGCACCATGAGCTTACTGCGTCCAGGTCAGATTGTAAAGATTGATGATCAGTGACAGAATTAATGCTACAGTATATTGCACAGAAATTAGCAAATAACCTAACTCCAGGAGACATAGAGTTGGCTAAGTCATTAATATTGTCAACACTATATGCAGCGCCGTACTTGGAAAATTCTCACTTTCTGTATGCGGGCTTGATCCTTCTCACCTGTGTATGCCAGTTGCCATCGTTCCGCGCAGTACCCTTGGGCGCGCGATTCTGGCTTTGGGTTGTAATATATATTAAATACAGCAGTGGACGAAGAACTCTTCCCTACCGTACCTCAGAAGTGATGTCAGTATAAGAAGAGTTGGATCTGTTAACGAAGGTCTGTCGGGAAGAAATTCGTTAAAGAGGTACAGAGAAAAAATTTCGAACGCAAACAAATGAAATGATTAGTTTTGTGGGCATAAGACGATGCCTTTTAGCAAGTTTCAACCGCAGGCGTTGAGTGGAACACAATTGAACACAATTTTGAATGTTGTCCGAGAAATCGCTGGGCACTTCCACCCGCATCGAGTGACGTCAGTGTGCACTTGCTCCAATTATTTTAACGTCACCGAACCCAGTGGTTGTTCTGAGTAACAACAAGTGCTTGCCGCAGACGGCAACGTCACCAAGATTGCGTCTGTCCAGGCTGGCCGGTCGACCATGACGTCAATGTGCCCACCAGCTTTGGCGCCGACCGAGAACGAAGCTACTGGTACAAAATTGTTTGTAATTAATTATTCACGCCGCGCAGTGCTGTTTCGAGCTCATTTTAACGATTATAAGCACGTAGGCCTCATTCAAAGCAAAAACATCGGACACCCAAAAACGTTCTGTCTGTACCCCTTTAATCAAAGCAACATCATCAAGTTTGACTATAAGGGTGTGACGAGGAACACGATAAAATGCTTTAGAAAAATCGAGAAAAACGGCACAACCTTTAAAGTCAGCGTCGAGACATGATTGCAATCCATGGAGAAATCCGTTGCTTTGAGTGCCACATGAAAATTCCCTGCGAAAACGGTGCTGGTATTTGAAAATAACTTAGGTTAATTAATTGACAAGGCAGTTAATTACTCTCAGGAAAAAATTTGGCAGCGACACTTAAGAAAACTTACGTGTTATAATGCGAAAGTATAACTGTCCCTGGGTACACTGACACACACACACGCACGTGCGCGTATGACACCAGCCGGAACGCTGCACGACGAACGGTCGCATCACAGTTTTAAAGAGGTCATGGCACCATTTCTCGAACTCAAGCTCTTTATTGCACGCTGTTCGCTATCCATCTGGGAACAAACAATATATGAGTGCAGCGATTGATTTGTAATTGAATTTTTAAAAGTTCTCCTGAACCGACTGGAAGTCAGGCAACACTGGTACGCTCGCGTTTCGTGACGACATAAACTGACAATCACGTGCTTGCTCGCGGTTGGGAGGAGAGGGGGAAGTTGGAGGTGGACAAAGGCAACAAAGGCCTGTGTCCTACCCATTTCAGTCTAGCTTCTGCCCGGCCTCGGCGGCTTCACCACATTGTGCCGCGGCCGGACTCGAGTTGGCGCGCGCTCTGGTCCGCGCCGGCCATGCGTGCGCGCTCAGTTTTGTAGCAGGCAACGCCCCCAGTCTATGGCGTCACTCAGGCTGCTTGAAAATGGACGTCGCTGCCAGGGGGAGTGGCTTAGAGCCTATAACTTCAAATTACAATCTCTAGCTGAAATGCGCGCGTAGAACCCTACTTCTGTTTTAAGTACGAATAATAATGTCGTGGCTAGTAGCTTCAACGTAAAAGGACGATTTTTCAGTAGACCATGCCATAAACCCTTTTATATGAAACTTGGATTCTGAGGAAAGGAAATGGCACACCTCAACCACCCCTTAAGAGAAGAGGTATAGAGTCTGGGAAGGCATACAATAAGGTGCATATGTCGTCGGTTCGAATCCCTGTCGCAAGCTAGCCCCCAACTTGACTAGCACATGCACGCTATATGCAACGAGAAATCGTATGACACCACCCGGAACGCTGTACGACAAACGATTGCGTTACAATTTTAGTGAGTCGCAACACACACACACACACACACACACACACACACACACGCACACACACAAACACACACACACGCACGCACGCGCACACACACACACACACACACAAACACACACACACGCACGCACGCGCACACACACACACACACACAAACACACACACAAACACACACACACACACGCACACGCACGCACGCACACGCACACGCACGCACATATATATATATATATATATATATATATATATATATATATATATATATATTTTCAATCATCATCAGCCTTACTATGTATATATATATATATATATATATATATATATATATATATATATATATATATATATATATATATATATATATATATATATATATATATATATCTTCAATCATCATCAGCCTGACTATGCCCACTGCTAGGTAAAAGCCTCTCCCATGTCTCTCCAATTAACCCTGTCCTTTGCCAGTTGCGGCCACTGTATCCCAGCAAATTTCTTAATCTCATCCGCCCACCTAACTTTCTGCCGCCCCCTGCTACGTTTGCCTTCCCTTGGAATCCACTCCGTTACCCTTAAGGACCAGCGGTTATCTTTCCTTCGCATTACGTGCTCTGCCCAAGCCCATTTCTTCCTCTTGATTTCAACTAGGATGTCATTAACCCGCGTTTGTTCCCTCACGCACTCCGGCCGCTTCCGATCTCTTAACGTTACAGCTATCATATTTCTTCCCATAGCTCACTGCGTTGTCCTTAACTTAAGCTGAACCCTCTTTGTTAGCCTCCACTTTTCTTCCCCTTAGGTGAGTACTGGTAAGATACAGCTGTTGTATACTTTTCGCTTGAGGGATATTGGTAGACTGCTATTCATGATCACAGAGAACCTGCCATACGCGCTCCACCCCATTCTTATTCTTCTAGTTATTTCCCTCTCATGATCCGGATCAGCGGCCACTACCTGCCCTAAGTATACATATTCTCTTACTACTTCCAGCACCTCGCTACCAATTTTGAACTGCTGTTCCCTTGCTAGGCTGTTGAACATTACTTTAGTTTTCTGCATGTTAATTTTTAGCCCCACCGTTCTGCTCTGCCTAACTCATAGATCATTCTTTGCAGTTGATGTCCAGAGTGGCTTCGCAAGACAATGTCATCAGAAAATCGCAAATTACTCAGGTATGCTCCATTAACTCTCATCCCCAACTCTTCCCATTTCAGGTCCCGAAATACCTCCTGTAAGCAGGCGTTGAATAGCATTGGCGAGATCGTGCCTGACACCTTTCCGTACTGGAATTTTATTGCTGACTTTATGGAGGTCAATAGTATCTGTGCAATTGTTATAAATATCTTCCAATATTTTCACATAAAATCTTTCACACCCTGATTCCGCAATGCTTGCATGACAGCTGAGGTTTCCACTGAGTCAAATGCTTTCTCGTAATCGATGAAGGCTATATATAGGGGTTGGTTATATTCTGCGCATTTCTCTATCACCTGATTGATAGTGTGAATATGTTCTATTGTCGAGTATCCTTTACGAAAGCCTGCCTGATCATTTCGTTGAGTGAAGTCTAAGGTTGTCCTGACTCTATTAGCGATTACCTTAGTAAATACCTTGTAGGCAACTGACTGTAAGCTGATCAGTCTGTAATTCTTCAAGTCCTTCACGTTTCCTTTCTTACGGATTAAGATAATGTTAGCGTTCTTCCAAGCTTCTGGTACTCTTAAGGCCACAAGGCTTGTGTATACAGGGTGGATAGTTTTTCTAGTTATATATATATATATATATATATATATATATATATATATATATATATATATATATATATATATATATATATATATATATATATATATGAGAGAAGCCAACAGCCACAGAAACCAGGGAGCACAGGGGATTTTTTAATTAATTTATTTTTTTTGTGGTGTTGATCAAGTAAGAATATTACTGAATATGTTGTCGCTTAAAGCTAAATGATTAGAAAAGCAGAAGAAAAAACAACCACATGCCGCCGGTGGGATCCGAATTATATGTATATATATATATATATATATATATATATATATATATATAAAATTGTTTCTTGGCAGCTGATTGATTAATATAAGATAAAGTCACCAGAAATTGAAAAACATAACAATATGTAATTCACGACGTGTCGGCTGGAGGACCAGCCTTTTTCGAGTGTGGTTTTCGCTGGTGGGTTCGGATCCCACATCCCACCGGCGGCATGTGGTTGTTTTTTCTTCTGCTTTTCTGATCAATTAGCTTTAAGCGACAACATATTCAGTAATATTCTAAATTGAACATGTCGTGTCCGGTCGCTGTGTTGAATGCAGCGAAAGACGCACACGGTACTTTAAGACTTCGTTTATTTAAAGCCGATGAGGGTGCGACCAGCGTCGACCGAGGCAGGAGCCGAACTGGCCGCCCGAAGAAAGGAGGGAGCGGAGAAGCGTCCACGGGAGGGAGTGGCTTCCCAAAACAGGAGGAGGGTGCGGGGGCGCACCATGGGGGGGCATCTGGCGACAGCGTGCGACGAGGGGCAAGTGGTCGTTAGGAGGAGGATGCGAGTGGTCGTTAGGAGGAGGATGCGGGGGCGCACACACACAAAAGCAATAAGGGGACACAACACTTCCTTCCCCCTTAGAAAGTTGCCTGGTATCGTGCAGGGGGTCGGCGCTCACGCGTGGAGGCGCACTGGCTTTGTGCGCTCGGGGGAGAAACACTTGTAGGCTGGCTGTTGTTCGCTGTGTCTCCTAGGTCTGTCCTGGGCGAAGTCTCTTCTTCCGGGAAGAGGTGCCAGGCTATGTGGGAAGATGGTGCACGTGCTCTCTCCGCTGGCGGACAGCTCTCAGACGGCGTCGTAAATCTACGCAGCTGGTTGAGATGTCGGCGTGCTACTGTGCCATGTATGTTGACGAGCCAAGAGCGCAGGCCTATGCGTCTGACAATTGTAGCTTCCTCCCAGCGTGGCTTTTTCAGAAACTGTCGGGCGAGGACGCGCTGCCCCTCATTAAGCGTGCCGCAGCGCGGAATTGCTTTTTCTTCCCGGAACGTCTCTGCCTTTGGCTCGGGGAGGATGGCTGTGAGCTGGGTTCGCATTTCACGCTCGAACATCATTTTCGAGGGGGTCTCGCCTGTTGTGCTCTGAACCGTCGTGTGCTGCTTGAAGAGAAAGCGCGCAAGGCGGCGCTGCAGCAAGCCTGTCTGATCTCTTTCAAGGGCGCGTTTTAGCTCGGCTACGTAGCGCTCGGCTTGTCCGTTTGTCGCTGGGTGGTAGGGGGCCGATGTAACTGATGAGATCCCGTTGTCGCGATAAAACTTGAGGATCTCCGCAGACACAAACGGTGTTCCGTTGTCCGACACTACCTTGCGCGGCAGGCCGAACGTTGCAAATAGTGATCGTAGGTTGTCAATGACTGCTGCCGAAGTCGTCTGTCCCATTTGCCTTATCTCAAGCCACTTTGTGTA
The DNA here is from genome assembly GCF_055824585.1 of Amblyomma mixtum. NCBI lineage: Eukaryota > Metazoa > Arthropoda > Arachnida > Ixodida > Ixodidae > Amblyomma > Amblyomma mixtum. The sequence continues at coordinate 216,490,080 of NC_143014.1, forward strand.
GGCATCTACGACCACAAGGAAAGTGCAGCCCTCAATTGGTCCTGCAAAATCAATGTGCAGTGTGTGCCATGGTGTGTCTGGCTTTTCCCATTCTGGGACAGGAGCTTTCGGCGGGGCGCTCCGGCTGCTCTGGCAAGGCTTGCATTCTCGCACCACTGTTTCGATGTCGTTGTCAATGCCAGGCCACCACATGTAGCTTCTGGCACACTTTTTCATTGCAACGATGCCCCGATGTCCGGCGTGGATGAGAGACATAGCTTGTGCGCGTAGTTCTCTCGGCATCACAACTCGGGACCCAAATATGATGCAGCCGCGATGGGTGCTCAACTCTGTAGCTCGCCTGCGGTAAGCGTCGAAGTTGTCCCCTTTGAGTTTATGCACGTTGCCTTGTTGAACAGCTGTGTAAACTAGCCGGAGAGCTGCGCACTTCTGCGTAGATGCTGCAACTGTGCCTGCTGTAAGCGGAGGTTCTGGCAGTGCTTCGAACATCAGAACGTCTCCTGGTGGAAATGGTTCGTCAACAGTTGCGTCTAGTGGAAGACGGCTTAGCGCATCGGCGTTTTGATGTTTACTCCCATTGCGGTAGACCAGAGCGTAGTCGTACGCTGAGAGTTTGATGCACCAACGTGTCATTCGCGGAGACAAAGTTGGTGGCATAGGCCTTTGTGGTCCCAGAATGCCCAATAGCGGTCGGTGATCGGTTATAAAGGTCACCTTCCGGCCGGCAATGTACTGGTGAAAATGTGTCGCCGCGTAGACGATGGCTAGCCCTTCTTTGTCAAGTTGCGCGTAGTTGCGTTCTGCTTGCGACAACGTACGTGAGGCGAAGGCGATGGGAGCTTCCCTTCCTTGCTCGTCAGTTTGCGATAGAACCGCGCCGACTCCGTACGGTGATGCGTCGCAAGGCAAAAGCAGAGGCTTCCTTTCGTCGTAGTGGCGGAGGACTGTACATCTTCGAATCAGGTCTTTCAGGGCATCGAATGACTGCTGATGGCGTGGCGACCATGTCCATGTCACATCTTTCCGAAGGAGTTGGTATAAGTCGTTGGCCACGGTAGCTCTTTGTTCCAAGAACCGGTCGTAGAACGTCAAGAGTCCGAGAAAAGCCTGTAGCTCCTGCTTGTTTGTTGGAGCTCGTGCTTCTGTGATCGCTCGCACTTTGTCCTCGGTAGGGTGAATGCCTTCCGCATCAATTCGGTGTCCCAGAAATTGCACCTCTGGCACCGCAAAACAGCACTTCGATTTGCTTATGCACAAATTAGCGTTTGCTAGCCTTTCGAGAACGAGCTCTAGGCGCACTGCATGCTCTTCAGAAGAAGTGCCACTGATGATGACATCGTCAAGGTAGACACAAACTCCTGGGATGCCCTGAAGCACTGTCTCCATGAATTTTTGAAATATGGCCGGGGCTGCAGCTACGCCAAAAGGCAGTCGCTTGACTTTGTACAAGCCTTTCAGTGTGTTAATTGCCAATAATTCAGCAGTTGACTCGCTCACCTTCAGCTGCTGATACGCCTGGGTGAGGTCCAATGTGCTGAAGACTCTTGCGCCACGTAGTACACTGAATACTTCTTCAGGTGTCGGTAGCGGGTAAGAGGACGCTTTAGTCGCAAGATTGACGGTGCTCCGGTAGTCTCCGCAGAGGCGTATGGTTCCGTTCTTCTTGCGAACTACGACAAGTGGTGTGGCCCATTCTGAATGCTGCGTCGGCTCGATGACACCTTGCTGCTCCAGTTTGTCCAACTCTTTTTCAACTGAATCTCGGAGAGCAAACGGCACCGGCCTGGCCTTCAGAAATTTGGGTTGCGCGTTGTCCAACAACTCCAGTGTGACCGGGGGCCCTTCGTTTCCTGGAATCTCTTCCGAGAATACTCTTTCGTATTTCTCTTGCAGTTGCTCAACCATGTTCTGGCTCGGCGTCTGGTGTATGCCGCATATCATCACGCCTAGTGGAGAAAACCAGTTTCTCCCTAGAAGGCTTGATCCTGTGCCCTTCACAACAAGCAGAGGTAGCGTATGGGTCTGGCCGTTGTAGTTAACCTGCACGTTGGCAGAGCCCAATAGTGGCAGATTCTGTCCTGTCCACGTTCGCAGGTGCGTGTCGTCTTGTTGCAGGGCGGGTGCGTCAGATGGCCATGAAGTTCGGAACGTGTCCTCACTGATCAGAGTACAGGCTGCGCCGGAGTCCACCTCGAACTTAATCAGCTGGTGATGTACGCTTACTTCTGTAAAAATCTTCGGTCGCGTGCCGAGATTCATGGTGTTCAGGTCGTACAACACAGATGGTGTTGCTGATGTTGTTCCATGGAGATCAGATAGCGGCGTATTCTCTGAGGCGTTGACGCTGTGATTAGGCTGGGAAGGTGACTTTATCTTGGCAAGTCTCCGTTTCGTAATGCATGCTCTTTCGATATGCCCTCGCTTGTGGCAAAAATTACACGTGGCTGACTGGAATCGACATCCCTGGGGGTTGTGTTGGTCGTCACACCGCCAGCAGCGTTGTGCCTTTTTGACCGATTTTACAACAACAGAAGGCTTGCGCACCTGGTTGCTTGTCTGGTGTACCGGCTCGGTGTTCCGGCGAATCCCTCTCTGCTGGTGACCGGCGCTCTCCGCTCGAACGGCGATGTCGTAAGCTTTGCTGAATGTGAGGTCCTTCTCAGCGAACAGGCGCTGCTGCAGTGACTCGTCACTCAGTCCGCACACAAATCTGTCGCGTAACATCACGTCCAAGGGAAGCATGGTGGTGTTAGCAGAAGAAGCTGCGTCTCCCTCCTGCCCGGTAGCTGTTGTCGACAGCGTTCCAAAATTGCAGTCGGCAGCGAGCTTCTTGAGCGCGGCTACGTAGGCGCTCACAGTTTCTCCTCCCAGTTGATCTCGTCGTTGGAAGCGAGCCCGGCTGTAGACCTCGGATGGCCTTGGGTCGTAGTGCTTTTGCAGCGCTTTTACGATGTCGTCGTAAGACACTGCCGCTGGTGTGCTTGGCTGAATAAGGGCGCAGACAGTATCGTAGGTCTGCTCTAGAGATGTAAAATTTCAGGAAAATTTGAATGGCGTGAAAAAAACCGTTTTTTTCAGGGTTTTTTTCATGAAAAATTGGAAATTTTGCAAAACATGACAAAAACAGATCTATTTGCAATAGCACAACAATCAATAATAATGCTTCGAAGTTCAGTCGAATATGCAGTTATAGACGTCATATTGTGAAACGAACTTCTGGTTCTATTGCACCGAGAAGATAAATAATGATTTGCACTTCATGCGAATATGGAGGTATAAATATCATATTTGTGGAACGAACTTCTTGTTCTATTGCACCGAGAAAGGGAGCATGAAAACTGATCTATAAGTCACACCATATGGGACTCAGAATCACTGTCGCTGGATGTGGCACTACGCGCAGCAGCATGGATTGAAGCTGCGTCCACAGCTAGGTTCGACTGCACATACACAAGCTTTCGAACGCGTTCCCCTGAAATCCTGCTGTGAATCCTTGTATGGACATTCCCGAAACGTGACCAGTTTGTTCGCAGCTGGCGGATGATGGTGGTATCTGCAGCAGTCGGCAAGCCAGACGAGTTAGCGACTGGTTGGGGTAAAGGCCTTGCCACCAGGTAGATAGGGTCACGTGCTTCGCTGAAGACCCCTGTCCTGTACCAAATTCCTGCGAATGTTCTGTACACTGCTATGTTGGAAATCAAGAAGCTAGGCTTGTATTTGGCTAAAATCGCTTACATGCACAACAGCCTATGTTATTTATGCCGTGTGTGTAGCGCTGTAGAATTTGCAGCCGTTTTGTTCTACTTCAGCCGTGAGTTCAAGTATTAGTGTGTTTTTAAGTCAAGCCTGGATCTTATATGTGACCTGGCCTTCAACCCGCGTACTCGTAGCACGAACGTTTTAAAAAGCACTACCTGGCACCGGCGATGACGACTGCCCTCCAATCGTTCAAAGATGCACGCTGTAATTGTTTTCAACGCAAAAACAAAAACCTAAACTAAAAGCAAGCAATCGTAAAACCTTGAAATTGCATTGTGAAATTTTCAATGTTTTTTTCCATTTTCCTTCGTCTGAAAAAAACGAAAAAAACCGGTTTTTTTCCAAAATTGCAGTGTTTTTTTCAGGCCTTCACATCTCTAGTCTGCTCCCCGCACAGCGTCAGCAGGTTGGCCCTCTTCAAGGCTGGGTCTGTGATGTTGTTAGCTTCAAAGTAGAACTGAAGGCGTCCAACCCACGATGACCACGATGAGCCGTTGAACTCTGGTATCTGATTGGGAAACCCTCGCGTAGCCATGGCTTGTCAATAGCGTTGCGTAGCGCGGGTCGAATCCACTTTCTCGTCGCCACTGTCGTGTCCGGTCGCTGTGTTGAATGCAGCGAAAGACGCACACGGTACTTTAAGACTTCGTTTATTTAAAGCCGATGAGGGTGCGACCAGCGTCGACCGAGGCAGGAGCCGAACTGGCCGCCCGAAGAAAGGAGGGAGCGGAGAAGCGTCCACGGGAGGGAGTGGCTTCCCAAAACAGGAGGAGGGTGCGGGGGCGCACCATGGGGGGGGCATCTGGCGACAGCGTGCGACGAGGGGCAAGTGGTCGTTAGGAGGAGGATGCGAGTGGTCGTTAGGAGGAGGATGCGAGTGGTCGTTAGGAGGAGGATGCGGGGGCGCACACACACAAAAGCAATAAGGGGACACAACAGAACAACAGCACGAAATAAATAAATTAATTTAAAAAAAAATCCCCTCTGCCCCTTGGTTTCTGTGGCTGTTGTCTTCTCTCATATTTATAACGAGCCCCTCATTCCCCTTCCCATGTGTATATATATATATATATATATATATATATATATATATATATATATATGTATATATATCTTCGAATGCCCACACTAATACACACGCCGCTGGCTTTTCTCGTAATGCGACTATAAAGCTTTTTCACTGAAACGGGAAGACGATGATTCCCTATTTCTCACTTCTCGCTGCTTGCCCTCTGCCATTTTTACGTTGTCGCTGTTTTTAGAAAGATTTAGCATAGCGGTGACGTACTAGCAGGTACGTATACCGGATTATCGGGCGCCTCCTGCGCAGGGTGGCTCCAGTGCGCCTGCGCAGGAGAGGCCTCGTAATCCGGTACATGCCTCCGCTAGTCCGTCTCCACTGTGCTAAAGCTCTGTATTGCCGAGGAAAACAGTGGATATGGCGTGGATGCGCCGTGGAATGGGGGAGGAATGACGATGAAAGAGGGAAGGGGGACATCAACAGACGTCCACTGCCGAGACACCGACAGCGAGAAAGCAGGAGAAACGCAAGGCGTGGAGAAGGAAAACGAAAGCAGAAGCAGCTGCCACAGGGATGGAAGTTCGCTTTCACTGGGTCCCTGGGCACTGTGGCATTGTTTCTAATGAGAGGGCTGATTTTTTAGCAAAGTCTGCCCTTGATGGTCCTATTGTCCCTTTCGTCCCAAATACTGTTTACTTGACTCTAGCACGCTTTCAGCGATTCCAGCGTTTCCACACCTTGAGCCATGAGCCTCTCCTCGCTGCAGCGGATTTTCAGCACCTGGCATTTCCTTGGAGTGTGCGGATGTGCAGTTCGAGGCAATGTGAGGTGTCCATGACCCTTTTGCGCGGCAGGATATCGCGGCTAAATCTTTATTTATGCCGATCGGGGCTTTCGATATCCAACCTTTGTGAGTCTTGTGGCGAAATTGAGTCTATAGAACATTTTTTCCTCTCCTGCCGGCGGCTCGCTGCTCTCCGTAGAATTTGCTTGGAGATCCCCCTCGCTCGGCTTGGGCTTCCTCTATCTATTCCGATTCTCTTATCCTTCGGGGCAAGCGCCAATGGATATGCCCTGAAACCAGTGTTCGATTCTATTCACGATTATATAATTTCATCTGGTAGATTCCTCTGCTAGAATGTGAATTCCCAACTTTTCTTTCTCCGTATTTTTTGTATTGTACAAATTCTAGCTCTGCGTCCCAAATTTTTAGATTTAATTATGCTCCATTCCCTGTACATGAGTGCGTTTGTATCCGCTATGCACCCTGGCCAATCCCCCGCCGTGGGTATGTGCCATTCAGCCCGAGGACATCATCATCACAGGGATGGCGAGGAGGCAAGGAGAAGAGTTCGCGTCCTGCTACTGAAAACCTCTTCCTCCTCGATACCGGGTGAGGAAAGGCGCCGGAGGGCTTCGCGCGACCGTTATTGCTCCTTCCCTCGCTTCATAGGCTCCTCATCCTCGCAACGCTAAGTGCGCTTGGCGTTGGGAGGAAAGCATCGGCTACCAGGTATCTACCATATGAAAGCCGAGGTTGCGGCAGTGACAGCCTTGACTATCTTGTGTTCTACCTGCAGGTCTATTTCACCTTTCAAGAAGCCATCCACTGCGGTCCACACGTGTGACGGTCACAGAGACACAGCGCCCAGAAGAAGGCATCTTTCATCGCCGATCATCAAATCAGCCTCCAGTGCCACCGAGTTAAACCATGCCCCTCCCCACTCCCCTCCCGGAACGGGCTATACTTCCTCTCGGTAGCTCCTTGCAGCACTACCAAAGCTGCGATGAGCGCAGAGGCGGCGTTCTGACGTTGCGGAATGTAGACCCAGCATAAAATGAACATGTGGGCGCGTTGCATAGTGCGCTTTAAAACGCGCATGCTCCAAACGTTATTAAATCGAGCCTGAACGCACGCTCACGTTACGTACGCTATATCCTAAGTTTAGCCTGCGTTCCTCTTGCGTACGTTAAAATAACGTTTCCAGCACTGGCGGCCCCCTTCGAAGCAGGAACCCTCGTTTCGGAGTTAGTTCGTCGTTGTTGCTGGGTCTTTCAGTACGTTTCCTGGCCATAAATAGGGCATCGGACTTACGTCTTGTTTAATCTTACCTAAAGCAAATTCTATGGGCGATAAACTTGCTTTGTTTTCTTTTTTTATTTCGAGTGACGATTCTGCCGCTTATAGGTCTAGAGAACAATGACAGTTTGTTGACAAAATAGTTCCTGTTCTAAAAGCCAGCTGGCGCTACTGCGTTGAAGTTATTGTAGCGTCTTCACTTCCGTGCGCTGAACTTAAAGTGCGGTTGTGACAAATAGCGTAACGTCCAACAAAATGCTTTCCATTTACTGCACGTAAGCGTAAATACGTAGGCAACGTCCAATTATCCTCTTTTGCAATAATAAGTGCATACGTGGCGAGCAGACGGCAAGCAGATGACGAGGCGCGGAGGAACACGTTTAACGCACTGATTGGCTGAGATCTCAAGCTTTCACACTGCTCAAAAAAATTTATGAGATGCAGTTTACATAAGGGCCAGCACCAGAAAGCATCGACCGCTTGGCAGCCGAGGTTGCGGCAGTGAACAGCCTTTATTATCTTGTGTTCGACATGCAGATTAGTCAGTTTTCTTTGATAACTTCTTGTACCTTTCCGCCGCAAACACTGCTGCCCATACCAAACTTCTGACTGCCACAATGCCCACTAACCCGGAATTCGAAAGAATGTTGATGTGTTGATGAAAAAAGCAGTGTCCGAGTTGCGTGGCAGCGTGGCATTGCTCCTCAAAGCTCTAGCACCCTCACTGATCATGTATTATTGAATATTACTGTCGCTTCAGATCGCAGGAGTCATTAGTTTTCACATCACGTACCATTACCCCACTTTTTTGCTAATCGCATGCCCTAATACAACAACCCCCACACAACGCTGCAAACAAACATTTGATAGAAAACGGCTTGTTGAGGTGGTAACCGAGAGTAACTGCGATGGTATGAGAGAGAGAGAAAACTTTATTTTGGGATGGTATGCTTTCGGAATCATCCGTCAGTAACGCGTTCAGCACTTTTTCCAGGAAGTTAAAAGAAATAATTAGCACATGCGCATCAGCAAGTCCCACTATTCATTGGTATTCAATTCCCCGGAAGCCATGGATCACCAAATGCCTTTTAAGCTATATTATTAACAAAAAAAATAATCTTCTTAAAAAAAGTTAAAAAGACAGCTATTTAACGTTCACATAAAATATCGCTTTCAAAAACACTCAGCCATTATCTATGCAGTACTTAAACGCAGACAAGAGCACTACCAGAATGAAATACTTAGCAATGGAAATGACCCCTCACAAAAACCGAGAAACAAGAAATTCTTGAATCTAGCTAAAAAAAACTAGCTTAACAAAAGTTTCTAATGGCACGTGCACTTCCGCTAACTTATCATATCAACATTGCTGAGGTATTTAACTGCTTTTTCTCGCGCACCGGTTCCTCGCTTCCAAGCAGTTTCTGTGACCTTCATCGATACCTTTATTTTTGCTTACGCCTTACTTCACCAGACGTGGTCTTTTAGATAATTTCTAGCTTAAAGATACCGCTCCCGGAATCGATGCAGTTCATTCTTTCTACTCACATTCTTATTTTAGTATTTAAGACTGGTGTTTTTCCCTCTGAACTTAAACAGACTGAGGGGATATCGATCTTCAAGAAAGGCAACAAAGAAAACTTAGCCAACTACTGTCCAACAACTATATTGTTTTTAGTAATTTAATAGAGACGCTAATCGTTAACCGTATAATGTACTATCTCCTTAAATTCAAACTGCTTGCAGAGCAGAAACTTGGATTTAACCCTAATTACTCCGCACAAGTATCATGATTTGAATTCACGGACATAATTAAGCAATTTATAGACAATGGGCTCTTAGCTGGTGCTGTACTCTTAGATTTTACGAAAGCATTTGACACAATTAACCACACTATACTCTGCTCGAAATTAGAATCCCACGACATATGTGGACCCGCCTTAGCACTTTTGCTCAGTTATCTTACCAACCGTATACAAGCTGTCCAGGTTGAAGAAGCGCTTTATTTAACTATTAATTTAGGTGTGCCACAATGCTTCGTTTTAGGTCCGCTTCTTTTTTTCATTTACATATATGATTCACCTTCCTGCCTACTAACACAAGTTGTATCCTTTACGCAGATGATACCACAATATTCAGCAAGGATAACAGTTTAAGACGACGTGGACTTACAGGGAATTTTTCATGGTGTCAAGGTAACTTAACCCAACAAAAACCACTTTCATGATATTTCGCTCTCATCAACGGCAAGGTATCATGAGGGTATCATGAGCTCACACATTTACCTGGGAGGCCATATCAACCCTGCCTCCAAATCCGCTATATTTCATGGCATCAAGCTTGGTCCTCAACTAAAATTTAACTTAGACATCAAAGCTATCGCCAAAAAAATATGTTTTTGGATAAGGGCGCTAATAAAAACTAGATATTTCTTTCAACGCCATGTTCTCTTATCCCTGTATTACGCTTTCATTAAAAGTTATCTTAATTATTGCTTATCGCCATTAGGTAAAACCTTTGCAGGTCATTTGTCATGTATTTCCCATCTTCAAAATTAAGCTCCTTGACTTAAATTTGGGCCTATACGCAGCCTCGGTTTCACCTTCTCTGGCCTCAACGTTCTGCAGATAAAACACCTTACCTTAGGTTAGGCCTTCTAATTCTCCGCGCCCTCAATGATAATGATGAAATTCTTCGTTTTTCTGCATCTTTATTCGCTAATGGTAACAATAGCCGGTTCTCTGGACAACACAATATGGTACTACCAAATGTGAATACTAATTACCGAACACAAACAGCTTTTTTCGCCGTAAATATCTCAAATTATTTACTACCGCTAAATATTAAATCATCCCGCTCGCAATCCGAATTCCACACATTACTAAAAAAAAAGTACTTATTATCAACTCATTAAATTTCAAGCCATATCTAAGCTTGCCTTATTTGCATTTTTATGTTCGACAGTTTTACAGTGAACCCTTATAACTGATGCTTATTTAGAACATTTTGATTTGTCTCAATTTACGTTTTTATGATCTCTGCATTTATCCCCGGTACACGACAGTATTTGGTCCAATTTTATTTTTCTCTTCTGTCTTGCCCTTTCTGCCGTCTTATGCCTTTGCTTTAAGTTTGGAAAATTCCGCCGTCGTAAACTACTGTGCAACTTATTCATTGACGGAAATTGTTTGAGTTTGAGCTTGAGTTTATTAACATTTTAGTTCTCAGTACAGAAAACTAAGGGCCGGGAACAAAAGGTACAAAACCTGTACCTGGCTGGGTCCCCTGACCCCATAACGGAGTTGGTAGCGATGCACTCCGAAAAAACAAATCATAAACTAACGAAGAAAAACGAACAAAGCACTTTGAGCGAAAACAATTTAACATGATATTTGAAATTGTGCACAATACTCGTGCCAATATTTAAACAAAATAAATAAAGACTGTTTTAGCAAAAACCTGTGCAGAAACCATCATAAAAATACAGAATCCATCAGGAGAGACACTTATAATCAATAATGTACAACAAATAAGTATGATGAACATAAATCAAATATAGTCCATTCCACTCAAAAGCAGTCACTCGAAAAGAAAGTACACATTATAGAAATTCACAAAAACCGTGAACCCAACTATAACCACACAATGAAAATTTCGCGCAAAAATCTTTTCAGTGTGTTAATAGAAGGATAATTGATAGCTTCAGCTAACACCGCGTTCTCGTTTAAAGCGTTAGGAATAAGGTATTTCAAACTTTGTAATCCATAAATTGTTCGTAAACGTGGTAATATGTCATTTATTTTCCTGAAGCAAAAGCTGTCATTTTTCATGAGATACGTATTATCAAAGCTGTGAGAATTTTGTTTCCTTTGGGTGTATATGTAGAGTGCAAGTTTGTATAAATAGAGCAGTTCAAGATAAAAAATCCAATGTTTCTTGAAAAAAGGCCTTGTGCTCTCATTATAATTTAAGCTTTCCAGAGCCCTAATGACTTTCTTTTACATGATTGTTAACATTTGCAAGTTACCTCTAGTTGTTTTCCCCCAGATCAAAAGACAATAAGTTAAGTGGGATTGGATGATTGCATAATATGTATTTAATCTTTACCTAGTTGGAATCAGGTTCTTCACTCTCCATAATGCTCCAACTACTTTCGACATTTTTAATTTCAAATGATTTACATGTTCATTCCAGCTCAGAAACTCTTCAAAGTGGACACCGAGGAATTTAATGGTTTTTGTTTGCTGCAAACTTTCAGTGTGGAAGGTGAGATTAATCTCGTAGTCAATAGGTGTGTTTCTTGCCCTGAATAGGATATATTTTGTTTTCTTGATGTTTAAATGCAAATCATTGCTAATAAGCCAGTTCGATAAGTTACATAGCCAAGTGTTGGCTGTGTCTTCTATTTCTTTCAATTTTGATCCGGAAAAAAAAGCATTTGTATCATCAGCATACAAGAGTATGTCTTGGGTGAAAGGAATATTTTCAATATCATTAATATAGAACAAAAAGAGAAGTGGACCTAAGATTGACCCTTGTGGTACACCCTTATTTATAGTTCTCAATTCGGACACATAATCACCCAGTTTAACGAACTGTTTTCGATTACTTAAGCAGCTTTGAATTAAGTTATTGGCATGTCCCCGAATTCCATAAGCATTTAGTTTTTTTTTATTAGTATGCGATGGTTTACGGAATCAAACGCTTTCCTTACGTCGAGGAAGACACCAACTGTAAACAGCTTTTGTTCGATATTCTCGATTATCTTCTCTTTAATCTGAATTAGTGCTGTTTCAGTCGACTTATTTTTGCAAAAGCCAAACTGTTTGGGAGAGATTAACTGAAAATGAGTTGTATATGCAGCAAGTCGTTTATGTATAAGGCATTCCAATATTTTCGCAAAAACACTTAATAGCGATATGGGGTGGTAGTTGTTAAGATCGTCTTTTGAGCCGCCTTTATGTATCACTGTTACCCGTGCGATTTTACGCTCATCTGGAAAAAGTCCACTGCGCAGGATACTATTGTATATATGTGCAAGCGGGGAGGCTAGAGTTGAGGCTACTGCCTTGATTGGCAGTGCCTTAATATCGTCAGGACATTGAGCACTATTGCTCTTTAAAGAATCAATAACTCGTTTGATCTCGCCTTCATCAGTAGGGTGTAAAAAAAGCGCGACTCGTGTACAAGTATTAATGTGAGTGACTGGATCTAAATCTATCTATCCCGCATCTGGTCCATCGCAACTGTCAAAAAATGTCTATTAAATCTCTCACAAAGTTCAACACCACACAGCGTTTCACCCTGCGTGTTTAACTCCGAGAGACAAGTGAATTCAGGTGTCATATTGGTGACTTTTTTGTAGACCTTCCAAAATTTTTGAGGTTTATCCGCGTTGTGAAATTTACGGTTGTAATACTCACGTTTAGCTTTCCTTAGTTCTGCATTAACTTTGTTGCCATATATTTTAAACTCCTTAAATTTTAATTCATCTTTGTGTTTCAGCCAGTCCTCAAACAATTTATTTCTTTGTTTTATCTTGCCATACAGCACGGGGCACATCCATGGCTTTTGAGCCCTTTTATGTTTTTTCCCAAAAATACACTGGGAATGCCTTTGAATAGAGCTCTTTGATTTTAGAGTAGAATAGATTGAAACTAATGTTTGAATCTTGCTCGTTAATAATCTGAGACCAGTCGACATCCTGAGCTAATTCTCTAAAAGCTTGCAAGGTATCATCATTAATCTTTCTCGTTTTAAACTGTGTTTCATTAACTTTCACAGAGGAAAGGTCTTCTAAAATACAAAACATAGCCAGGTGATCACTAATATCTGCCCCAAGGACCCCAGAAACAATTCGGCCCGAAACGAGATTAGTAATAAGTATTACTAATATCACTAAGATTAGTAATAAGATTAGTAATAAATTGTAGTAATAAGTTTTAATTTTGTCAATATTTTTTCGTTCATCTGCCAAACTTCCGTACTTAAGTTCCTATATTTCTGATGGGAGATCACCTAGACAGTTTTGCTTCGGGACCTCTACTGTTCTTTTTACGCACTTCGAATGACTGTATTTCATTTTTGATAAACCTTAAAACCGCGGTGCACCTGAGACCGAAGATGAAGTCTAATCATTCTGTTCCGAAGTTTTCTATCCGAATGGTATCCTGCAGAAAAAAAAGGCCGCAGAGACACTTCAGACTGCTTACGTGTGAGAATACGTAAGTCCGCCGGCTTACTTTGTGAACGCAGTGGCCGCGGCGTGATTTAACCCGATGCCACGCAGCTGGCAATTCTACTTATGCATGGCTCTACGTAGCCGCCCCCGCGACGCCTCCGCACCCCTTCTGATCTGCGGCGCTAACTTCGTGAAGGCAGTCACCGCCGTATTGCGGCCCGCGCTCCGCGTCAAGAGCACGACGGGGTATCTAATGGGTTAATGCCCGCATATGCAGAATTGGTCTTTCTCTAACATTCATAGATCCCTGGGAGTCCTCATACTAGTCGTGGTGCAGTGGAGCAGCGGTTAAGCGATGCGCCACTACCCTGGGATGGCAGGTGCTGCAACCTGCCATCGAGTGTTAACATACACACACGCACACACACGCACACACGCGCACACATGCACACACACACGCACGCACACACACAAACACACACACACGCACAGACGCACACACAGACACACACACACACACGCGCGCGCGCACACACACTCACACACGCACACACACACACGCGCGCGCGCGTGCACACACGCACACGCACACACACGCACACACACGCACACACACGCACACACACGCGCACACACACGCACACACACACGCACACACACACGCACACACGGGTTTTTGCTCAATGGGGCAAGTAAGACATTACGCCTTAAAAAATTTATACCATAGCCCCAAGCGGGATTGAAATCCAGCATCAGCGCCAGCAGAACAGCTCCGTTTCGCGGTGAATTATACCGCCATCGCCATAGCTTTTTTGTCTTACAACAGGATAAACAACAGCCCCACTGAATTTCATCACGGCGCACATAACAGGGTCGCATTCCGCGATCCTGTATGAGCATCTCACTCCTTCATACGGCTCACTCTGCCCGCGCATGAGAATTGCTGAAGGCATGCGCGTGCGTCAAGAAAGGGCAATCCGTCAGGAGGTTGGCCTTGCACAGCACATACTCCTCGCACCGAGGCACACTGCAAAGCGCAAGCGGTCCGACACGTCGACACATAATTCGGGTTTTGAAAGGTTAAGTAGTCAAATGAGCACAAAGAAATCGTACAGAAGTCTATAGTTTTTCTCTGCAGGCTGAAATCTTACAGCTTAGGGCGTGATCTCAATGTCGTTCTTTATGCCACTGCGGTGGCTCAGTGGTTATGACGCTCGGCTTTTCACCCGAAAGACGCGGATTCAATCCCGGCCGCGGCGATTGAATTTCGATGGAGGCGAAATTCTAGAGACTCTTGTACTGTGCGATGTCAGTGCACGTTAAAGAACTCTAGATGGTCGAAATTTCTGGAGCCCTTCACTATGGCGTCCCTCATAGCTTGAGTCACTTTGGGGCGTTAAACTCCCATAAACCATAAAAATGCCCTTTCTTAAGTGCCCCTGTGAAGTACAGAGGGCAAAACCTGTCTAGAACGACGGAACTCTGTGTTGCGCAGCTTCCAAAGCAGCGGCGACCAGGAAGGCAAAAAATGACGATGAAATCCTATGAAACGGTCTGGCCGTAAGCATGTGCTTACGGCCAGGCCGTTTTAAACCAAACCTTACCACTAGATATTATGGTGTTCAGCCCGAAACACGCCCAAACGTGTTCTAGACAAACGTTTTGTCCTCTGTACGTCCCAGAAGAGCGCAGCATCACGGCGCGACACAATGATCAATAGCCTCTGGTTGTCCACAGAAGCTGAAATTTACAAAGCCACAACTGTCTTCTTTGCAATAAGGGAGCAATTACTCATTAACATGCACCCAAGCGCAGCCATACGGCTACAAAGGAAAGCAATACAGCTTTCACAAAATCTTCAAATCTTCGCAGTTTAAAAAAAAAAAAATTCGTCCTGGCCCGAGGTTCGAAGTCGGGACCACCGCCTCTCCGTTTAACGTAGTTAAACCGAGTAGACTTGCAAAAGCATGTGTTTAGCCTGGTTTTGTTTTGCTGGGTCGTCGGGACATCTGGGACGATATTAGCTCGATAGTAATGAAGGGTGGTTTATTGGGATGTGGGAAGCGCCGGCGACGAGTACACTTGCACAAGTAATCGGTGCACCAGCGAGGCGAGAGGCAGGGTCGCAAGGAGCAGTTCTCCAGCACGAGCGTCAGCCGGCCGCCACAATAGCTTCGTCGTCTTTGGCGTCGGCGCTTGATCACCTTTTTATGTATTTATTTCTAATTTATTTTCAATACTGCAGGTCCCTTTACGGGGCCCTAGCAAGTGGGCATACACAACAGTTACACTGGCAAGAACTACATCCACAACACAAGGAAATTTTACAATGCGGCAAGAACACGTGCCAAGATAAATCTGGTAGAACAGTGGTTCATTTGCCTACCTGAGGACAAACGATGTACAATCGGCTCTAGACGAGGTTATCATATGAAGTGATCAGACACGGCTAACAGTGAACAACATACACATAGAAACGAAAATAAAAAATGAAAGAAAAAACCTTGGCGCTCAAGACAAGATGCGTTTATGATGGAAAGAATAATAATTCTGAAGGATAGCGGACAATCGAACCCAGGAAGACAAACTATGACTACGCAAGGGGTGATGCACTGATTAACACTGATTAACTGATTCATTCCAGTAGCCTTAGTTGATCAAGACGGCGATGTGCATTGCACAGCGCGAGCGTGTGTTACAGCTTAAGGCGAGGCGTGATTGGCTGCCTAGATAGCATAGCGCTCACGTGCAGTGAGTGGCCAATGAAACTGATCCGTTCGCGCATGCGTGGGTTCGAATCCCAGCCGCGGCAGTATTTATTTGTTTATGGCCTGGCCAAGGTCACCCTCAAGGTCAAGCTTCACACAAACTCGGTGAGCCGGTTTTACCTCGTGAAGTAGTGCTTTCGCACCAAAAGAAGATTTGTGACCTGCCTTCTGGAGAAACCGCACAGGAAAAACGAAAAGAGTGGAAATTGAAAGTGTCTTGAACTTCGTTAAGCAAACACCATACAGCTCTTTCATGGCCATGTCCAATTGGCGCAAGCAGAGAAGGCAGATCAGCATTTAGTTGACTATATTACGCACAGTTTATAGGAAAGGATGGCTTGCTGGTTTTTTTTTTTTAACCGTGTTGCCCGTGTTCGCGGCCACCTGCACCTGATTTTAGAAGAATAGGGTTTGGTTTGGTTTATGGGGTTTAACGTCCCAAAGCGACTAAGGCTATGAGAGACGCCGTAGTGGAGGGCTCCGGAAATTTCGACCACCTGGGGTTCTTAAGAATAAATCAACTACGTAGTCAAATGGGCTTCAATTAAAGCGTCACACAAAGGCCACAAAATTCTATGAGCCACTTGTATCCTCTTTCTCGCACAATATGTAGTTAAACTCAATGAACAACGATATGTTGCAAACTTGCGTCCGAGCAAATACAGAGACTCTGCCCCCAGCCCTTCCAAGCCTATGGTACAGGCGAGATTTGTGAATCGAATTGGAGCACACTGTTGTGAACCTGGTGCAGACGACCCCCGAGGTAGTGAAGGGCTTCAGAGTCGTAGTTTGTGCTACCAAAATGTCTTCGCTTTGTATCCAGTGACCCAAACGTAACCCTTTTGATCTATCTGCGTTAATGGCGCTTTGGAACGTCACAGAAATGTCTCGGTAAATACAATGCCTCGAGAACACTTTTTTTTATTGGAACAGAAGGCGACGTCATCAGGATACATGACATTCAGCAAGTGAGAAGCTCCGAACAGCAGTGTCTTTCATGATACTAAGCCGAAGGGGCTCGAGATATCAACTGAATAACGAAGGCTACAGAGGGAAGCCTTGTCGGACAGGTGATTTAAGTGATAGGTACTTTTAGTTCTTGGTTTACGATCGGCATTGTAGCGAACCCTTTGTAAGATAGTCTTATATCCCTAATCACCAATATTAGCCCGCTACAAGGCTGCAAACAAAAATCATGACGCACTTTATCAAATGCTTTCGCAAAGTGAATATGAATAACAGCAACTTGTATAGCCTCGTTTTTTACTACTGCCTCCTGCACCGAACGTGCGATATGGGAATGAGTATGGAAACTGCAGCCTCGAGTTCATTGCCGCAGGCTACAGATTCCTTTTGTTATTGTTGTAAACGAGGTATAGTTGAGGGAGAAAACGAGGCGCTTTGAATGCATTCCATTTACTATTTGCTACTACGTTCAAATTCGTCGTTCAAGCCTAGTGTTCAAGTTGTTGTTTACTCGCTGTATTGCTTAGTTTCGTGTAGGCTGCGAAGTAATTCCATATTAGTGTGCTATTTTTTGTTCGGACCTGATACGAGTGTAAAAATGCCACTCCCTTTTAAGAAGTGCTCTGGCCTTGAGAGTACTGAAATACCGTTACGCCTTGCAGTTTCTATCTTCTTTCATCTAACATATGACGAAAGAGACTTGTCAAATAACTACTTAAAGAAGTAAATGTGCTTGAAATGAAATGTATTTTTATGCGTTGACTTCGAAAAAAATTATTTAAAATAAATTCAGCTTATTTTACTTCAGGCAGGTAAAAACAAAATGATGCCCAATTTTCACAAGCATAGTCCCAATGTGTGCACTCGCTCGCTATGGTCTGCTAATCAGTTTCGTCTTCTCTTATTAGACGACAGAGTAACCAATTCTGTACCTCTTCTCACTACCTCCATCTGGTGGCGCTTTTCGGTGGCTCCTGCGTAAATTTATGGGAAGCTGTCTCTGGCCTACAATTGCGCCTTTATTCCAGGTTAGAAAATGAGTGCTTACTATGATAGTCCTGGCTTGCCCTGTGCGTCATGCACAAAGCATTTCTATGGTTCGCGAGGGTTCGAAAAGTTTTTTGTATGCAACCGCATGACGACACAACTCATTTGTTTTCCATTTCAAGTTTCGTTTAAAATGTCTGTCGTGCGGCTGCGTTCATCTCAAAAACCACATGTTTGTCAAGTTAAATTTCTGGCGAGAATGGAAATCTTCGCAATAAGGCGCTGCGTCTGGTGTAAGGCCCATGAAATGATGGTTTGTCCATAATTGCTCCACTAGGGCCCACTGACCGTCGCGAAGATTGTCGCTTCCTATCTCAACATGATCGTCCCCTCTTAACAATCAAAAGAGCTCAGCTCGAAATAACAAGCCGATGCCAATAAGTACTTGCCAAAAAAAGAACAACAGGGCTAGAGGCATCGGGGCTATAGGCATCAATCAGTCCAGTCAAGAAAAAGAATCGAAAGAGGCCCGAAGAACCAGAGCAAGGAAAGTTGGTGGCGAATTAGGCCTACGGGCCCCCCTGGCAACAACATTGTTTCGCGTCAAGAAAGGCCCAGGAAACGAGCTCGCAGACGACTAACGGACGCACTGCGAGGTCTTCGCCGGTATCTCATTAAACCTGGCGCGCGGAGAGGACGCGCCGGCCGCACGTATAGCGCCGAGCCGGGGCCGCGGACGCACCGCGGACAACTACAAAAGCGGCAAGCAACAAACAAGCAGCTAAGGAAGGAACAAGGGCGCAGATAGCAGGAGCGCGGAAGTGGGCGACGCGAGGAGGGTTGGGTTGTTCGAGGAGAGCGATGTGGATGGAAAAGAGGTGGGAGAGGGGCGGATAGAGGTCTCAGAGGTATGGAAGCAGCGATGGGGTGGGAGGGAGAGAGCCAGCTGGGGTGGAGGGAGGGGGCTGGAAAAAGGGGGAGCGAGGAATGAGCAGGGGGGAGAGAGAGAGAGCGCAGTCGTGACAAAAGACGTTGATTACAATTTTTCCAGTGCGCAGTTTGGTCCTCCCGATAACGAACCGGGCTCGTACACGCCGAGCGGGGAGATCTAATTACGCCAGCGACGTCGAGGCAGGCTAAGCTTAATAGCGGAGCTATACGGCAACACAGACGCCAAAGCAGCAGTGGCGGGAGCAACAGCAGCAGCGGCAGCGGCGCAAGAAGAAGCACGCGCGCGCGCGCGCGCTTAAAACGTGGACACAAGACCCTAGTGTTTCTAACGCGACCAAGGGCTAGGGGGAAGAGGGTCTGACGCCATGGAGGAAACGCTAGAGGAAACGCAGCAGCAGTGTTGTATACGAAATGGACAGAAAAGAACGCGGGGGATGCGGTCCGGGGGTCGGGGAGGGAGGAGGGCGAAGCAGTGGGATACAGAGAGGAGGAAGAGACGGAGAGGGGCGATGGAGAGGTGCTGGGAAAACAGGAAAAGACAGCAACACGATAATGAACGCGCTCCGGGATAAGGGGAGAGGGGGTGAGGCATCTAGCCCCGGCCGTCCTAATTAAAACCATCACGACTGGGAAACCGTAATTGATCAAAATCGTATCTCGCCCAGTGGGTCCCGCTCGGCCCATTCCGGCGCACAGCAGCGCCCGTCGCGGACAAACAAGCCTCCATCATGCGCCGGCGCGAACCATCTGCGCGACGCGGAGGTGCTTCGCGCGGGCGTTGTAGATGCGGAGGAAGAACAAAGAACGGACCTGGAGATAAGCGAGGCTCGAGTCACGAGGGAGGAAGGGGGGGGGGCGTGAAACTTAAAAAAGAATGAAAATGAAAACAGAGGAGAGTGGCAAACGAAGAGGAGGAAGTAGTTGAGGGGTGCCAAGGCAATGATGGGCAGGCAGGAGCGGAGGGGAGACGGAGAATAATTTAGGAGGTCGGCGCATCTGTGCGGTGAGCGTATTTTGTTTTCTCCGGTGAGAAGGAACGAACCCCTCTGAAAGCCCGATGCGGATCCAGGGCAGGCAACACGTAGTATTTGTGCGCATGACCGGCGAGTCGCACAAGTCGAGACGCATCGTGCCCGGCTTAGCAGCATCAGTTTGGGTGCGCGTGGCCCTTGGAAACATGGCGCTAGTTTGTCTGACTGTCTGGCTTTGTGGAACGAGAAGTGGCAAACCGTGGCACGAAGGAAGATTACTTTGAGCAGCATTAATTCACCGATTTAGAAACAGCACAATGCAGCAATTTTTGTTCGCTTCGTTTCTATTCGGTTCCTTTTGTTCGGCCCCAAGATCCTGGCGATAGCAGAGGAGTGGCGTCGATTGCCAGCCAGTGACCTTGGCCAAAAAGAAATGAAATGCAGAAAAACTTGAACACAACCATACTATCATGCCGACCCAGTTTGCGATGTACTGATGAGAATGGTATCCTGGAAATTCGGCGAAATACGACGAAAAGTATGCCCCAGAGAGGCACAATATCATATAAGGTATTGCATCATCATCAGCAGCAGCCTGACCACACCTACTGCAGGGCAAAGGCCACTCCCACATCTCTCCAATTAACATTGTCCTGTGCCAGCTGCGGCTACCTTACACCCGCAAACTTCTTAATCTCATCCGTCCACCTAACTTTCTGCCGCCCACTTCTACGCTTTCCACCTCTTATAATCCAGTCCGCTACCCTTAAAAACCATCGGTTATGTTGCCTTTGCAATGCATGCCCTACCCAAGCAAATTTCTTCTTGATTCGGGCTTGAATACCATTAACCCGTGTTTGTTCTCTCACCCACTCCGCCCTCCTCCTGTCGCTGAACGTTACACCTGTCATCTTCCTTTCCATAGCTCGCTGCGTAGTCTTCAATTTAAGTTGCTCTTTTTGTTATTGAACGGTAAACAGCGCGAAGACGAAGATCGCAGCAGAAGAAACACAGGGCGAGCGCTGTCTCACAACTGACAGTTTATTCGAAGACAGCGACACAATATATAGAAAAAGCGGCCAACCTATCAACAAGCATACACACACAAACCCATGTTCCTACGTGGCATCAAGGCATGCAACCTCACTATCATGTAATAAAATAGATGGCTTACTAACGCACAACCTTGTTTTCTTCCTCATGTGGTAGGCTTCCATAATCTCACGTGTCAAGCGGGACGGGTGGTTCTACAGGATATCACAGTAGTGTAAGGAAAGAAAACAAGATCTGCAGTCACGGACATGGTCAACGAGATTAGTAGATTTATTGAATTCCAAGTTATTTGCATGCCCTTTCAAATGTGTATTAATGCATCGCCCGGTCTGCCCGATATACGAGGTCTGTTAGAAAAGTATCCGACTTTTTTTTTTTTTTGCGAACACCTGTTGAATATGAAACAAGCGCGCTTACAGCAGCCGACCTTGAACCCTCGTGCGCATGCACGAATTTTTTCCCGCCTGCCGATAGCGTCAGTCGCTGGGAAGCAGCGTTTGAGTGAGGCAGTGCGCAGTGCTCTCGTCGGTTTTTTGTTGCAAGGAAAATGCGGAGCGAAAGGAGCAGCGCTACTACCTCAAATTTTGCCAGAAACTTGGCGATAGCCAAGTGGAAACCATTCCAAATGTTCACACGGCTTTCGGTGATGATGCTGTGAGCAGCACACAGATTAAGCAGGGGTGCAACTGGTTTAAAGACGGCCGCACATCTGTGGAGAGAGAGCCACGCTCCGGTCGGCCATCAACATACCGAAATGACCAGGTAATTGCCGAAGTGAACGCTGTGGTGATGCGGGACTGCTGTGTGACTATCCGAGAAATTGCGGAAGAGGTGGACATCAGCAATTTTTCTGCACATTCCATTATCACCGAAGATTTGGCCATGGAGAGAGTTGCGGCGAAATTCGTGCCGAAGCTGCTGACGGTGGAGAAAAAGCAGCTTCATGTTGAAGTCTCACAGGAGATGCTGGATTCCACAAACAGTTACCCTGACTGCACCGACGCCGTAATCACTAGTGACGAGTCTTGGGTGTACGGGTACGACCCGGAAACCAAATCCCAGTCGTCACAGAGGACGCATTCCACGTCACCAAGACCAAAGAAGACCCGCCAAGTGCGCAGCAATGTCAAAGTGATGCTGACTGCTTTTTTGACTCCCTCTGTGTGGCACACCACGAGTACGCACCCCACAGGATCAAAGAATGACTAAAGAGTACTACAGGGATGTCCTCCATCGCCTACGTGGTGCTGTGCGGCGCAAGAGACCGGAATTGAGGTCAACAAGAAATTGGCGCATCCCTCGCGGCACTGCACCTGCACATTCCTCGCATTTGATTCAGACTTTTCTGGCGAAAAACCAGACTCCTGTAGTTCAACAGGCTCCTTACTCTCCTGATATGTCCCCCTAAGACTTCTGGCTGTTTCCTAAAATCAAGAGGCCATTGAAAGGAGCACGATTTCAGAAAAGAAAGGACATTATGGCTGCAACGACAGCAGAGCTAAATTCCATTCCGAAAAGGGCCTTTTCGGAATACTTCCAACAATGGCAGCACCGCTGGGAGATGCATATGGAGTCCCAAGGAGACTACTTTGAAGGTGATTAGGTTTCTAACGCTCCAGTTATGCCAGTTTTTTTTCTTCGGCCAAAGGTCGGATACTTTTCTAACAGACCTCGTACACTTGACCGCATGACATTCGGATTTTATAAACTTTTATTTGTTTTCTTTTCAACCTCTGTTTCATCCTTTCATACATCCCTTTCTTTCCTGCACGGTCCAAGTGTCGACCTACCGTGAGATTGCTAGAGCGTTTTTCCTTTAAACTACTTACATAACCTTGCTTTCCTTCCACCCGAGGCGTCCGCGTGCGCGCTCACGGGTGTCTTATGCATTTAAAAAAAATGGTGGTTTCTGAGGAAAAGAAATGGCGAACTAACGATCTCACTTCCCGGTGGACACCTCAACCGCTCTGGTGGGTGGTGGTGGTGATGGTTATTTTAGGATATTCTGGGGAGAGGATGCTGGACGCGGGTTATGTTACCCTTAGTTGTGGGATCACTCTTGGCGTCCAGGGGAGGGGGAAGAGGAGACGGGGGGGAGGAGGTGCAGTCGGCGTCTACGTCGTTGCTGCTGTTATGGTCCGGAGGCTCAGGTCAAGGAGGTCACAGGTCTAGTAGGCTGCAGGTCCAGGGGGCTGCGGGTCCATAGGGCCACAGGCCTAGAGGAGGGCGCCCAGGCCGGTCTCCTTGAGGTAGGCCATCAGGACGCGGTAGACGGATAGGTGGTTTCGGACCGGGAACAACCGCTGGTTCTCCGTGTCTGCTGGCAGGCCGAGGGCCGGATAACTCAACCGCGCTCTGAGGTAAGACAGAAAGATGGGCATTTCGTCTAATGCGATGGAGTTCTCTCTGTCGTCTTTCGCTCCCCCTTTCATTCCTTTCCTCACGGCGCGATTCAGGTTTCCACCGAAAAGTGATAGCTGCTGTGCTTTTCCTTTCTTTTGAAACCTGTCTGAAGCGTTTGGTGACAGAGCGTTTGGTGACTTATGACAGAGCGCCCCTACCCGACGACAACGAAATTGGCATGGGGTGGTCGCCTGATCGCAGGAAAGAGCTACGCGTGGCCAACGGTAGGCGTATGCTGCACAGAGCTACATTGTGGATATGGAGTTTCTAAATTTTGATCTTACTAAGACTAACTAAGCCAGTCTGCAACGCCTGCAACAGTATGATGTGGCGTCCTGACTCCTGGCGGCGCGCATATCCAAAGCTGCTGCCACCTACAACAATAACGCAGCACCATGAAACCGTGTCTGGGGAATTAAGTGGCGTAGCTGTCGTCACTCTATATCTAGCGCGAGTTTCACGTGCATCGAGCCATCTTAGCAGCCACTAACCAATGGGCGAGCTCTGAATATAGACACGGTCACGGAAGATACAAGGTGGAGGCTAAGAATGCACTTCTGTGTTAATGAGTGGGCTGTTGTGACCACTGACTTGAGCAGCCCGTTACGCCCAGAAACAGGAAACTTCTCAACAGCTGGACCGCTGAGGTTGCAAGATTTTCCACCAGGAATATCATGCTGTGACAGTGTGCACCAGAAGTGCTAATCATGGACAGAGGAACGGAGTTTACAGCCGAATATGTTCCGACAAATCAGCACGACATCAAGACAGTCCACCGAAGGACAGCTGCCTACCATCCAGCACAGAACGAGTAAAGAAGATTGTACAGTGTGTGTCATCTAAGGCTTGACATAATTTTTAAAATAGGCTTTTGAGCAAGAAGAGCGCTTTTTGTAGTGTGAGCGACACTGCCCCCATTCTCGTCGTTTCGCGTGCTCTCTTGCACGACCATGCTGCGCATGCGCAAGGAGCAAGTGACGTCACTACGCACAGCTGGCGTGCGTCGCCGCGCGCGCTCGCCTTCCTTTACTTAAAATGATCGGAGCGTAAAACGTTGACAACGCCAACGCCAATGAGCACAATGAAGGCCCAAATAGCCAAAATTTGCTGGACCACAGCGCCGACGGCAACCGCGTTTTCGAAATTCTAAAAACAGATATGGATATTAATTGCGGTGGACTACACAACTTTCAATAATTAAGGAGCCAAAGAGTAATAGTTAAAAAGTTAACTATACAATATTACTTAACCAGTTCGCCAGTTAGCACGCATTAGCTGTAATCTGATGTGCTACACCACTGACAATGGTATGCCGAAAAAAAGCGCTCTTCTGACTCAAAAGCCTATTTTTAAAAATGTGTCAAATCTTAGATGACTCGCATTGAATATGACGTGTCCGTCAGATACTGGCCTCGAATGAAAGGTGAAGGTCAAATCGAGAAAGATTAAGGAAAGTTAAATACTTATTCCGTGGTTAACTATCACTTCTAAAGACTGTCACCACTAATCAAAAGTGGTATCAAACCGTGTTTGCATTTCCTTTTATTTTTTTTTTTTTTCGTTCGCATTTTACTTGACGCCGACAGCACAGCGGCGTTGACCGCAAAACATAGGACTTCCCCTCTCTGTACTTGCCTGCTTGGCTACCGTGCAGTGCCCACTGCCACAACCACGCTCGACGTTATGCTGCCAAACATCACTCGAAGAAGCCTACAGCACTTACTTGGACGTCGCCGCCGACGTCCGCAAAACGGTGGTGCACTAACGCACCCGATGTCAGAAGATCCGTGTCAAATGCCCCGCACTAAATGCTCCACTGTTTTAAGGCGAAAGCCTTTAATGGCTCATACTGTCGTCCGTTAGCAGAGGGTGTCAAACATTTGGCAGCGTTTAACTTGTGTTAACTCGGGAACTAAACAAGATAGGAGAAAACTAATGGTTGCTTCAGAGAGAGGCGGAAAAAATGAACCTAGAAACCAAGTTTGATGACTGTAAATTCATTAGTTAATTAATTATAAGCAAAATGTCTAAATTGCGTCGAAATAGCGCGGACGTCGATGTAGCCACGGGAACGGTGGGACGTCACATCCACCGGAAGTCGTCACGGCATAGTGAAAATTGTCACAGAATGGTCGGAAAAACGTAAATTTGTGTCAAATTAGATGGAAAAATGTGTAATTAAGCGTAATTAACATTTAAGATCCACGAAAGATGTATAATTTGAGTATCGATAAGCCACGGGAACGGTGTGACGTCACATCCACCCGAAGTCGTCACGGCATAGTGTCCTCGGCTTTCGCCTCTCAACACTTTAGTTGCCAAACTGTCCTCGCAATTTTTTGCTCAGTTTTCAAAACGCCCACTGGAGACGTCCATTGCCCCGACAAAGAATATTCTGCAGCAATGTGAGGCCTTTTTTACGCCCGCCTGTCCATAATAGAAGTGTCACGCTTAGAAACAATCCCGGGACAAAGAGCTGGTAATCATTAAGCAATGCCCTTGATTGTATCTTGAAATATTTACACGTCAGACCGCACGCCCTTTACGGTTGGTCATGCAAACTTCTCTGCTGTTTCTTTTTTAACATATTGTATTAATTTATTTTCAATAGGCGGTGATGATTGTGGTGATGATGACGATAAATTGATGTTATTTAAAATTAATGTTTTGTGGAACTCATTCTAGCACACGGGGCCACCGGGACACGTCAGCACCCCAGTTTTGTTTTCTTTCTTGATATATATATATATATATATATATCCCACCGGTTTCTTTAATGGGTACAAGATTTCCCCTGGCCTGGTGCTCGGCTCTTCTAGGGTGAGATGCTTGGGAAAAGGGTCTCAGACCACAGTTGCCTTGACGTATCAGAGGTAAGTTCTGCCGTCAAGCAACCCTAAATCCGCCTCGTGCGGTAGAAGCCCAATTTGCGGCCCCCTTTTTTTTAAAATTGTGACCGAAAAGCTGGAAAATGCTAGTTGAAAGGCTAGTAAATTACAGGTAGTATAGATACTGAGGTCCGCAAAAGCACGCAGGATTTTGGCAAAAGAATTCTCATACGGGGCTTTTAGCATACGGTGTTTTTGGCATAGGCGCAATGCTGGCGGGGCCTTTGGGAAGCGGTGCTGATGGCGCGGGCCTTTTGTGATTGGTGCATTTCACCGCAGGAACAAAGGGGAATAGAAGCCTGGTTACCCCGTTTTGAGTATGCACGCTTATTCCCCACAGAGGACTTAGTGAACAACATTTTCTCCTTTAAGGATGAACCCCATGCGCTCGAAATTTCGCGCGTATAGATTTACCCGCGCCGCTTACTTCGAAATTCGACTTTGAATTTCCAATGAGCTTTGCTCGTCGCCAGGAAGTTGCTCACGTGACTAGCCAATCAGACACCCTTTGGCCGAGTACATGCGTCCTGTTTGTCATTGCTCCTGCATCGTTCATTGCGGCAGAGTTCTCTTCGCCACTATGCGCCGGCTGGTCTGTGCCGCCCTACAGGCCCAGAATTAATTCGAGAAACTATTCACTTTGACGCGCCTGAGAGGCAGAGTCACAAAATTAAAAAAAAAAAAAGATGTTCTATTTGTCGGCAACTAAGGGCCGACATAACATTCAGGGCGCGTTACGGGCGGGTGCTATGCGGAGTGAGGTGCCGGGTCTCGATGCCCATGTGCTCCGGCGGTTAGCGCTTAATCGCTCGCGGAACAAGGGTTGGTCACAGCCTGCTCACTTTACGAGCACCTCGAAACGACAGATCATGAGACTGTTGCATAAGCCGGAGCACGAAAGTGAAAGCATGTCTCCGCTGGCATGTGTACCGAAATGTACCGAATTCGAGAGACGGAGAACAAAGAAAAGGAAACACGGCGCTGTCTCGTAACCGCAGTTTATATTCACGATGCACAGCCATATGTAAAGAAAGTATTACACGAACTATTAAATAAACAAGAAGAAAATAGCTACTCTTTATGTATACAGCGTGTATTGCACAACATTCAGGCCGCACGACCCACAGAAACCACACACCGTCAAAATCATCTTACAGTGAAGTATTTTAGCTCTCTGTTCGCTAAAGGCGACTGTAGCCTAGGTGACGCAAGCCTCCCCGCTCCTTCACTACACATATTCTTGACCTAGATAAATCTCCTTTGGTGTGCGGCCCGCTATGCTTAATCACGGCATGCATCCTTTCAAAGCAGGGAACGAATGCGCACGCCTGACAGTGAACTGCAAGATGAGAAAGGTTCTGTTCATCAAAGCTGAGGCGTGTTCCCTTAATGTAACATTGAAACAATAGTCTTTCTGTACAGTATTGTTCCCTGCTTCATGAAAGGCGCGTGCAATAAAGCACATTCGTTGTACTGATAATACAAACATTTGATTGCCTAATGGTGCAGCCCTTCATAAGATTCCCTCACCTCTAATCAACGGCTGCGCAACACCTGCGGAGCCTACGAAGCCCAAAGAAAACTGTCTAAACCTTGCATCTCTCAGCAGTGATCTTGATCCCATGGTTTAGCTCATGCATGCACGTATGGGAACGTGGCAAGACTCGACTTCTCCACCTGAAAAGCTTTTACATTTGTTGAAGGCATCCGGCCGGTGATTTTTAAAAAGACGCCGAGCGGGGAGTCGAGAGGTTAGAGCTACATTCCAGGTTTGTTTTTCTCAGTGTTCGTTGCGTGACTCGGCAGCGTGTGGCGTTGGATCGCATTTCATCGCGGCTAGCTGCACGAGTGCTTGAGACGGTGCGCCGCACTGTCGCCATGCGACTCGAGCGATCGCGTGGTACATGCGCGTAGCGAATCCGGGACCTTGACGTTTGCTCCCAAAACATGGCGAAGCGGAGGCCGCGGCAGGAGCTGAGAGATGGCAGCCGGGAAGGGAAAAGCAGTGCGCAGTGCCTTTTTTTTTTTTGTTCCATTCTTTTTTTTTTGTGAACGACCTCTGCGTTCGGGATGGTGCTACAGCCCATTAAAGGTGCACTGAAGAGGAATCTGAACTCGTATTTTTGCCGCGGGAACTCGATGTACACGTTCCGAGCATTCTTAGAAACTTCGATTTATTGCCCTGTGTGGCTGATTTTCCTAAATAAATCGAATTAACGTGCGGCTCCCGCCTTTTTTTTTTAAATTCTCCCTCGTACGGTGGGCGGAGTCGACCAACGCGTGGAGTGCCTTGCAGCCAGCTCCGTGGAGGCTTTGCTTTCGCTTTATTTTGTTTTTTAGGTTTCCGTGAATAAATAGTTTCATTCGCAAATAATATAGCCGCAAAATAAGCCCGCAGAAATAAAAATACGCGCGGACTATTTGCTTCTACGGACTACTACGTATTACTCCGTCGATGGCAGAGCGGCAAGCCGCCGCGGGACTGGCTGAAAGGCACTCCACGCGTTGGTCGACTCCGCCCACCGTACGAGGGAGAATTAAAAAAAAAAAGGCGGGAGCCGGACGTTAATTCGATTTATTTAGGAAAATCAGCCACACAGGGCAATAAATCGAAGTTTCTAAGAATGCTCAGAACGTGCAGATTGAGTTCCCGCGGCAAAAAGACGAATTCAGATTCCTCTTCAGTGCACCTTTAATATCGAACTGGAACAGTGTGGGGAGGGCCAGTGGAAGTTACCCCCCGCCCACTTTCCTTCGTTTACGGCAATAATTAAAGCTCCAGAAAGAGCCCGAGAGTCAGAACGAAGACTGCAGGCCAGTGAGAATCTGTACAGTGCATGGAAGCTTGTCTTTTCTAATTCAACTCATCTATTGAGAGTAACAATATGCGAGACTCCGCGGGTGGGAAAGTTCATAAAAGTCTGCATGCCCTCTGTTGTTGTTATCGTTGTGACTGAAGGAAGAATGGAACGGGAATCGCACTGCCCTGCACACTAACTCGAGCTGAGCTACATTCACTGCCACGTGAAGACAGAGGAGAGTTGAAAGAGTCGTGAAAAGAAAGATTGAAAGAAGAGACGCGCTTCGCCAAACCGCGTCCGCCGAAGTGACAACGCCGGTTTTAAGAACAGATACCCCGGTCCCCCGCCCTGTTTTCGATTCTTGACAACTCCGTGTACTGATACGACAGCCGTTCTCTCCTTAGTCCTTAGGGCAAAGCACTGCCGAACGACACGGGATCGGCTTCTGTCTCAAATAACCTCCATTCTGTGGAAGTGGAGAGAATTCCTTTTTTTTTTTCTTTCGATTGAGAATCACTCTTGTATCTTGTCCAGAGTACGATGATAAAATTTTGTGCTCCGCCATCGACGGTGAGTTCACTAGCGCACCTTTAAGCGACAAAGCAAGATTTTTTTTTTTTTTTCGTGAAGGATCGCGAAGGCCTATTCGCGGCAGTGCATGCGTGTTAACTGGGTGGTTCCGCACCACACTCCACACATAAACAGTGTGTGATGTAGAGCCGCTATTAGTTTGACTGCCGTTGCAAAGCCTGGCTGCAACTATCAATGGTGGAGAGCTTTATTGTTTTATCTGTGGGCACCAGCCTGCCAAGTTAACAGTTTGCTGTCGAAGTATGATTGTGCCACTCTTCATAAAGAAGAGCGGTAGTAGAGACTCGCCCAACTTACTTGCATTACTTTTACATTAGTGAGTTGTACCAAAAGTTGTAAATTCTGTTTAGGTCTGCCTGAAGAGTGTCAC
This sequence comes from Amblyomma mixtum, assembly GCF_055824585.1. Classification (NCBI taxonomy): domain Eukaryota; kingdom Metazoa; phylum Arthropoda; class Arachnida; order Ixodida; family Ixodidae; genus Amblyomma; species Amblyomma mixtum. The sequence continues at coordinate 216,519,870 of NC_143014.1, forward strand.
TCTCATTTGTAATTTCTCGGAACACTACACAGTCATCGGCAAACAAGTGAATGGATGAAGACACAATAGCAGGCAAATCATTATTGTATATTAGAAATAATATAGAGGGCCTAAAACAGAGTCCTGTAGAACGCCAGATATAACCGCTATTCCGAATGAGCTGCTATTATTGGCGGTTACAAACTGTTTACGGTTAATGAGGAAACATTCAGTCCACTTTAGTAGGTGGCCATCTTGATTAATTTAACGGAATTTAAGTGATACCAGCTTGTGACACACCGACCGTATCAAAGGTTATCAAGAATGGTCTGGATCCTGCGAGAGAAAAACTGATGCTCAGTTTCTTAGTAGTAGTCTTCGGAACCCGTGCTGTGAGAAAATAAAAAAAAAAATGTATGAATATGGTGCAAAATGGCATGACAGCTATTTGCTCATTGCTTGTTATCCCGTTTCAACAATGACTCCACCTTCTCGATTTCCTGATCGCATGGTACGCTTCTTGTGTCCAAGCATTGCTGGACTATTTTAGAAAGGAGAATAGACGACATTGTCTTGGTGCTCATAAAAAATTTCACATTAATGACATCAGTGGTGGAAGACGAATAATTTTTCAGAAAGCATATAGCATTTTGAATTCCTACAGGGTAGACTACGTTTGAAGGCATAGTTATATTGTTCAGAGCAGGAAGCACTGGAAATTGTGAGTCAGCCGTGCTCGAAAAGTTTTTCAGAACATTTAATTTCGTAGTGTGGGACACGCACTGTCAGACACGCTTTAGCCGGTTGAATGTGTCAGTAAAACTGAAGTTTCCATTCGGAGTGGTTAAATTTCAAAACTTTTTGGATTATCACTGAAGGATGTGAACTTCTTAGTTAGAAGCGGAAAGGAGGCTATTGCGAGCATCAGCGGGAGCTTCTTGTGCCAACCAATGTTCTTCCGTGCGGTCCTTCTTAGCTTGACGATACAGGAGTTATGCGTGGTTGTACAGTATTCTTAAATATTGGAGTTGAACCGCGGAGCATTTCGGTTCGAGAGTATTGTACTAGTGGAGCATTTTTGAGCGTTGGTTCTCAAACATGGTTGAGAAAAACCTTTCAGAGTTCTTCAGTGCTTCAAGTTTTAAATTATCGAGAAAAAATGACTAGCAAAGAATATTGTTCCCTATTAACTGCATCAAAATTCCCGCGGCTGTAACCGCATATTATTTAAGTTTTGCTTTACGAAGGTTTATAGCGGCCTTCACGTGGCAGTTTAAAAACACATGGTCACTTAGGCCAGGAAAATAAGTTCTTTCGAATGACGTTAGGCGCGTTGGTTAGCTCTAAATCAAGAATGTGTTTAGGGCTATCCGATAGTCTTGTCGGTTAAAAAACAAGCTGTGACAAGTTAAACCAAAAGCACAAGCCCAAAAACTCCCTAGCATGGGACCGCAAGTCTGCGTGTACTTTACAACACTGGGCCATTCAATTAAGGGGAAGTTAAAACCACCTAAAACAAAAAGCAGTGATGAAAGGAACTTACTAATTATAAAGATAATGGCCACGCGCAGATCGCTAACAAAGGAAGCTGAGCAATTAGGAAGTGTGCAGCACGCAAAAAAAAAACTAGTTTTTAGTCGAGGTTTCAAAACACACCCATTTTATTCTAATTTTCAGAGTCGAAATTTTCTTGATTTTCTCCAAAATTCTTTATTTTCCAAACTTCAGCACGGACAGGGGGCTCTGATGCAGTGCCAGCGTAGAGTTCGAGCATCCGCCTCGCCTGCAAGACGACTGCGGTTCGAGTCCCGGTACCGCGACACTCCTCACCGGATAAAAAAAAAAAAAGAAAAACATTTCACCGACGATTAGGGTACTCCCTGATGCGAAATCTGAGCGCAGCTTGATTTTTCATTATACTGAGGCAGAAAACTTTGCCGACGCTTAAGCTACCCTTCAGAGTTAAATGCGAAGCGTTGCCGCTTTGTCGAAGAAGGCCTCTAAACAATCGCATTGAACGAACGCTCCTCAGTGGTGTAGGCCGGCGCGGTCCTCTCCCGCGTTCGTTGCCCCCTGTGAAAACGCATTGCAACGTGTTTGTCACATCGCTCCACGTAGGAACACAAGCCACAAAGAATGCTTCTTCGTTTGGAGCGCGCCACAAGAGGCGTGACTCGCACATTCAGAGTTGTGTGTGCCCGTTCCAATCGTAAATGGCGTGGACTCCACAAACGGATGCCCTCCCATAGAGGCCCACGTGTTGGTTGACGTTTCGACTGCCGATTCATGGTTGACTCAAGTTGCGACTAGCGGCTTTCTGTGTGGGAGGCGCTGCTGACCAGCGATAGCCTGGAGTACCGACGGGTCCTCATCCAACAGGTCCGCAGGGCAGCCCAAGCCAGTGGAGCTCTGGTATAAGGACCCCACCCACAAGCTCAAGCAGCTCCTTTTGGTTCAATAAACTTTTTCTTCCTCCTCCGCTTGGCCTAAGGTACGCGTGTGTGTGTCCAAACTACTTGCGTTCAAGTCCGCAGTCTTGCAGGACGCCACACGCTTGCACAATGGGCGTAACCCTGCGGGGCATGCATGCATTTGGAACAAGGAACTGGCCGTTAGAACGGGGTATGCGACATGAATGTATTTGGAAGAGTACTCGAATAGGTCCCTTCCTAAGGTCATCTTTCTGCTTTGCTTTTAAAATTGTCACCCAGGTGGACCATGGAAGCATAACCTGTGGCCCAGCTATAAAATATAGTACTCGGTTGGAGACCACAGAGTAAACTTTGAAGTCGATTTGAGTGGCTGGCATCTGCAACCGCGGACTAACGCTCCTTTTTAACCACATGTATGCAGAGTAGCCATCTCGTTCTTGTTTTTAGCCCGAACTGGCGCTGGGGCTTCTTTTTTACTTTTTTTTCTATTCGGCATATAATTGTCCCCCCAGTTTTGCGCAACCCCTACCTGCTGATCCTGTTATGCTGATTCATTGTCCTCGCATGCTTCTTTTGTTGACTGGCTTCTCCTGTTTAGTGCGAATGTGTGAAGGTTTAGTGTAAATGCTTAGTTTACATATGCAAATAAATTTTTACTAAACACACCACATGTAGGACGGGGTAGTTTTGCTCCGCATATTGTAATTAAACATGGCACTCTCTGGAGGGCAAAAACAAACAACGAGGAATTTACGTCATCGCGTAACGCGTGCGGCACATGGGTAGGCGTCGTGGTCATGTGGTGTCGTCGCAGATGCAATCGTCCTGTCGAACCACATCTTATATCTTATCTTATTAAGGCGAAAGCCTCACATGTCCCATCAGCACAAAAGCCGCCGTTCGCCGTCCGTCGGCGTCTATGGCACGAAATTGCTCAGTGACGTTACTGTACTCTCGCGCACGTAATTTCTTCCAAAGGTGTGTGGAATAGAACCCAAGACTCTCAGATTGCGAGGCGAGTACGCAATCCATAGGCCACAAAACCGCGTTGCTTCTTGGCGAATAAAGATGAACCTATAGGTTTGGTTTGGTTTGGTTTGGTTTATTGGGGTTTAACGTCCCAAAGCGACTCAGGCTACGAGAGACGCCATAGTGAAGGGCTCCGGGGATTTCGACCGCATGGGGTTCTTTAACGTGCACTCACATCGCACAGCACACGGGCCTCTCTAGAATTTCGCCTCCATCGAGCAGGCGTGTCATTAGAAAGAGAAGAATGTTTAATAAACCTCGCAAGAGAGCTCACAATCAGACATTCAAAGCACCTAAGCAGTCTTAAGGCATCTCCGTAATTTTTTTCTAACGTACTCCTTCTTATTGTCTTCCTTCCCCATCAAGTGCCTGAATGCGACCAGTGACATGCGTGGCCAAGAAACAATGGACACCGGATAAAAGCAGTCTTACCAGAAGCGGCAGAGTGCCCTCTTAAAGCTATAGTTAGTGGATTGGTGATATCCGGTGCAGCGGAGCAAGCCACAAATGCGGGTCGCGCCATTCATCCCTCAGAGGAGCGTCATCCATCATATAAGTCCATCGGAGAGGCTCGAGCGTCAGCTTACAGCGCTAAACTGCATTTGTACGCTTGACGAACGGAGCGTTCCTTTCACCCGTCTGTTGCTATCGAGTATAGAGAATGCGACGCGCTTCTCCGGCGCTGCGGATTTCGTGGATTCCGGTTTCCCGCTGTATGCTTGATCCTGTCAGGGCAACAAGTATATATAGTGGATACTTGTTTTATTTCAAGGGCGAGAGCGTTTTTAATGGACATAATCGGGGATAAGCGCCAGTGTAATTAATCTGCGAACAAGGTAATGACGAAGAAGAATAAGCCTCCTGCATTCGTCTTGCCTTTGCAGTTACCTGTGTCTTTTAAAACGCCAGATCGACGCTAGCGCCGCTCACTGGTGGAGCTCGCGCCGTGGTGGAGCTCGTGCTTTCATTCTGTGCGTTCAAACATAATCCCCAGCATAAGCTTTTGTTGAAAGCTTGACATATTTTGGTATTACATATACTTCAATAAGGCACAAGTGCGGCTATATGTAGAACACTAATTTCGCAGCTATAGGCTGAGAACGGGCGCATATTTGGAGGCACGCAATTTAGCGCCGCGAACACTTGCGCGTGCCGGAGCAGCCCGTAGCAACAGCCACTCCTGCGATATTCAAGCGAGGAACTTGAAGCGGAAAGGAAAACAAACATACAGATAAGAACACCATGCACTATAGTGGCTACGTTAGGTGATTTTTGAGGCAACGTGCAGCCTTTAAATTTATTTACCGCGCTGAGTTACGCTCAGTGGCTCGAAGATTAATTATAACCTAGAGCCCGAAATACCATCCAGCGAGAAAAATAATCGCCTGTATGGCCTAACTATACCAGAAACGGTTTGCAGTTAGAATACGAGGCGTACTATTTCCACACTTTCTCGGTAAGTGTCATGATAACTGCCCTCTGCCTGACATATCTTGCTGTACAGCACCTACTTCCTATAAAGCTGGCCGCACAAACACCGTGCTTCGAACCCGAAAAATTTCGCGTTGTCACCATGGAAAGCACAACACAAGATGGTGTATCTCGCTGAAGGAAGTCGGCTAGCACTGATCTATGCGGCCCATACACTTTGAGGTGCTGGTAAAAGTTTCTTACACTTAAGAAGCGCTCGCAGAACACCTGAAAATAAAAAGTACAGTTATTTCACCTTCGTATGCGACGAATTTTCTTCACAGCCAATCGCCCTATATGTACTGTAACAGGTAATACAATTGCTTTCGACATGGATCTGCGATGCGACGGCGACGGCGCCCGGGGCGGAGCTCACGACATACAGCAACGAACTATGTGATGATATCGACATCATTAAACAGGAGAGAAAGTTGCAGGTAACCCCCCCCCCCCCCTTTCTTTTTTTAGCTTAATTCGTCACAAATACTCCCAGCCGAGCACGTACTGGTGGGCCTTGATCACACTCCACACGCTGGTGGTTATACTGAACGTGTGCCTCCTAAGTACCTTTCCCTTCTGCGCTATAATGCTGGTGGGAACGGCCATGTATTTAAGTATCTCCGATTTGTGCTGAGGTGGGGCTGTGAAATCTGGGAGATCATGTAGTGTTTCTTGATCAACAACTTTCTTGCTCAATAGCAAAGCTGGAATATCTTCTGACGCTTACAACATTAGACCAAGACGACGTCACCGACGGCAGCAAGACGAGGTACTGTTGTGCGGTCCCTCAGAGGTCGATGCCCATTAAGTGTCCTTGTGAGGTGGTGCAGGTTTTTTGCGAATAACTGGGGAACCTAAGTGGCTTTTAAATAGTCCTTGTGAAATGTAAAGAGCCTACTGGGCATGGTCTTGACGGCAAGCTATTTTGCGAAGCTCAGCGGACAGTTGTGCTCCGAAAGAGTGCCCTGAATTCCAGAGCTTTGCAGTGCCGGAATTGCTACAGGACACCAGCATGGTGAACTCGCCAATCCAGCAGCTGCACGAGAAAAGCCTACAGGGACAGGAAGGCGTACGGAGTGCATCACGACCTCTGTTCTGAAAAGGTAGTTTTTGGCTGTGATTATACATTTACGAAACGCAGCGTCCAGCACGACGCGTCGCATTCGTCGGGCATGCGTTGCGGGGACATTCGCTGATGTCGCGCCGATTCTGTCGATGCGTTCGACTTAACGCGAAGAACATCAATGTTACCACGTATGCCGCATTTTAATGCCTTCTTGGGCGGGCTGAACTAGCTGCACTTGGAATGAGAGCGACGTTATCAACGGCATGGCCAGCACGTACTATCAGCAACGAATGAAACGCGAACAAGAAAACTGCGGTGGCAACAAAGAAACACCAACCTATTAGCTTCTGGTCAGGGAACACAAGCGATGTTGAACAACGCTTTTGAAGAAACCTCCATGTCCAGTTTCCATGTTCGCGTTTGAAGTCTACCCTTTTCAGATTCACACTATAGCCTCACCCGGCATGTAAAATGCAAGCTATAATGTGAATCTCATTGTTCGTTTCATACGTATTTAATGTCTATACCAGTCTGCTTCAACATCACTTCCCAAAAAAATAAAGCTGTCGGACTGTGCGTAGGATCACGCAGAGGACGCCTATTTCTATACAGCCTCTTGAAGTGATATTTCTTCATCAGGTAGATTTTCTGTGGCCTACAGCCTCGCCTTGCACATCTTAACAGTCCAGGTAGATGTTCCAGTGTGTCTGCTCTAATAAAAAAAACGCATTGACTTTACCACTTCCATATCACGTGATCACCTTCTAACTAATGAGAACTGAACACTACCGTGTTCGCCTACAGTCAGTAGAGTCTTGGCATGGCCTATACCAGAACCCTTCATTTAAGTAAAACCCCATTTACCCGATTCTTGCACTGCGAACAAATTTCTTAAAGATCGGGTTAAAACCGACTTATCCCCGAAAATATCCCTTCTGGAGAACGCACAACAGCAATAGAATAAGGGGCTTATTATGAAATCCGTTTATATGAAAGAGCCTGAAGAACGTACGTTTCCCTCTGAAAACCTCGCATGAAAATTTGCGGATGTGTGCTTATTCCAGAGTATCCAGGTTCGTTCAAGAGGTGACCTTAAATCTCTGCCAACGCTTGTTATACATGACGTGGCTTAATTCGAGGATAAGTTCGAAACAGAATTTCTAGAAGCCAGACGCCAAAGCACAGGTGCTGACCAAGCGTTGATTCGACATCATTGTATCAAACGCTATCCACGCTGTAGCGACGTCCTGTTCCAGGGCACTTGCCTGTTTAAAATAGCATCTGCCATGTTTATTGGCAGTTACAAAGTAGACAAGTTGCACGGGAAGTGCTGCACAAAGGTTGAAAGTTTAGGCAACGAAATAATTGTAATTGGTGGGAATAAATATAATCTGGTTAACATATCTTTCAGCGCTTAAATTGTCTTTTGCTGCGAAAAAAGGACCCGAAAAAACCCGAATAATGGAAAAATTTTGCTGAATAACCCTACCCGAATTTTAAATAAAATGTATCGTCCTATTTTCACTCCGCTACCCCCTGTACGAATTCTGGAGAAAATTAAACCCGAGGACAAAGGGTCTTTACGTATACTGTCTACTGTCACCGTTTACCGACAATGCGCGCGCAGTTGGCGCCGACGGGCCAGGTACAGACACCGGGCGCCATCTGGTCGTGCGCGTTGGCGGCTGAGGGCCGGGGTAAGCGGCGACAGCATACGCCGTGCTAAAATCCTATAGTATCAGTGTCCTACCTGTGGCTCTCCAATTTCAATGGGCACATGCGGTAGCAGTGACAGCAGAGCTATCGCTGCCACTACACTTTTATTTTATTGACCGCTGAAACACTTTGTATGACTTTCTATACTCTTCCATCTTTTGTCGCCTTCATACTCCTTGTCAAGCCAACAGCAGCCGGCAGGACGCATAGGCGGTCAGCCTGCCCGCCATTACGTTTCTCCCATTTTCTATCCAGCCATTCGAATCACTGACGCGAAGCATCTAGAAGCCTATACGTGTAGGCAATCTACAAAGCACGCGCTCGAAACAGTAATCACGCATAGACCTCTCTGGTGCGCATAACAACGATTCATTCTAACATCCCCTGACCGTTAGTTCACCGCCGACTAGCAGAGCATGACGCACTGTCAGGTGCGAAAGCGCAGTTTTCTTGTTTCTTAGTGGGAATCATTTGCCAGTTTTGTGCAGCCTATCTTCAGTCCCTCCGAGTCCGATGTATTTGAAGAAATGGGGTGGATCATGAGATGTCTAGCCGTTTGTGGAAAAGGAAGACAAAAGAGCTCAGAAACGGGACAAAGCACCTCGAGTCCAAAGTACATTCCCCAGATCGTAATGAAAAGAAAAGGCTGGTATTTCTTTCCTCGTCAAGAGCGGACAAGCAGCAGCGATGACTGTACACTACAGCACCCGCGACAGCACCTCTGCCAAGCTCAGCCGGATCGTCTGGCCATAGGTGGCGCACTTTATAGAGTGCCCACTCCGCGATCCACGTGGTCTTTGTGGGTCAAGTTCATCTGGATGACACCCTAACTGGTAAACAGGGGAATGCGCCTGCTCTAGGTTGTGAGTTACATGCGCCGTTTAACCTAGGGAAAGCAGAATTGTATATACATCTACCGCTGAAATAAGTGGCTTAAAAGCAAGGAGCAACGTTGTCGTCCGAAGACCCAGCTGAGTAGCTCCAATTCGGAGACAATACTGCTTCTGTAACAGGTCTTGGCGCGGAGAGCCCTGTTTGCATGCGCCGACGAACGAAACGGAGCGGCGCACTGCTGCGCATCGCGTAGGCCCGGCCGTGTTGACCAGAGCAGAATCGCCGAGCTCTTCTTCCTTGGGCCAAAAGCGCAAAAGGGGGCTCGGCGCCGATTGTTCCCCGGTAATTGCGTCCCTCCCCCTCCGGCGGCCAAGGTGCGAGGCAGCCGGCCGGGGGAGCGCGCCCTTTCTTCCCCATAGCGGCGGTGGTGCCGCAAATTGATGGCGCGCGCGCGCACACATGAGCCGCACGCTAGCTGGGGGACGCGCGTGGCGCGAATCCTACGCCAGCAGATACGGCGCGAGAACGGAGGGAGGGAACAAAGTTTGCGGAGCGGGGGGCAGGAGGAGGGTAGCGAGGAGGGGGTTCGCGGAGTCCGCTTTAAAGCACAAACAACCCGGGGAGGACATCCTGGGGGTGGAAGCGCGGGGGAGATAGGCGCCGGTCGAGGCTCTTTCCTAATTAGAAAGACATAATTTCCCAGGCCGCTTGCGGTGAAAATTTTATTCAAACAGAGACAAACAAGCGGCGTAAGCCGGCGGCAGAGGGAAGAGAAGGACCACGGAGAGGAAGAGAGGGAATGGAGCCGAGCGAAAAAGCGAGCGCGTGCGGGAAGCTGATGCCGCGCGCGGAGAGGGCTTACGGCGCACGCGCACGAGAGAGCCGCGCGCAGCGCGGGCGCTGCGAGGCGCGACGCTGGGCGAAATTTAATTAACGTTGGAATGGAACCAAGGCTCAACAACGATACCCTTTCTCTGCTCCTCTCCCGGTTCAGCATTCGTTTTTGTGCCCACGCGCCGCATTCTCCTCGAGTCCGCCCGAGCGCAAACTCCCCAAAGCCATCCTATCCCCTTCCAGTCCCCATCCCCCCTCACTCGGGCAACCCTGTGCACCCGCGCACATCACCGACGGCGCGATAAGAAGAACAAGAGAGGAAACCCAGCGGTCCACAGCTGCAAATGGGTCCGGGCAAATAAACGTTTTGTTTACTATTTCGTTATGCGACTGCCGTAAGCCCGCACAAACAGAGGAGGTAGGTGAGAACATGGGGAGGGTCGAGAAGGGAGGGAGGGGGGCACCAGGCAAGACGACGACAAGTTTTTGCTCCACGATGCCGCTCGCGGAGCTTCTCGCGGCGCAAGGACCACCGCCGGATTCAAGCAAGCGGCGCAGGCGGCGTCTCTCCTAACCCCATCCTCCGCTCGCGACGAAAAAAAAAATCGTTATCTTTGGCGGTGTCTCCCCTCTGTTCCCCCATCTCGTTTCCCTCGTCGTTGAGCACTGGCTGCTCTCCCGCGTCCCCTTTTTCTTCGCGCGGAGAGAGCGAGCGCCCCGCTACCCGCTAACTTTGTCTAACCCGTGGTCCTAAAACAGAGCTCGGCAAGCCCGCTAATGAGAGAAGCCGGCGCGCCGCCGCTGCACTACGCCGCCGGCAGCGAGCGCATTGTTTGCGGCCCCGACTGCGACGGCGCGGGCGAGGGGAAGAGGGAAGGAGGAGGAAGGGAGGCGCGGCAAGCGTGCATATTAATTATTGCGCTTCTCATCATCATCTATCATTAGCGCTTTATTCTTGCCGCCGACGCATCGTGTATTCCATTAGTTTCGGCGCCGAGCACGCGCGTGCGTGTGTGTGCCCGCCGCATGTGTCGGTACATCTGCGCGGCGTAATATGGCACCGAAGGATGTGCCCGCACCGGCGCCCACCGCGCCGCTGCTTTGGGCGAAAAAACGCGCCGGTGGGCGAGCGCGCGCACACTCGGCGCGCGTCGTGCCACTTCTCGGACGACGGCGAGTTCGTTTGCCAAACGAAGCCAGCGGCCCTCGTCTCCCCTAGCTCCGCAGAAATAAAACAACAATGGCGGCACAACGATGAGTGTTGCGCCCGACCCCCCCGGCCCTGGCGGCCCACATGCCGGCGCGCGGGCGCTCACGAAGTTGACCCGGTTAACGGTGAGACTTAATGGCGCGATGCTGGCGCCTTGCGAAATGTAAATCGCGACCGCCTCGGCCGTCCGTGTTTGCGCGTCTGCACAGGCTCGGCACAGAGCCCGCGATGACGAGACGCCGATTTCACTGTCGTCGCGCGAGCGGAATTCCGCGCCGAATCAGATCGACAAGCGCGCGCAACTCGATAGCCGAAAGCGCGTTTCGATTAGGGCTGCGTGCATTGTCTTGCTGGGAGGAATCTGGGCGAGTCAAATGGCTGGGCGTATACAGACGGATGAGCTTGCACTCGCTTCACAGCTCCTGCGCTTGTTCTACGGCATACAGTATTTCTTAACTTGTGCGGTGAGAATTAAAAAAAAGAAAAGCCTATTGCAGTCTTCGTTGAAAGCGTTGAAATAGTGCACTGCTCGTGGCGCGGCAGTGTGCTGTAATTGGCGCATCCTCGGATTCAAGCCGCGAGGAATGTACCGACAGAAAGAACAGTAGCTGCCGCAGTGTTTGTGCTCAAAGACAGTTAGCAAGTTACGTTTGTACGTCACTGTCGTTTGGAGACTCTGCAATTTTGGTGGTCTTTGTTCTGTACTAGTTAACCCTGTAATTCTCAGGCAGTGAAAGTGCAGAGTAAGAGTTGGGCACGGCGAGCATTTTCTCGTTGCGGCAATGCAAGAAAAAAAATGAATAAATGATTTTACATATGCCGAGGACAACGTGAAGACTGGCAATTAATTAAAATACTAGGTGTTTCAGCAAAGACTTTTAACAATTGTCAGAAATAGGTTTTTGATGTAAAATTATGGCTTTTTCAGCATAGTATTACCAGTGTTGGCAGACAGCAGAAAACCGGTGAATCATCTTGACTAGTAAGCTGGTTAACTAATTTTTAAAAATTAACTTCTTAGGTATTCGAATTAGGTGCCTTGCTGCAATTAGAGATTATTAGCCGGACGTTAGTAATAGCCATATTAGTTTTTAGAATTTCCAGAACACGATTATCCCCGGCGCTGTGGCTCGACGAAATTTGGCTACATCGTGCCAAATACATGGGCTTTCCAAAAGCATGCAGGCAAAGCAACCTTTCCAGTGCACGTAACTAGTCACAAAAGCCAAATTTTGTCGAACCACAGCGCCGGGGATAACCACGTTTTCGAAATTCTAAAAACTGATATGGCTATTACTAATGACCGGCTACAAATGGCAGAGTAGCACACATCCTCAGCGAACCGCCGACAAGAAACGGTCTTGATGTCGTAGCAGTTTTCTTGTGAAATCAGCCAGAGGCGGAGTACCTGTGTTTCATTTGTGAGCTTTTTCCTGCTAATAAACGCTCCATTTTCAGCGAATGTCGCCGCTTTGTAGAACACAGTAATCTATCAATACAGGCCTAGTTCTATTTTGGCTGACCGCGCAGGCTGACCGCGTTGGCTGACCGCGCAGAGCAAGTGAGCCCAGTATGTCATTGTCCCAAGCATATCGGTGAACCCCTATGGGTTTGTTTCGCGTACGCGCGGTGTCATGTAATGTGGTACCCTACGGCTCCTGACAGTAAGCTGCAGGCCCTTGCAGAAAAACAAGTGACTGCATTTGAAAATAATTTGTCTCTAAATGTACCCTATAATCAGCTTTGAGACACTGAAAGAAACGCTTCACTGCATTGCATTTCTGCCGAAACTCTGTGAGGACACATGCCCAACAATTCTGGACAAAACCATTTTTGAGTGGGAAGCCGTTTATGAACGTATTTTTTTCCTACACTGTAAGATTTCACTGTAGCAATCAATATATGCGCAAATTTTTTTTAGTAAAGTTTTTGCTATCGTCAAAAGCGCTCCGCATTGGCTTTCTATGGCAGCGTTAACTTTTCGATCCGATCGATGGAAACACTTTAAAAGAAAGATTTTGCTACACTTCAGAAGAAAGGACCATTACCTTCAATATTTCCATCAGAGTGTCTGACAATGCTCCAATTTTCAAAACTTTTATCCGAGAGTGCTGGACATGTCCCTGTGGAAAACGATCGCAAGTTGTTCAGTCTTTACACCATGTCTATACTAGAAATAATAGACGGCGTTGAGATTGAATGACGTTTGTCCTCTAAGAAGAATGCATGTCAATTGTTCTTACGTTAGGTGTCGCATTAGTGCTTCAAACTGTACCTTTAAGAACCGGAATATTTCCGCTTCAATGACCTCATTCGTTCCGGCCACACGCTATAACCTAGGACTGCATATGACCGTTGTACTCAAAAAGATTTCCCAAGAATTTTTATTCTGTAGCCCCTCTTCGGGAGCATGGAATATTGGCAGGAAAAAACAGTTTCAGTTCTCTTTTTGGTCGTGGAGAACAATTCTAACAGTTTGAGTATTTTTTTCCGCTCTCATTATACAAAAATTTGGGGACGCCTATGCCATGAACAGCGCATGAGCGTGACGTAGTTTCTGAATGGCGAAACCAATTAATTTCATAACGCAGAAGAAGACAGAATGGGCTTCTTTCTGAGCCACCGCCCCTGCCAGCAAAAAAACAGGTGCTTTGCAAGAAGTTTTAAAGTTAGGGAGATCTGCTGGTTCGCTTAAAAAAAAAAAAAAGAAAAAGAAACTTGATACTCTGCGGTCAAGTGCGGGAACTGTACGCTTTTCTCAGTACGCGTGATTTTTTGGGCAAAGGAGGTCGATGAAGAGAGAACGTTGGCCGCAGCACCGGCCGCATTAACCGGTCAGGGGCGATCGCGAGGAGTTCGTAGAAAATGGCCAGCTGTGCAGACTGGCGCCTGGAATTGGCGCCCAAAGCCAACGTGGGGGTTGCCGACCACCTCCGGCAAATAGGCACCACGTCCGTGCCTGGTAGCGAGCTTCCTGGTTACCATCACATCCACCCTAATTTCTGCGTCGGTTAGACTCGTTACGCGACGCCCTCGAGCAAACGTCTGAGGAGGTGGCGGTGGGCGCTTGCAACTAGCTAAATTCATCCCCGCAACTAATTTTTACATCGGGTCGACCTCGTTGATGCGTTGGTGTAAGAAGAAAAAGGAGCAAAAAAAGAAAGAAAACATCCTGGCAGCATCCAGAGGTGATGAGGCCTCGCCAACATGGATATCCAATTACGGCATGCAAATATCCGACGTTTCGTTACGACCTAATGGACTCGCTTGGGGCTCGGTTTAGCGCGCACGAACTTTGCCTGGAGGATGGAATTGCATAAAAAAAAAAGAAAAAAAGCTGTACAAGGCCTGGTCAACTGAAGGCAGCAGCGGCTGCGGACAACCGAGGCTGCTGCTTTTGGCAATAGAGCCCGCTAAGGACGTTGGCTGTTTGAGTGCGCCCACATACAGCCCAACGAGACACTCCGGGGCTTCCAATGACGAGTGCATGAGGGTCCCTTCGGCGGCTGCCGACAGCATCGCGCAGGCGGCCCCCACACTCGAGTGCAACCCATCTCGCGGGCAGCAGCGGAGATCCGGTCCTGAGCAAGCGGCCCGTAATTCGATCCCGACATATTGAGGAAGGACAGGTTGAGCGGCAACGGGCCCAACGCAACCCGCTGTACTACGTTGGCTTTAACGACCCCACAGCGCGTTCGCGGGACCATCTCCGAGGTTGGGAGAACACAAAAAAGAGAGAAAAAGGCTCCAAGGAACGACGGTCGACTGCAAACATTGCGTGCTACGAGGCGGAGTCGTTGCGTGCAAGAAGTTAATGACCCATTAGCTACGTGTAAACACCATCATTTACCACAGTTTTTGCTTTGTTAAGGTCGCTGCTCTGGACAGCCATTACCTCCGCGCCACAGGTTATAACTCGATTTCTGCCTGATTGGGCAAGGACACACAACCAAAGTCGCTTAACTCACCTGGTTCGCCGCTTCCCGCGGTAAACATTTGAGGAGAACGAACATAGCTCGGGAGCTAGCTCGCTCCAACCCCCCCCCCCTCTCCCCCCCTATACCCGCCTTTGCTATTTTTTTTTATGCGCTTAGGACGTTTAATTTCCAGCGATGCACCTTAACAGAATGGTAGTATCGCATGAGCTATAACGCTGCAAGGAAAAGCTCAGAGGTCAGCCCTGTGCATGAAGAAAACCGCAGCAGGAGACTCAACATATGTCTCTTCGAGCGACCATCAGAGCGAGATAAGAAAAGTAATCTGAACATAAAAAAAAGCAGAAGTAAAAGGAGCGACAGCTTGCTACGAGGGTTACAAGCATTTGTTTATTTATCTAAGATAGCTCATGGGCCCCTTCGGCGCGAGCTTTACACGAGGTTTGGTCTGATTACAAGGTGATAATAAAGGAGTTATTCTATGGCTGGTCTTGAAAGGAACGAGGCTTGTATGGAGATTGGCACTTGTGGTAAGAGCGTTCCAGTCTACGGCTGTTCTAGCAAACAAGGAGTGAAGATGGGTCGTGGCGCGTGCTCGAGGTGTACAGACGGCATTATCGTGACTCTTCGCCGCAGCATAATGGTGAGAGGGTGGAGTAGGGGAGCTATAAAGGGAAAGTACGGTTTATTTTATGTACGAGACAGTGTCCTCAGTTAAGAGGGCTTCTGTTAATTGGGCAAGCCTGCTTCATTGTTAATGTAGCACCAGTTGAGTGTGAGTAGTTTCAGTAAACAAACCGAGCGGTAGTATTTTGAACGAGTTCAGCAGGATTAGTGCGATAAAGTTGAGCGAGGTCCCAGATGGCAGACGCATTTTCTAACTTCGGTTGGATTAAATTTTCATAAGCTTGCAGTTTAACTGAGGACCGGGCTAGGTTTAGATCAGGACGAAAGAATCCGATAATTTGGTTAGCGTTACAAACTATTATCGTTATATGCGTAGGTCACGTAATATCATGCGACATATTATTACCTAGATACTTATCCTAACACAAACGAGAGGTGAGGTAGCCGAGACGATTAAAAAAGATTTGGAGTGGAGTAATTTTTTTCGCCTGCGGAAGGAAACGAGTGTGTTCTGGTCAGTATTTAAGACCGTCAACCATATGCGACACCTTCCTCTAATTTTAATGACTATGTTTGGAGAGCATTAGTATCAGCAGTGTTCTTACTAGACTGATAAATGACGTAATCATCGGCGTAAATGACATAATCATAATGTCCGATGAAATATCAGCAAGTCGTTGACGTAAATTAAAAAAAAGGGGAGGACCTATTGGCCGTGCCTTGTGGTACTCTACACAGAACATTAGATGGAGAGAAAGACTTGTTGTGAGCTTCTAGGAATGACGGTGATCAATAACCACATCCTTTATCCAGTTGTAAACAAAGAGGTTAAGGCTTATATGGGAAAGTTTTTAGCAACATACGTTCATGTGACGCTTTGTCAAATACTTTCTCAAAGTCCATCAAGAGGGAGTCAATAGGTACATTGAGATCAGCACTATTGTTAGGCCATGGGCAATGCAAGCTGAGTGTCACAAGGAAGGAATTTACGTAACTCATGCTGGTCAGGACGATGAAAGTTAACAGAACAAAATTTACGATGCGTGAATAAGTATAGGCTCCATAATTTTGAAACAGGCACTGGTTAGATACATGGGTCAGTGGTTAGCAGAGCCTTGTTTGGCGACTGGAACAATCTTACCAACTTTCCAGCCTTGAGGGAGGACACCAAATGACAGTGATTACTAAAAACGTGTGTCCAGATAACGCTGGTTATGACTTTAGTGTTTTTAAGAACATTTTAATTGATGCATTTGATGCGACGCCTTCAGATGGTGGAACTTTCAATGACTCAATGAGTTTTTAGATTCCGTGAGCAGAAAAAATATCTAGGGCATGACGGGATAGTTATATGAAGTAAAATACGAGAGGGCATCACATAGTTTTTTCGTGAAGACAGAGGAAAATTTTGAATTGAATACTCACGACACTTCATCATCAGAGGTGGGCGTCGCGATTAATCCGTGAATGGTATTTATTTTTGTTTGTCGGAGATTAATTGCACATTCTCCAAAAATGTTTCGAGTTAGTACGAAGTAAATTAGCAAGAGCAGCTCCAAAAAATGAACATTTTGATTTTGAAAGTTCGAAGTTATAAAATATGCTGCAAAAGGATTTGCCGGGCTAGCAGAATGCACGATGTGCTTGTGACCAATAACACACGCTAGACGTTCCGCTTGCCTGCCTCCAAAGACTTTTTCCCCGTTCGTACGAGTGACAAGAAACATAGTAGCTTACATACACAACCGTGCATAATTATTTAGAATTGTCGCACAGAGAGGTGGACGGACGACTTAGTGGCGAACTCTAGCGCGCCGTTCGCCATCATGTCGTCTCTCACAGTGACGCGCTGGGCGTTTGCGCAAGAAAGGTGACCGATAAGTTTTCAACACAAGTACACATGCCGGACCACAGTGACGGTATTGCCAGCGCTGCGTGCGTATTGCATCATCCTCCTGCGCCGTTAATGCGAGTCACGCAGCTGTCTGCAATTCAGCGCAGTCCTGTCGCGTTAGCTGTACGTCGTCGTGTCGCCGTGCATCTCTCACGGACCCTTTGCCGCGGCGTCTCATCCCCCGGCTGCAGAAACGCGGGCGAGCTCACCTTTGCGACAGCAGTTCAAGCGAGCGGTATGGCGTGTCAGCGTTTATTATTCTGTGCACTGAAATGTATGGAAAAACTAATGTGTGTGTTGCTCCTTTCCGCCTTTGCATCGAAGTGTGGCAATAGACCGGAATGCTACATATATATGCCAGCTTTATTGCCAGTTCATTAGCGTGCCTTCAGAGGAAATTGCAAGTTTAAACTAAACGAATTAGGTAGAAAAAACATTTTCTTTCTTTTGATAAGGCGAAGTGAACATATCCGTTATTTGTGGCACGTGTCACTTCTTACTAATTCACGCGGTGGGGCCTCCAAGAAGTCATTTTATTTTATTTTCTTCGCATTTAAAAAAAATCAAACTGGAAATTGGAAATTGTGTAAAATCACCTCTCATGCGTGTCGCCTACTTTTCTACCACGTCGCATTGCACCTTTCATTGTACGTTTGTCCGCAAGTACTAAATAAATAACAACCCCAGAGAACCACGTGATCTCTGCCGGCGAATGCAACCATAAACCAAGCTTCTGCTCAGCGCAAGGCGTCACGTTTAAAATGAGCGGCATGTTTGGTCATGTACGTAGTGCTAATCGCAGACAGGAACATGCGGTGCAATTTCAATCCTTGGTGTTCCCGGGAAGAGAGAAAACCTAATTCGTTTGAAAAAAACTATCACGAAAAACTATCGAATGCATGCGCAGTTTGGGCTACCAAAAAAAAATTGCCCAACCATCAAGGCCATGCTTTTGTGATAAATTTTTGATGCCAATGAAATCGACACCTCCGCAGAATAAAACAGGCGTATCGGGCACACCTTTAGATGTTCTAGACGAAAGCAGTTTGTAGTAACAGTTTCAGGGTGGCGATAACAACGCAACTGTTTTTCCAAACACAGCTCTACAGCAGAGAAGTGGCTGTGTGGGGTGCCGTGTAAACAGGGCCCCGATCTGCTGCAACCGTCACATGGTTTGAATGGTGTTTTCAGGGACAGCTCTGTCTAAATTCCCTGTGATTAACGCATTAAAGGCGTACGGACGGGAAAGGGATGCAGAAGAACGAACACGCAAGCGCCATATGTTCCTCTGTGTCCGTTTGTTTTTGATCCGCTACACGAAGTACGATTAGCTGTGTGCCACCAACAAACTCAGTTATGCTGCCTTGTCATTCTGAAAGTTTGTCCTGAAACCTAGCTCTGAGGTGAAACACCTGCAGTATATGTCCGCTCTAACGCTGTGCTGTAGATAGCCAGGCGCGTTTCAAAGCTCGTCTGCGGAATCGCAGGCGGAAGTGAACTTGATCAACGGGCAGATGGCACGAACGACTAGGTCAACTTAACTTCCGAAATCAATACGAGGTGTGTCGCCTGATTATAAACCACTCCGCAGTTTTTAATTGCAATAACGTGACGACGTTTTTGAAAGGCCATGCACCTCTCATGTGTATTCGGAAATTGTTGCTAGATGTCATCAAGATTCACTTCTGTGTGTGGCAGTAGCAATAACCTTGCGGCGCCCTTCGAAGGTCAAGCATCCCCGCGCATTGCAGCAAACCACAGCCCGACAAGATGTTTAGCCGAAGATGTTTACTCGCCAACAGGCTTGCCTCGTACATAAGCGGGAATGAGTTAAAACATCTCTATCGCGAACTCGGTAAAAATAGGACGACGAACAAAAATGATAGCGGGAGAGTCATTTCACAAAATTCCTGCTAACCAGCCTCAGAGGGAACTCGTGCGTCCATACTAATCGCACCTTTCCTTTTATCGCAATTATCCTCCTCCTCAAGAAATCGCGGGCACTTACAAACCCTGTATTACACCAGCACAGCTAGACTACACGCTATTAACCGGAAACCTTCTCAGCTCGATGCGAGTTTTGCGGCCAGAACGCCGACCTTTATCACATAGTATGGGCTTGCCAAGACAACTAAGCCATACCCCCTATAGCGATGGCAACGTGGGCGGATTGGGAGACGGCCCTGTCAAACTCCGTCCTCGAGGCCCAAATGTACTTGGTTGAGAGAAGGTGCCTCGATGCCCAGTGCCGCTGCTGACACCAAGGCACCCTATGAGGATGCGACCAACCCCGCCCCTTGCCACCCCAATTCCTCTTCCTTGAATAAACGTTTCCTAGTATACTACTAAGGACAATTCATCAAGTACCACGGCGAGCGGCAACTCATCAATTAGCACTGCGACCGTTCACGTGTGGTCGAAATTATTCCGGAGCCCTCGACTATGGCATCTCTTTCTCCCTTTCGTCTTTAACTCCCTCATTTATCCATTCTCTTACGGCTAGGTTGAGGTGTCCCCCGAGATGTGAGACACTTACTGCGCCATTTCCGTTCCTCAAAAACCACCAAAACAGCGCACGTGCGGCCGAGCACGGGCAGCCACTCTCGAGAGCACGTGCAATTTTGCCTCTGTTCAGGATAGCATCGCATGCGTTGCCTTACCTGTCCACTCGGCTTTCGGCGTATGCGTACCGAAATATGCACTGAAGTTCACTTGGCTATCGAAGTTTCATTTCGCAATATTGATTTCAGAGCTGGATAAAAAGGCCCGCGCAGCGTGTGTACCTGGACCTGGTCTCTTGTTTCTGTGTGCTTTAGAAACAAAAAAGGCGAATCACATTTGCGAAACGTATCCAATACGAGCGATGCCACAGGAGGGCTCAAACAGACCCCACGAAGGGAGCGTTGCTGAGCATTGATTTTGAGCGACCAGTGGACAGCGAACTAGGCCATCCTGCCATCAAAATGTGACTGCGGAACTGGTTTGATTGCACCTGATATTCGAGTGAATGAAACATTCTCTTTCGCGGTGTGAAAGTAAATCAATCAATCAATGCTTATTGACAGAATATAGGTATATGCATGTTTTTATACAGGTGGGACCCCAGAACTCGAGCCGAGTTGTGGAAGGGGTCCTTTGACATCGCAATTAAAGATTGAAGGGTACACTTAAGCTCCACTTTAAGGGGTAAATGCTCACATATATGGAATTAGTCATTATCGACTTTCATACAGCCCTGGGAGTCATCATACCATTCCCGGCGCAGTGATGTGCAGCGATTAAGCGATGCGCCACTGTCCTGCGATGACAGGTGCTCCCAGCGGTGGGCCTTGTGCGCCCCAGGTTGCTCTTCCCGAGCAACTTCTCGAGACCAGTCATTAATTCGACTGCCACCTGCTGCAGAGGTGAACTTGCTCACAACCCGGTGGGCAGTTTGTGATGACGCCACCACGTCACGTGACCGAGGCGGCCCAGCTAGGTTGCCTCTCCTGAGATTTTTCGCTCGCAACGCCGACGTCGGATTTTCTGCAGAACGGGAGCCTTAATGCTATAGCGTTAATCATCGGGGGCATACGTCAGCAAGGGATCCTTTGAGACTATCCACACAGGAGTGAACAAGTCCTGCATTACAGAAGCTAACGTCTTCAGAGAGTTCTAAATAGCGCACACGCACTTGCGTAGATGTTTACCAGGTTCCCTGGTACGCACGCGAAGTATCAGGTGTGAGACCCACATGGGCACGCAGCTGCCACTGCGCGTGCGCAGTAGGCATCCGGTCTCCGCGATGGTAATACTCCCTATTTTAACCTTCATTAGCGGCCTTCACGGTATGCGCAGGAACTATGACATATTTGTCACCATGGCAACGGTAAAGCGGAAAGTCCATGCGTTGGGTGTTTGGTGGCGTCTGCTGTTTTAGTGCTACTGTTGTGATGCTAACCCGGTGGCCAGATAGCGGCAGCAGTAAAGGGAAGCGTGGTGTCTTCGAAATGCGCAAGGAACTTCCGGAAGGAAAATTCCGACACTTGTTTTGAGTACGCATTAGCGTGTTTCAGGTCAGCGCTACATGAAAATTCATTTTGTAGAAGGACATTTTGACAAAGCTTTAGGGCAGTTTTAGTGTGGTGACGTCGTTGAACGAGCCCAAGTAATTGCGTTGTGCGCTTTCTTTTCCTTTTCTTTGGAATGGTAGAGTACGGTACGGTACGGTACGGTACGGTACGGTACGGTACGGTACGGTACGGTACGGTACGGTATGGTATGGTATGGTATGGTATGGTATGGTATGGTATGGTATTTTTATTTATTAGCTCAAAGGCCCCTGGTATGAGGTATTACATGAGGGATGGGCATGACAGATTACAAGATGATGGCCTTGATCTTTTTCTTTAGTTCGATGGGGTTGGCAAAGGGTACAATTTCCGGCAGCAGATCGTTCCATTCCTGAGATGATTTGACAAAAAAGAAGATCGGAAATGAGATCTAGTCCTTGCAGGGGGAGCATATACAGTCTTGTTGTCGTCAATGCGGCTGGAGAGGCGATGTGCTGCTGATATGATTGATGCTCCTAAATATAAATGATAAAACTTATGTAAGGGGCATAATCGAGATATTTTTCTTCTCGTTTCAAGATTAGACAAGGAGGCTCTGGACTTTAAGGAACACTCACTATTATGAGCAATCGTAATAAATGAAGCGGATTGGACGGTATTGAACTTTTTCAAGGGTTAGTGAGAGGATTGTCTGATGAGGGTCCCATATTGCTGAAGCGAATTCTAATTTAGGTCGTATGAAAGTTCGGTAAGCTAATAATTTGATGGAAAGGGTAGCAAAAAGAAGACTGCGACGTATAAAGCCAAGGGTGTGGTTAGCGCCATTAGCGATGTTGGTGGTATGTGAAGACCATGTTCGGGTATGAGTTAAAGCAATGCCCAAATGCAGGTAGGAACAGAAGATACTTCAGAACCGAAAAGTTCTTATTTAGAAGGAATGTGGGATTACCTACGATGAAAAGAAATCCTACATATTTTAGCAATATTAAAGGACATTAACCAATGTTTGCACCAAGTTTCGATTCGGGTTAGATCTTGTTGAAGGGTGTCGGCGTCTGCGCTTGTACGAATCAGGCGGTAAATTACGCAATCCTCGGCAAATGATCGGATATTAGAGGCAGCGCTAGACGGAAGATCGTTAATGTAAATCAGAAAAAGCAAGGGTCCGAGCACTGTGCCTTGAGGAACGTCAGAAGTAACCGGAGAACGAGGTGACGACGACTTGTTGGCGTAGACGAATTGCTCCCTGTTAGCGAAAAAAATTTGAAACCACTCCATTTCCAAATTATTAAGGTTTAGACGTGAGAGTTTTAGTAGTAATCTTTTGTGCGGTACTTTATCTATGGCTTTTTCAAAGTCGTGGAAGAGCGTGTCAACGGGAATGTTTAAGTCAAGATGCGAACTATGGTCTTTGATAAAAACTGCTTGTTGGGAATCGGAAGAAAGTAATGTTAAGAAATCATGGTCGATAGGGTGAAAAAGTTGACCAAGACTAGAAATTCGATGATGTGAGAATAAATAACATGTTCCATTAGTTTTAACAGATGCTTGTGAGAGAAATAGGATGGTACTTACGTGAAAAAGATGAGCCTTTTTTGGGAACGGGGACGACCTTACCGATTTTCCAGTCTTGTGGGAGCACAGCTGATGATAAGGACTGTTGAAAAGGTGGCACAAGATGACACTAACAATGTTCTTAGTATTTTTTAAGACTTTCAATTTAAGCCATCAATTCCAGATGAAGACACTTTCAATGATTCGATTAGTTCCATAATTCCATTAGGATCGAACAAAACGTCTGGCATAGCTGGGTGATCAAAGACAGGGAAGTATGGTAATTCGCCGTCAGGTTCTTTAGTAAAAACTTAGCAGAAAAGGAAATTAAGAGTGCGACAGACATCATGTTCCGCAATGAGAATGTTGTCATCGTTGTGTAACATTAGAGGCTTATCTATCAGTTGATGCATTTTGTGTTTGAAGAGAGACCTGTTAGTTTCTATCGACCGGCTTGAAAAGTCAAGAACGAGCCACGCCCAAAATCTGACAGTTCTGTGTTTATGTCTGTGCATGTAGTTCCCTTTGTCGTATAAAGCGAGTGTTTTTTTTTTTTTGCTTGTTCAGGCATTACATTCGGTAGGAGAATGCGCTTAGTATTATGGAGTGTTCACTTAGCTCAGGTAAATGAAGTGACGGCGAAACTTTATCAGAATGGAAAGTAGGAACGAGATCAAGAACATTGGAAGGATGATCAGTCTGCCTGGTAGGGTAAGATACGATCTGAGACAAGCCAAAGGTTAGGCGCGTGTTAACAAAGTCACTTTCGATGTTATCTTTAGATGTAATGGCATGGATATCGGACCAGGTAATATCAGGAAAATTAAAGCCACCATAAAGAAGAATGGGAATGTGCTAAAGTGATGCAGCTATAACGCAGAATGCTTCGTAGAAGTGGGCTACAAAAGGAATCAGTTAGATCAGGGGGTCGATAGCAAACGCTGATGATAACTGGAGGGAACGAAGCATAGCAATAGATGAAAAGCAGTTCAAGTGGGGATGCAAGTTTAATCTCGGAACAAGGACATGAATGATGAGCACCTATTAGTACACCTCCTCCTCGTCTATTTATCCTGTCGCGTCGAAAGATATTGAAGTCGGGAAACATGGAAAATACCTCGCAGTCTCCTACGGATGAATTTAGCCATGTTTCGGTTAGCACAATTGTGCTGCTCTCCGTTGTGCGTACGAGACTGTCGAGGGTGCCAAGCTTATGTAGAAGGCTGCTGATGTTGGTATAAAGAGCGCTCAAGGGGCAGAGCTTTGGCTTTTTGGAAGGGTTATGTAGTAGCTATGGATTGCGGGGAACGACTCTGAAACGTGGTCATAAGTGTATAGTGGTGATACTGATGACTAGCTTATTATAGAGGAGTTTGTATTTTTCGCTTTACGATTTTCCAAATGAAGTAGCTGTTTCCTGGCAACGAGAGTAGTTTTAGAACAACCTTCATAATAGTTGAATTAGAGGTATAGTCTGTAACAATGAATTCAATTTTCACCAAATTACAACAATGTTTCATTGATGACGTGAAGGAGCTTAAGAATATTGCGAAAAGTGATCTTATTAGGTGATATGCATGGCCACATCAAAGACCTGGATAGATACACTGTTTATAATGAAAAGCTAATGCTGAAACAGGGTAAACAGCACAACCTGGCTATTATGAATAGTTAAGCTAAATGCGAAGGGCAAATCACGTGGGAATTCAAGAACGGGCAGTCGACCTTTGGCCATTGTACGACGCCAGAAGGAACTTACAGCAAGTTCGCTCAAATGGAAACACACGAGGGAGGGACTAAAGCTTTTTTAGGTGTTGTCATAAACGTGCTTGTCGACAAATAGGCCGCCAAATCAGAAAGGAGAGAGTGGGAGGCCGGCATCGGAATGCAAGCTTAAATGGCCAAGATACTACGAATACAGCAGCAAGTGCCGAGAAGAAAAGAGGGAAGTCCTCATAAAAAGTGGGATGGTAAGGAACTGGAAGACACCATGCGAAAGAAAAGAAAACGAGTAAAACAAGCGAGCACTGGCTAGATAGTAAAAGAACACCACGAAGCTAGCTAGTGGAATAAGGATATTAGGGAGGCAGTCTAGCAGCGACACACAGCTTGTAAAGATCACAGAGGCAAAAAAGGCATAGCTCCGCTGGACGTATTGGGCAAAACCTGAGAATAACACAGACAAAAGAAATTACAGATGGGTGCTCAGTTGCAGAGGAAATTGAAAAGCACTGCTTACTAAAAAAAAAAAAACATCTTAAACACAGGTGCGGGATCGCCGGATAGCTGGAGTATACGCCTAAACTAAGAATGATTTTTAAAGAGTCTCGAACAACACAATCCCCCTTGCAAATTTGTCATAAAAGGCAGTAGATTCAAGACACTGATGGAACCATTTAGAGGGTGATGTAGCGGTGAATTACATCCAGGATAGAAGTTACAACCGTGCCACCTAAGAGTGGTCGCGGGACAATGCCTTGTTTTGGAGGTGCAGGAAAGCAGACAACGGGAACGAAGTCCGGCGTGACGAGCCTTACTGGAAAACAGCGTAGAAAAATAGTTGAGCGTATACTGCAGCGGTTGTAGGCAATTAACGCTGGGATCCGGAACAAACATTGTTAAAAACACTGCAAAAAGTAACTGAATTAAGCAAATGTCAGACAGCTGGTACCTAGTGAGAATTATGGATATACATAGGAAAAGGGGATAAGGCCAACATTAAATGCCAAGAACCAAGGCACTGGTAGTACTTTGTAATGGTTCCAGGATCAGTATATAGAATCTCAGGTGATAACTTGTTCGTGCTTACGTTGTGCATAAAGTAGCTAGGGTGGAGAACAGACCTTTGTAATGACCCTTCCTGGACATCAGCTACGCGTGAACTTCGCAAATAGAAGCGCTTGTGCAAAACACTTAAAGAATGAGGGATATGTGGTAAGATATTATACTTGCTGGGAAAATTGTGCCGGAATTATAATTTTCAAGTGACATGGGAAGAGACAAGCAACCGGGCGACAGTCGGCGCTTGCAAAAGGTTCACGGTGTCATCGGTCCCCAGAAAGAAGGCTGCAAGCAGATAAGTTAGGATAACCTCTCGTAAGCTATTAGAATTGGAAGAAAGTTAACTAATCGAATTTAGTCAACCAGCTTATTAGTTAACATGATTCACCCGTTTTTTTTTACGTGTGCCAACACTGGTATTACCATAGCGCAAAAACAATTTTTGTTTTATCTCAAAAAGCCAACTTTAAAAAAGAAGTGGTAGGCTTCGCTGAAACGCCCGATGTAGTTCTTAACTGAGGAGTGGCAAAGGGTTGAAACCCCCGATAATCGCTTCCGTTTTGAAACCTGGCAAGTAACTAAAGAACTACAGTCGGATACAAGTCAAGAACGAAGGGGCTTTTCCCCGTCACAGGGGAACCCCTTCCAGCCAATGGAGTCGGCCGATTCTTCTCCTCTCCCTCTTGAACGGTTCCTTTGGACATGCTAGCGTGAAATCGCAGACAATGGCAGATGAATGTGGAATAACGAGGGCTTAATCAGGTTAACCGCGGCGTCATAAAAATCGGTCTACGCCATTGGCTGGAAGGCATCTTTTGTGGGGCATATGCCGCTTCGTTCTTGAATTGTATCCGACTACAGGGAAGCTAACTTCCTCTTCCGCATAGGATACAGCTGACAGCCTCTCATTTGTGGCAGTTACAAGAAAAAACGTTTGAACCCATTTTTTTGTTTGAATTCACGACAATAAATTAATAATATGCAGCGCAAAAATCCGAATCTTCACGGCGGAATCTTCACACATACACTGGTGATGAGTTCATCACCTGCTAGGCATGCTCAAACCGTCTAGATATAATTTCGTCTTTGACATCGTCGTCATCACCATCTTCATCATCATCATCAGTCCGATTTGTACACGATTCGTTCCCTTACATCGTGGACTGCACGGACCACAGGCCCCATGCTAGCCACTATGAGCTGGCAACGAAGGGCCCATGAAAATTATCCCCCGCAAACTTACTTGTTCCTTCAAATAGCTTAGGGGAATAGCCAGTTTGCTAATCCAACTTCTCCGCAACTCGGGCAACACCCTTTGCATACCAGTTTTCTTCACACCATCAACGTCCACTCCTTATCCGAAATAGTCTTCCCAGTGACCTGACCCTGAGTACCACCCTCACGCCAGTCGCGCCTTCGATCCTCTGACGTCACCTGCTCTGCAGCCATTCTCTTTACGTTTTTGTGCGATTAGTCAACCTACTGACAACGTAAGAGAATTATTCTGACGCGAACGCGATAACGCCAAGGGGACATATTACGCAGGACGAGCTCATCGTGTCGCTGGTGTGTATTCTGCATTCGCAACTTGCGCTTCTCATGCAGCCGCCGCTCCCGCCACTGAGTGCTAAGTAACCTTCGTGTCTTCAACATCCACGTTGTCTTGGGTAAACTGCTTTCAATGGCCGCTTAGAAAATTTCATGGAAAGTGACTGGAAATGCTTTCATCAGGCGAGACAGCAACTGGCACTACTTGGCCATTTTGCCAATTGAGAGCATAAAAGAATTGCGTCAGCGGCAGCGCTGGACCAGCGTTTCGGAGACAGACGGGTTTCGAAACACGTTGCGACGCAAGTTTCTTCGCGGTATTTTACAGCAGCAGCTGCGTAAGGGGGACTGCGCGGTTGGTGGCGTTCGCTGCTGCCATGGCGTAACCCACCTAACCTCAGCGTTTAAAAAAGAAAGGGGGGGGGGGAGGGGGCAAGTAAAACGAACGCCAGCCGTGATTGGAAATTGCGATTACTATATCCTTGCGTCCGACATCCTTCCCTCAGCTCTACGTCCGCTGAACGCATTTTCAAGTGCACGCATGTAATCCTGTACAGACCTGAGCAAAGGTTCGGTTTGTCAGTGTTAATCGAAATATATTTTTCAAGCCTGAGTGTTCCCACGAACGTAACACACACAAAAAAGTATTGCAGGCGGAGGTGCTACAGTTCTTTCTCCATGTCCTTTCTCCATGCTCTGTGCTACGGATCCCTGTGTCTTCAGAAAAATGTAGCAACTTATTGAGACATATATTTAGTCACCTGCATGCGTGGCAGAGCTTATATTTTAATCAAAATCCGAAATGATCTTTCGCTGAAGCGCGAAAAACTTATTCTGCCGCTGGAAGCCGGAGGCTCATTTCATGATAGTGAATTTTAATTGCGCAAGGGCATCTGTACAAAGCCCACCGGCTGTTTATCGCGTCCTGTAACGTACCACAGTGTCCTGCGGGTCTTGACGGAGTACGGGAGGGCTTTGTCTGTGAATAACATCCGTAACATGTTCTAAGAGCAATATCGGCACGTGTACTGAACAACGAATTCATAACTTCGTAAAAACTAGCTGCGTTAGGCCTAGTAGAAGTACACCTTAAACTCAGTTTCAGAACGAGGCAAATTTCCACTCTAACTGCACAGCCGTTTTTTTCTGGATCTCTTTTGGAGGATTGTCACTGAAGAAAGTGGTCGTAACTTAAGGTACAAATACGCAGGCCGAACCAAGTTTGTCCGCTAAGACTAAAATATATATAACCGTCGTCGTCGCTTTGGGACGTTAAACCCCATAAACCAAAACCAACCAAAATATATATAACCACGCCCGGTTTCATGCTTTTCTAGAAGAAAGTTCACCCGCCCATGACCCTATCAACACACATACACATGCCTATGGTGCGCATTCGCATTTTCCTCTCGTCTCATTGACTCCCCTAGTTCGGCTCTCAGAGAGTGGTTCAAATCCAGCTGCGGTGACATCGTTTCGACGGAAGACAATCCAAAGACGCTCGAATGCTGTGCGATATCAGTGCAGGTTAAATACGGCACCACATTTTCTCTTCCTTCTTTCAACCTCTCCTTCATCCCCTCCTTCAGGACACGGTTGAGGTGTCCACCGAGAGCGGGACACTTACTGCACCTTTCCTTTCTTCAAAATCACTTTTCAGGGAGCGGTTCAGGAGTCCACCCAGAGTGAGACACCTACTGCCCCTTTCTTTTCCCCAAAACCGCTCCTTCCTCCCCCCCCCCCCCTCCGACAGGCAGTGCGCCTGACATACTTTAACATTCGTCACACGGATCTCATCGGAATTTCTCTCGCTTTAAAAAATTTTAATTTTCAAGTTCGATCAAAAGCTACGGGCTGTAGGTAGAACTCGATGCCATCTACCAGTTCAGAATTATTTTGCGAGCAAAAAAAAAAGAATAAAAAGTGAATGTACGCGCCATGGTCACTGTGGCAATGCGAGTCCGGAAGAAGAGGATGAATACAGCTGCGCTCTGGTACTCGACATTTGCGCTTTTGCAGCGAGAGGTGGATGCAGTGGTATAGCCTGGAGTTTTATCAGGTGAACGAGTCAGTGAAAAGCAGTACTTATAACCACGTGAAAGCAAACAGCGGCGCAATATTGTGTAATACATAAGACATGACAGCGAGCATTTCGGACTCCTGCAGCTGAGGTACTTTAATCCCGAAATAGAAATACTGAGCGGAGTTTGAATGATGGGTAATATTTCAGAGATAAGAAAAGCACGTTACTTATACGCCTACTGCAGTGACGACAATGGCTTGCTCTAGCCGAGAAAAGGACATGCTCCATCATAGTCAGTCAATCGGCAGTAGATGAGCTCGTCACGCTAGTGAGTTTCAGGTGACATTGCTACCAAGCGACCGAGCAAAAAGGCAAGTGACAGCGACCAGACCGCTCGCTCAACAGGCCGAACCGAAAATTGGTAGCTCTGTCTATCGCACGCGAAGTCACTCACACGGAGCCTTGCCTTCAATAGGCTTACTCGTTTTTAAGCAGTATTATTGCTATTTGAGCACAGCAGAGCGCGGACTGCTCATGAGAGCTTGCACAGCTAGGGCTGGTTTGTACGGCTGCGCTCTGCGCAGGCCCAGTGCATACAGAATGCGTGGAGGCCTGCGTAGGTTTTGACGGGCCGATCCAATCCGGTCTTCGACGATTTAAGGTGCGAGTGCCAGCATTCTTTCTGTTGCTGCCATGTTCTCTTGTCGTGTGACCGAGGCAAGGTTGGCACGACAGGTCTTCATAAAAGCGATTAAAGAATATCAGTCAACTGTGACTGGCAAGAATGCACACGAACGGTCGCAGTTACTTTAACTCGTCTCTATAGAGTCGCGACACTCGCCTTTTACCTTTACATAGTTTTCGCGTTTTCCCAAGCCTCTTTTATCCCTAGAAATTGCGCATTTGTTTGTCTGAGAACGCTAATCTAGCAATCTAGCTGTACGTGTTCGCACTGATGTTCTTTGAGGAAGGTCAGCTGTCGCTGCCCAAATGATATGCAAGATAGGACGAAATGTTTCGATTATTTCTTTCCCCCCTTTATTCGCCAAGCACTGCTCTCGAAAAGCGGACAGAGGCTCGAAATAGAAGCAGCCAATGGAGTTGAAATCCACTCCACATTTTTGAAGCAAGCTTCATTACAGAGACCTTCTTATGCTCCAGACGCAAAATTTTAACAATTTCCACCAAGAGCAGCTTGTTTGGACATGCCAGGCTTGGATACCTCAGCTATTCGTTAAGCAGTAGTGCCACTTAGTGTTTTGTATTTCGTTCTTCAATTTTTTTGTTAGGGATTGGGTGTCACAAAGGAAATACACATTGTATAACCAGACTCCACTACGTTTTTGATTCCTTACGTGTACATATTATTTTATTCAACCACTTCCGCCCCCACTCTGGCGCGAGAAAGATCTCGCCGGCTTCAGCACAATACGCAAGCCAAACAGCAATGCGCATGGTGCAAGCAAACGTTCCCAAAACTTTTGCTGAAACAAGGACAGGTCGGGTACAACTAATGCTGCGCACCCATCTCAGATGGCAACTCAGCGAACGCGTACTAAGGGGAACACTTAGCAGAGAGTGAAAAACATGCACGACGTAACTTGTATACTGACCAATCATATCGGCGCCACATATGAATTCCGTTCCTGTTATTCATTGCGAAGCGAAGTAGTCGACCTTCGTCCGCAGCTAGAGGACCACAAGTGTCGAACTCTATTTTGACGTGAGATGAAATAGCCACACGGGGGCTTTGAAAGGTAGGAAGTTCTCGACTTCAGAGAAACCGGAACAGAGCAAGTTTTACATTCGTCGGCATTGGCAGTTTTCAGGAGCACTTTGTACTTTTTCTGCCTATATCCAACACTGTGCTGTCTTCCAGAGGAACGTTCTTTAACCACAAATTCTTTGAGCCAAAGCACATTTTTCGGTTCGTATATAGTGTTTCCGGGCAGATAATTACTGCGAAGTGGTTAATCACGCCGGTTATAGGAGCTCGGATTGTACTGGTTGGTTTATGGCTGGTTTATGGGGTTTAACGTCCCAAAGCGACTAAGGCTATGAGAGACGCCGTAGTGGAGGGCTCCGGAAATTTCGACCACCTGGGGTTCTTTAACGTGCACTGACATCGCACAGTACACGGGCCTCTAGAATTTCTCCTCCAAAGAAATTCCAGCCGCCGCGGCCGGGATCGAACCCGCGTCTTTTGGGCCAGCAGCCGAGCACCATAACCGCTGAGCCACCGCGGCGGCCACCGCGGATTGTACTATCGGGGACAAAAGTGGTATACTCCACGCGGCGGCAGCCGCAGCAACAGAAAACTGCGGCATTTTGGTGAGATAAAGCACGAAACATTGAAACGAGCCAAGCGACATGCCTGCTGATAATAAAGGTCGCGCATTGGCTGCCTCGATCCCATATGCCTCCTGTAGATGGCGTTGCGACGTAGTTTTCTGTAGTGGGCGCGCATCGAGGCACCCTAGTTTTCTGTTCCTCCGGTTCCCGCCGCGTGGAGTATACCACTTTTGTCCCTGATAGTACATTCAATATGCGGCAAAGCACATAATACGTCGGCGTTGCTGCCAAGCCGTTTGCCACTCATTCACGCATCGGCAATTGAAAGTTTCTTGTTTCCTCGGTTACCACCGTGGCCCAAAATTATAAATGCCGTGTGAAAATCCCACACGACTAAATGGCGCTAGGTTTTCCAGAACGTTTGAAGTGTCCTACAACTCTTACACTTTAAATGACGCTTCAAGTTTTGGGTTACCAGAAGCGCAACATTTACGCTACGTGCAAGGGCACAAATACTATAGTCTCCAAGGACCGGTGTAACTTTATCCAGAAAAAAAAAAATGTGTCAGCTCAGTGACTTACCACCAAAAAAGACTAAGATCATCCTCTTTATTTTTTTTAGAGGGTAGGGGAATGAGTTTCAGCAAGGCCGGGTGATTTAGTTCTTAAAAGACGTATTTTACTCAACATATTTTGCCCTTAAAAGCCGAGGCTACCATGCACGTCTAGCTATGCAATTACTCAGATAATTGTTAGTTCTTTCTCCGATCCGCTTGTTGATTTCTGTTGTAGTCGGAGAAAGGCTGGCAGGAGGCGCTGACATGCTTACAATGAATGAATCTGAGGTAGTAGTTAGCAAAAAGCGATTGGAAGATTCGTGGCTCAAAAGCAGGGTGGTGACGTAAGATTACAAGTTCGATATTTAAAATTGTATTTAAAGAAAAATGGCTAATGGATAGATAACACCGTCAAGTTTGACGGATTGCCTAAATAAAAACGGGGGGGGGGGGGGGGGGGGTGCAACCACCCTGCTTCAAGATGGTCGCTCCTAACTTCCATCCATCCATCCATCCATCCATCCATCCATCCATCCATCCATCCATCCATCCATCCATCCATCCATCCATCCATCCATCCATCCATCCATCCATCCATCCATCCACCCACCCACCCGTCCGTCCGTCCGTCCGTCCGTCCGTCCGTCCGTCCGTCCATCCATCCATCCATCCACCCATCCATCCATCCATCCATCCATCCATCCATCCATCCATCCATCCATCCATCCATCCATCCATCCATCCATCCATCCATCCATCCATCCATCCATCCATCCATCCGTCCATCCGTCCGTCCGTCCATCCGTCCGTCCGTCCGTCAGTCCGTCCGTCCCTGCAACTGCTGAACGTTATTTGCCCACGTCTGAATGTAGCACGAGCTCCGAAAAGCTCCTTGGAGTACAGTCTGAAGGGGTTTGAACGTCATCGCGACAGCGTCCGCGCGACTCACAACTGATCTTCAGCCGCCACTAAAACTACAACCTGCTTGGAAACTAAACTGATGGTCTTAAATCGACGGAGCGAAATATTGATCGAGTGTTCGCGTATTTACGAACGGGTTACAGCAACAACCCGCGCTGCCGCGGTAAAGTTGAGCTCAGTGTTTAGAGTAAACAGCACGAAAAACAAAAGGTGAACGAAGAAAGCACGACCAACGAGCGCTGTTTGCCCGCAACGGTGAACCGACGCCCACAAACAGTGCTTTTATCCAGCTCGGTCGACGCTGGGGCGATGACCCCCACGCTGCTTCAAATAGCATGTGCGCTGAAAGGCTCACACGTATAGTACATACATCGCGGCGCTGACCGTGGTATGACCTTTACGTAGCGGTGACGTCGTCCACGTGGCCTCAGGTAGATTCGAGGCCTTGCCATGTCACTAGCCGCTAAACAGCCGCGCATTCATTTTTAGCAATTGTTTTTTCACTGCGCGGTTCAGAAGTAATGTCGCGCTGCAGCTGTACAGGTCAGATGCGGCTTTCCTTGCGAATAGTAGAAGCAGTAGTAGTAGCAGCAGAGAAAACGGCACCTGTTTCTGTTTTGTATGGCTGTCCTGCAGCCCTAGCCGGCATCGTAATTCACTCATACCGACGAGGGATGCATGCGCATAATACGGCAGAGATGTTTGATTTGATTTATTTGATTGATTGGGGTTTAACATCCCAAAGCGACTCAGGCCATGGGGACGCCGTAGTGAAGTGCTCCGGAAATTCCGACCACCTGGGGTTCTTTAACGTGCACTGACATCGCACAGTACACGGGCCTCTAGCACTTCGCCGCCATCGAAATTCGGCCACCACGGCCGGGATCGAACCCGCGTCTTTTGGGCCAGCAGCCAAGCGCCGTAACCACTGAGCCAACGCGGCAGGACAGAGATGTATGTATGTATGTATGTATGTATGTATGTATGTATGTATGTATGTATGTATGTATGTATGTATGTATGTATGTATGTATGTATGTATGTATGTATGTATGTATGTATGTATGTATGTATGTATGTATGTATGTATGTATGTATGTGTGCGTGCGTGCGTGCATGCATGTATGTATGTATGTATGTATGTATGTATGTATGTATGAATAACATTAGCCTGCGTCTCTCATAGCCTCAGTCGCTATGGGACGTTAAACCCCATAAACCAAACCGTAAAATTAGTCTGTTCTTTAGTTTAGATGACTCCTATGACGTCACTTTGCCATAAAAGCGGCGTCCTAAAATGCTTGTGGTCGATGTCAGATGCTTAGAAGACGGTAACTGAGGAAAAATGCAGCAGGAGTTCTGTAAGGCCTCCTTTCTGGCTATCGATTCTTATTGTGGCTTCCACACCATGGGAAAAGCATAAAACGCTCCTTTTCTTCTGTTTTTTTTTGCAATTGTAGTGCATTGTCAAAGCGTTGAACAACTATGCTTGTCGCTCAGCATTAGATAAGTACTGTATTATATTGTATTGTATTGTATTGTATTGTATTGTATTGTATTGTATTGTATTGTATTGTATTGTATTGTATTGCATTGTATTGTATTGGGTTTTATGGCGCATAAGCATTCAGACTATAATGCGTCCAACACATGGTATCATTTCTTTTAAAAGTTGGGTGTCCTCGGTGACAGCCCTTGTCCGGACAAAGACTCCGAGGAGCCAAACAAATGAAATAAAGACCTCAGCCTTCTTCTCAGAGCTTAGAAAATGGATTAGGTGCATCACGAAATGCGTCAAAGCACAGGGTAAGAATTTTTAGAGTTTATAGTTCTTGTGACATTATAGTTTATTCAGTGTTGATGATGTAGTGACTACACATTTCCCAAAAAGACTTCCGCCAGTTGTAAATTGGCTTGAAAACAAAATTACCACGGACCGGTGCTAAACACGTTGTGAACAGTGACTTATATATGCTCCGTGCTACATTTTTTGCGTTCTCATATCTCTTCACTTCTCCAGCTTTTGGAAAAAAAAAATTCAAAATAAGCTTTTTCATGGGCACTTCAGTGTGTTTATTACCCCTTAAGGAGAGCTAAATATGCACAATGTGAAAAAAAAATAGAGGGCCACATGTTGCCACACCATTTGCCACATAATGCACTAACGATCATTTGCAAATGCGCAACCTGCAGTCATCAGTCATGCCAAACGATCGATCGTTTGTATAGTGACCAGCTCTATACAAGCATTCATAACGGCTCTTCTATTTGTTCACTCTTACAGCCGCGTCCATCTGAAATGCTTGCTGGATTTACGTATACCTCATCTGCTTGCTCTGACGCGGTCGCAGAATCTGCTCCCTTCCAGGTCTATCAGACGGCTTGCTGTAAGACGGCTTCTGAAGGAATATGGTTTTATTCCGCTCAATAATATCAAAGAATATGGCACTCAAAGTTGTTTCCGGGCTGCTTACACTTTAATCTCACTCGAATTTGACATACAGACTGCCACACCTCGAGGCCAAACTTTAAATGTTTGCGCAATTGGATTTTTCTGAACCGCTCCATCTTCAAAAACAAATGCAGAAAGATTTGCGCGCCTGACGACTGAATTTCCAGAAGTAATGTATGCTTTGACTCCTAAATATTATGTATGAAAGCAAATAAAAAAAATTACGAAGAATGTGGGGGCTGCGAAGTATTAATAATAGGTTCTAAATATATGGGGGCTACAAGCATCGTTAGAGGAATGAAGCTTTGCGATTGCTTTTTGTTCTTTTTATCTGCAAAAAAAAACGAGGTTATTGCGCAGAGGTACCTTCATAGATTTTTCAATTTTATTAAACGCTTTCATTTTTGACCATCCCATGGGTGGTAGGCTGCAACAAGGACTTAAGGTCATGACCCCAAGCAACAGACCACTGCGAAAGAGAGCGCACGACAGTACGCGAGAAAAGTGTACAAGATCACCTTCTCGAATGCACTTTCCTCGGACGCAAATTCAGAAATTTAAGAATCTCAAATCACCGTCTTTGTTGACGACCCTCAATTCCGCTATAATATTGTCTCATTAGAACTTAAGTTAGAAAAGTAGGTCCGTTTTACTTTATTGGCAAGGGTGAGAGAATATCCAATTTTCCTAATACGAATCAACAAGTAGTTGGCTTCAGTTGTCAAATAACGAAGAACAGACGCATTCATTCACAATATATCATCTTTATTTTCAAGTGCCGGAACATTGAGCTTTGTTGAAAAAGGGGGCAATTAAAGGCATGCCTTTGAACATTAGGATCACAAGTTGAAACAGAGTTTAGTGTGAACAGTTCCGCAAGTCTTGGGGGAGAAGAGGACAGGTGAAGCTCACTTAAGTTTCGTTGGCATGCGACTTTACATATTATCGTGATACCTCCTTCAGAGGCCCTGCTTATCACCGCTTTCATCTCATCTCATACGCTTCCATCTTTTATTTCAAAGATATACATGTTTTAGCAGCAGGCTACTTGTAGGGATAAACGCAGTGATGTGATGTCGTGGGGCTAAAGTTAATGTAAATGTAATTGTTTTATTGCTTGCTCTTGAGCTCTATCCACGTTTTCTCACTCTATAGGTAGAAGTTGGACTGTTCGGATTTTATTTCTTATAAATTCGGCGCACTTTTCAGTGTTTATTTCATACTGAAAATTTCGCTTTTTTAGGCGAATATTATTTTCGGCGAATGAATTGCTGATTTTTTTCAGTGATTTAATGCGGTAATTTTTTGTGGTAAAAAGTCACTTAT
This sequence comes from Amblyomma mixtum, assembly GCF_055824585.1. NCBI lineage: Eukaryota > Metazoa > Arthropoda > Arachnida > Ixodida > Ixodidae > Amblyomma > Amblyomma mixtum. The sequence goes on from NC_143014.1 coordinate 216,556,402, forward strand.
AGTCTATCTAGACATTTTTGTCGGCATGAAATGTTTGTTTGCCAGTAATTGGCATTATTTACTACTAATTTTGCACCTGGAGGTGTGCTTGTAGAAGGAATTTCTTTCGTCATTAAGTAACCGAAGTTTAATCAGACAGTCAGCCGTCAAGAACGCAAGTGGAGTTTACTTCTAAGAAACCAGGTTCACAAGTTTTCACGTGGTCTGCGTGTTGATGGCTGCGATGGAACTGCGGCTCAATCGTCGCGATAGCCCGAGGATGATATTTTATATGACGACAATGCACTGCTTCGTGTCACTGTCCTACTTGCACCTGATAAACCTGCTCGACCGACTAGCAGCTCTAATTCGTGGGCGATAGTGAACAAGCAGTGCTTAGCTAGCAGGCGGCGAGGAGGTGGTGCTTCTCGGTCTGCATAGGAGTGTAAATAAGTGGAAAAATGCCTCAAATCGCACGACTGGGTGGCTTATCCAACAACGCTACCCTCTCATCGCGGCCCTGGCTTCTCTAAGTTAATTTTTAACTTTGACTGGGCGCAACTCGTACTCAGTAGCCAGCTAGCTATGCCTTGCACGCAAAGAATACAGACCTTTTTCGGTTGAAAAATAATTTAAAAACTAAATTTCGCGTACTTTAATCGTTTTTTTCTTTTTGGTTGAAATCTAAAAGTCCAACCTCTACGTATAGGCTAGACTCCCCCCCCCCCCCCCCCCTCCCATCCATCCTCAATACTTCGCTCCCACTCATCGCCCCAACGTCCCGTTAGTTAGGTACGCCTCGCTTGCCGTCTTAGCGTTCTTGCGTTTTGAAATTCAGTCTTGACGGAGGCGGGTGCAACTGCCAAACAGAGTGACCGACGGGCTTCGTCGGCGGTGCCACGGGTTGTCCTGATTTAAGCGTAGCACGCCGGACATCAGACTAAGGACCCAAGCCTACGTCCGCCTTTGAAACCAAGGTCAAAACAGCGTGCAGTATAGTGTGCGTCATCTTGCTTGTATTGCTCCTTTGCCCACCTCTTCGTGCTCCAATTCGCGTCTTACATGTCCGCCAAAAGGACACACCACTATATAACTAAGAAATGCTTTTCCGGTTTTAAGATTATAACGACGTAACTCCGATACTCTTCAAGCGAATGTCTACACCGACCTCATGAGCAGGCAGAAACGTTCCATCGATGCACAGGGATGCCTACTACCTTTTCGGCGCCTACATGAGTGCGCGGGTCACAGTTTCTCGCGCGGCGAGTATAACTTGGCAGTAGGCGGCCACGAAAAAGTCCTTTGATATTGTTTCGGTCCCAACCACCATTCGCCGTTCAGCACTGCGATCGCGTTCCTATGACGTTTTTGCTTGCCAGAATATGCAAGAAGCAGGCCTTGCGGCGAACCACGAGAGGACAGAACAGAGAAGAACTATAGTGAGATTAGGCGGAGCCCATATGCCAGTGGCCCTTGCTAACGTTTTATCCCCCACTCCATTTTTTGCAGGCTATAAGCCGACGTGCTTAGAGGGGCAATAAAAGTCAGGATTCTGAAAAAAAAAAATATGCTGGCATTTTTGCAACCTCTTCTTCGTAGCTGCGTTCTGAGTCAACGAATATCACCGAAAGGAAGTGTTGCACTGTCCGGTCATACAGTAACATTCTCTATAGTCCGGTTGGATTGGCGCACAGCACTTTATATACGAGCGACCGACTGGTCTCCCTCGGCGCTTGCCGAGTTTAAGGAGTGCCCCCAATTGCAACAATTTTACTTTTATGCGAAGCATATTGCTAGAGCTACCACTCACGCCGTCGCCGTGGGACCCCCACGTGACACCGTGACGTCACACCACGTGACATCGGATGAGAGAGCCGGCCTCCACCTCGCGCCGTCGCCGTGGGACCTCTAGCCGTCACGCCACGTGACACCGTGACGTCACACCACGTGACATCGGATGAGAGAGCCGGCCTCCACCTCGCGCCGTCGCTGTGGCGTAAGGCTAAATGGAGGAAGACGATCCTCATGTCACGTGACTTTTAATGACGTCATTCCAAAATGGCGTTTGTTTAGGTACATTTCTGGGTACTTTTTGTTGCAAAATTAGGTAAAAATGGCGTCGCAAAATTTTGAAACGTCCCTAGCCATAGTTTCTAGGTCGCTGGCGTCTCCACGGTTGCCACGGTGACCATCGCCAACGCCACGGTGGTTTGTTGACATGGCTGCGATGGCTATTTACCGCGCGGTGCATTGACGCGTGGAGTAAGTGCTGCCGTGAAAGTCATCAAAGGTTGGTGCAATGGCGAGTAATATTGACCGCGCTAACGTCCGGACTTGTACCCCAGTGCCCCAGTGTTGTCTTTATTATGCAAGTTTGCAGTGCGACCTGTTCCAGCCGTGGTATGATATCGGAAGCCCCTAGAGACGTTTTGCAAGGCGGTGCTTGACTGAATTTGAGGTCACTTCAATTCTCTTCGGCACCTTTCGGTATTGTATCTCGTGTTTGAACATTCCCTCCTCTAGAAGGAGGCAATGGTTTGAAGCATTGGATGAGTGTCGAAAATTATGTTTCCTTGTGTTGCGCGTAACTGATTCTGACCTGTACGTACTGATAGGATGAGCTCGTATGCATAAAAATGGTGGATACTGCGAGCCATTTGGCAGTTGCGGTACATATAAACTATGTTCCTGGAGTCCTGCATGTATGCCCACCGGCGACAAGCTATGCTAAAAAAAAATTAAAATGCGGAAGGAAGGCGGACTGGACGTACTACACGCTAGCCTTTGAAAGGACAACACATCTTCCGTCTTAATGTTTAATGGATTACTTCTGTAATGGATTACTTCGCGTTTACACCCATGTTGCGCAAAGCACACGGTAGGCCACAGCTGCTTTGTAGGACGCCGTAACGTTGCCCACGGAGAGACTTAACGCGACGCATCGTGCCACATGAACTATGATCCGTACGCCTCTTTCTTCGCTGATAGGCGTTTAGCGAATGTCGTAGTATGGTCACACCACCGAACCTTTGAATATGTAGAAAGCTGCTTTTCTTTTATCTATTTGGTGAAGTGTTTCTATACTCATTAAGTAGAACGTGTGGTTCTTGGTGTATTTCTTGTAACGTTCAGCATTGGAATAAAGCCAGACAAGGCCGAAACTTGTTTTGCTTGCTCTGTCATTTCTGTAATGGTTTGTGATGAAGTGGGAGGCTTGACTTAGGCTTTCAGCATCCGTGTAGCCAGTGTGGCCCTTGGGTTTGTTTGGGAACGATGTTGGGTTATTGCGGGGTAAGTAAAACACAACACAGAGAGAAACGTAAACACTCGGGATGATCAGTTTCTTGCACTTTCTGTGTGTTACATTTTCTGAGCTTCAATTTCTAGACGCCATGAATGCATTCCAAATTTCACAGCTAGCTGTTTTTTCTGCTGCACCAGTTAGTGAAAACACAGACTGATGGGCAAGTTGGTATGACATAATAAGGCAAAAAAAGCACACCTGCATAAGGAAGATGCTGCGTTTTGTCTCATCTTCCTTTATCCTTGTGCAGGTGCACTGTTTTAGCCTTATTAGTAAAAGTATGTTGTACAGGGACGTTGGGTACCATGCATGCCATAATGCGCTGCGTTAACTTTGTGCTAGCATTTGTAGCTAGAAGGGTTTCTTTTTGACATTAGCATTGTATAAGTGAATATAATTTGTGCACATACATGAATAGCATGCTGGCTTGGCCTTGTAGGCCACTGCATCATTACGAAGTGTATGAGGTGTCACATTAATTGCACGCCTGCTTTTACTGCACGTTGCCAGTTTTGAGGAGAAAATCTGTTTTGTGTGGAGTCAGCAGTGACTAGGCAAGCGACCTTTGAATGCAAATAAGCTTGCTCCATAGATGGCAGCTCTGTGGGGCAATGGACACACACACAAAAAAAGAGTAGCCATGACCTTTCAATATAAAGTGAAGAAGCAGCATAAACCAAACATCAACACGCCATGCATGTGACATGCTTCTCTGCATACAGTGAAGAGCTTAAAAATGCATGAAATGTAAACATGGCTTGTCTGCTTATATTTGGTTGTTCCTTTTAGAGGGAAGCATGTTGACAAATTTTTTTCTGCTTTATGGCAAACGTCTAAAGGAGTGTGAGATTTCATTAAGGAAACATTTACAGTTGGCCACATAAGTTTGAGGTATTCAAATTAGAAGGTCTGAAAAAGCTGTGTGCCTTTTCTTTCTAGCTGCATTCTAATTTTCATTCTTCGCTTGCCATGCTGCTGAATGGGTGGGTCTGCTGGTTCCTGAATTACTGTTTTTGTAATGTGCACAGTCAGAACATGTGTATATCACGAGTATGAGGCAACATATTTAAAAGCACAATGTGAAAAGAGCTTGTGGATACATTTTTGAAGGTTGGCAGCTCAGTTCGCTGATATGTATAGGTACTTTTTATATTGTCAAGGCCCAGTAGGTATTAAAGGAGTAGAGACAACAAAATTTTAGTTGTTTCTTTCGGTTAGAATGATGCGCAGTACTTTAGAAAGACTAGACAGTTGCATGGATTGCGACAACAAGAGGCAATATATTTATAATTGCATTTTTTCTCTCGCACTGCTTTAGCTTAAACAACCGAACGACGACTGTGATGTCAGGGATGTGTTCAGGTCATGTGAGGCATACAAAGACAGCAGTATTGTTGCAGCTTTGTTCATTGTTATTTGCATCAACTCGTACACAAACCTGTCTAAGAGTTGGAATCACATAAAGTGAACAGGCAGCGATTATATCTCTTTTTTCATGCCTCATGTGACCTGAACATGTATCTGACTTCAGAGCAGTCATTCGGCTGTTAAAAACCGAAACCAGATGACACGAGAAAAAAAAAATTAAATTGTAAATTATTTAGCTGACAAAGTTAAAATCCACATGGTGGCTTGTGTACAGCATTGCCTAGTGCATCAGTGTAAAGAGAAATGCGCATCCAAAAATTTGGTTTCTCTACTCCATTAAAGATGTAGCCCATGACATGCTTGTGGCAGACCTTTGAGTTCATCATTCTTTTATGAGAGTTGTGAAACTGGCTCACTAGAGTGTAGCATGTCAGGAGTCAGAGTGTTACTGGAGTACTCTGACCTCATGGTGATTAAAATAGAAGAAAACTAGTTGAGTCCACAAAGAATGAGGTGCTCCTTTCAGAAGCAGAGCTGCTGTGAAGAATGTTCTATGAAAAGACAACCATCAGCTCTTTGCTACATTTCAGTTTATTATTTTCTTGAAGACCTAGTAACGGGTATTACAGAAATGATAAGAGGTACGTTACAGAAATAATTGGTACCTGCATATTAGCATGACAAGGGGTGACTAATAAAATTTTTGTAGGGGTCTATAGAATTTTGCCTCCATCGAAATGCGACCGCCACAGCCGGGATCGAACCCACGTCTTTCGGGTCAACAGCCAAGCACCATAACCTCTGAGGCACCGCGGCGGCCAGTGATTTTCTATTACTGGCCCTCGGTACGGTGGGTTCACGGTTTTGCGGTAGAAATGTTATTGGTGTATGCCTGTTGTGCATATATTGGCTGAATATTTTTGTTCAAAGTAGTGCAAAATTTGTGAGTTCTTTTTTCTCTTAGAATCCACAATTCATACTGTGGCAGCTGTTACACTTGTATGACACCTTGATAAAACTAGCCGAAAATTATAGGCTTAAGTGTGTAGCAAACCAAGAAGGGCATGGGACAATTATAGTAATTTAGATGGAGTGGGGAAGTTGTCTATTGTTAATTTTTAGATTGCAGATTTAGTAAAAGTAGACGATACCTAGGCAACATGTAAGACATAAAGCAGAGACCTGGACTTTGGGTTGCTTATAATGTGGTCAGCCGTTGCCCCGCTGCAATGGCTGAGTGGTTAGGGTGCCCGCTGCTGTTCCCAAGGACGGGTTCGATCCCAGATGCGGCAGCTGCCTATCAGTGGAGGCGAAATGCTAGGCGCCTGTGTACTGAGTGACATCAGTGCTCGATAAAGAGCCCCATGTGGTCAAAATTAATCCGTAGCGCTGCACTATGGCGTTCCTCATAACCCATGTTGCCTTCGGACGTAAAACCCCATATTCTATACCATACCATAACTTTGACGTGTTCTGTGTGCTTGACCATTTAAGCTGCAGTAATTGCTGAGCACTTGTTGAGTTTTCATGAGTATTTTTATGTGTAAATGCACAATGTGTGACGGGGTGCATATCGACAATTACGTATGCGTGGCACTCATGCTAAGACTGGCGTGCATGTGAATATTCGTGTCCATCGTGCAAATAAACGGAAGTTGCATAAATAGTGAACTAAATGTAGTGTCAAAATGTCTGTGAAAAAAAAGTTCTCATGTTTGCATGTGCTGTTGAGTCATTTTGATTGTAATGGAAAGCGTGGTTACGTTCAAGATTGCAGCAATATCTCGGCACATTATGATTTTGAATGGTAAAATTTTGTCTGTCTTGCATCCGTTGCAGTTTCAAGTAAGGTGGACGCACACAGTTTCAACATTGCTGCCAACATGATTTGTGTGAATGGCTTTATTGTACACTTTTGGGAGTAAGGCTTCTAGTCCATCCGAAGTGCTCTGATGAAAAATACCATTTATAATGGTACTTGTGGTTCTTTCATGTCATTAAAACTAAACTCAAATAATAAATAATGTGAGTTTGAGCTGCATAAGTGAAAGTTATGTGACCGCTTTGTTCATGACAGTACATTTGGTTCGGTTCAATCCGCTACAATGATAGAAGACCGTTCTGCTTTGAAACAGCAAATTGACATGCATTCAAGCTTGGGATGAGCAGCAAGAGAGAAAGCGTGCATATTGTTGACGATGCAATGTTGACCCTTAAGTGCCCCTGTTACGTTTTCAGTTTTCTTGCCTTAATTTTCTTATGGTCGCACTGGGCGACCCGATTTAGAAAACTGCCAAAAAATAGTCGCACGTCCTAGCTTTAGTCAAAACCAAGGAAAAGAAAACATGCACATTTGTATTTTTGTTATTTTTATGAATCAATTTTATTGGCGTTTCCTTTGAATGAGTGTGTTGATTTTCGTCAACTGCATAAATGACTTTCTTATTTATGTTGCAATTTTTAACGTTTAATGCTTTTTTTTCTAGTTTATTGCTGGTTTCGGCTATTTGTATTTAATTTTTTTTGAGGGAGCGCGCGATGATGATGATGCTAGCGCTCTTACAGCGCCCCCTACAGTCAGTTAGCAAAGGAGAAAAAAACAACATGGCGGTTGTTTACGTACGTTCGAATCGCGGTCGGCGGCTGTTGCGAGTGAAGTATTCGTCGGTGTCTCGTCTTTGTGGCGTGTGTAGTTCTTTAAATTTGCCCCTTTTTTTGTTTGTGACCAGTAGACCGCCTATGGAATGCGTGTTTGCCTCCCATGCGTCCCTAAAGGTGAGTGAGCAGGACGCAAGCCCGCGCCGTCCAGTACTGGCGTCCCTGATCTGGGTGTTTCCAGCTCATTCTGGAAAATATCTGTGCATATAACTCTTGTTATAATCATCACGATGCAGTGCGTGGGCTGTGATATGTCGTCACATTGACTTTCTCGTGATGCAAGGGTTGGAGAACATTGCAGCATGTCGTTTCCAGCCCGCCTTCGATCCTTCAAGACTGATCTGGACACCGAGTAGTGACAGTACCAGTTGACGACTGTTGTGGGTGCGAGGTGGCGTAGATCTGCTAGATCACAGAGAGAAGCAATTGCCGGCAGAATAATCGCAAGACTAACCCACCTGTGGCTCGCAACCACCTCAGTGGACTGAAAAATGCTCGGGACAGAGCGAAGCAATAAAGCTGCACGGTGCGAACGCTATAGATGCGTTGCTTACGTTTCATGTAGTACCTATCTGAATTAAATGTTCTGGAATGCACTGGCAGTGTGTACTTCTGCTCTTGGGGCCGAGTCGTCCTTCATGGCGCAGAAAGAGTGCTCTGAACGCATGTGCATACGCTGGGCGGCGCACCTTAAAAATAAAATTGTTTCCATGTTCACTGCATGTTTTCAAAGGCACATGAGTTCTAAGGTAATCCTCTGAGTTCTCGTTCTGCTGGTATAGTCATATTTGGTCTTTGCAATCAATGACTCTGTGCCCACATACTGTCAAAAAGCAAGATTTGTCAGATCTTTCTCAGCCAGAGATGATGTGCTGGCATGCATAAATTGATATATAGCATCGTAATAGTGTGACACTGAACACTTTATTAAGATGTAATAGCAAGTAATTTCGATGTTTGTGTACGCCAGTGTATTTGCCTTCATTGAAAAAGATATTCAAGAAAGTGTTTTGGTGTTCGTATGAGGCGGGACAGAACTTGTGTACAAAGTATGTGATAGCCAAGTGCTCGGGGCGAAATGTCACCTACCACTGCCTCTCGCCGGGGCAGGTGGCTCTCTGGAATTCTTTACTTCAGCATACTGCAAAACTAAAATATGTGAAGAGCTGCGCTCAAATTTCGCTTTACCGACTGTAGTTATTGGCTGTCATTTTTTTTTTGCACGTGGTTTACTGCTGATACAATAACACACATGGCTCAGTCTGTGCATTGTACTGCATGCTACTTACTGCATGCAATGTGCAATGCTTCAAAAGCGAGGGTTCGGGCAAGTTGTTTGTTCTAGTTAAGGTTGGTCGCTGAACAGAAAGGGACGACACGGGAACCAGACACACAGCACCGACTATCGAGATTTCTGTCAGTGCTGTGCGTCCGGTTCTCATGTTCATGCTGTCTTTATTTCTTTGCAATGTGACCAACCTTAGCTTCAAAAGCAGTCTTCGCACTATGTATAGGGAGGGTGCACAGAGAGGGCCTGGTAATAAGCGTGTTCATTTTGTGCTCGTGTCTGTGTACAGCACCTGGTGCTAACTGCTCGCTATACTGCACATTTCAATTTAGGTGCCAAATATACTTCCTTGTGATGCAGTGTGTGCACACCAGCGAATGATCTCGCATTTTGCATGGTACAGCGAGTACTCTTTTCCTTAACATGTAACAAACTGTAGCTGTCTTTCAAAAATATCATTTTAGTGCATCAGCATCAGAACCCCCCATGTTGGAATAATCCGTCGGTCTGAAGCCTCAGGTGACAGAGTGGAGGGAGTGAAATCCACCTTCACGAAATTGCAGGGAAGAGGGAAGAAGAGAGGGCGGGAGGAGGCGGTTGGCAAGCGGTTGCAAATCTGAGTCGAAGGGTGGAGTGGATGTGTCACTGATGGATGGGATTTCATCGGGTGAGTGGAGTGGGGGTGTCACGTAGTGATTGATGGTACCCATTCGTACAGTCTGACCCTGTCAGCGGCTGCTCGGTCCGGCAGGAACATAATGCTAACTTTGGCTTATGGGGTTTAACGTCCCAAAGCGACTCGGGCTATGAGGGGCGCCACAGTGGAGGGATCCAGTAATTTCGACCAACAGTGGCCCTTAACGTGCTCCGACATCGCACAGCATCTGGGCCTGTTGTGTGTCACCATCGGAATACAACTGCCGCAGGCGGGGTCATACCAGCGTCTAATGGAATTTGTTTTTGTCGTTACACTCACAGTAAGATTAGTCTTTCCCAAGTACAAGTTGTATTTAATGTCAGTGTCCAAGGAAGGGCAGCTTTCCAAAGCCACAGCTGGGCTTGTACAGCGTAATTAAGCAGCATTAACATCCTTTAGAATCAATTAACGTGTTTGTACTATGATTACACAATGGACACAGTATTTATCAAGGCAAACAATGGCAGCGTATATATGCCTGCAAATGTTTAAATCAAGAATAGTATCTGCTAGCTTATTAAAAATATATCATTTATAAAATGACCGTCCAACTTCTCAGAAGTACCAAATCTGTGGAGAAATACAAATTGAAGATTGCCAATATGCCTAGGGAAATACATTTTGACTGTCAAAAAAGGATTAGGAGCACTTTATTATTAACTACGCGAGGATTGTGGAAAGATGGGTCGGGTCACACCCAATAGTGCAAAACATGAACCCTTGGAAAACATGCGAAGTTGTGGCGCCTATGCACTCATATTCTGTGCATAATGGGCTGCCTTGCATTACCATAACCTGTCCAGGTAGACTGCCACAAGTCAATAAAAATCTCCGATATATACAACCACAGTTTTCAGTTAGGTAGACATTTTATTTGTGACATTCTTAATCTAGCTGGCAGGCTATCACCAGCCCAAGGTGAATGTGACGTGCAGGATGAAACGGGTGCCATATGTGGATACTGGAGTAAATGTGATGTGATGAGCCTTGGGAGCATTCCTCTTCACATGGCGCCAGGCAGTCTTGCGGCCACATAATACAGCTGACAGTGCTTCATTCTGTAACCTGTAATACTGCAGTTACTTGCATCATGGATGCAGTTTCTTGTGGGAAAAAATTAGAATGGTAAGTTTGGTGCATTTATTACATGGTGTAAAACATGGTGTGGTCAGGTGAACTTTCCCCAGATTTTGATGATTGATGTAGGGAAAGCATTTATTATGCAAATGCATCCATTATTTAAGTAAATATGGTGTACAAAAACCTGGAATGGAAACAGAAATCAGCATCTGCAGGATTGAAACAAATTCCTAACAACTTTGGCGCAGCACCATACCCATGACTGCCAAGCCACATTTTAGCCCCTAGCCTTTCACTCTACACTGTCCTTAATCTGTTCATTCCCAATGGGCCAGATATGAGGCCGTATGGCACTCGGGTATCCGTATCTGCCTATATGGACATGCCACGTTGTCTACTACACAGCTTTTTAAACACTTGTAGCAACAGTGTCAGTTTTCTCAGAAGCATGAAACTTTGATTCGATTAGTTTTATGACACACCCAGCACATTAACAGGCATTCTAGCCAAATTATAATTTCGTTGCAGTTGGGCTTTGAAGCATTTTTCATTAATGAGTAAAAAGGAAATGGCATTAACTGGGCACTATATGTTTCATCTAAGCTGCCTTCTCGACAAATAGGGGCATTTTAGAATTTCTAGGCAACAAAGTTGGCACAGTGTTCCCATCACACAACAGAAGGCTCATTGCTTGGAAGGCTGGTGGAGAGACACTGTGTAAGAGCCAAGCAAGTTCATTTATGAAGTGCTTTATCATGTGAGGGAAGGCTATTCACGGCTGTTTCTACCATGGCAATATAAGTTCGTGTCACAAATTGCACCAGCAATGTTCTGAAAAATGAGTAATACTGTTTTTCTGTTGCAGCAGTATTCTCTTTGCAAAATAAGATGAATAGTAGTTTTGTGCTGCAGCTTTCAGTGTGCAAGATGACAGCTACGGCTTAGCCTTTTGTCAAGAATACTTTTTCTCATATGCATTGCAGAACTGTAGAACCACATATTGTCAACTGTCCTAAAAGGCAAGGTGTGTTGCTGGGCGAGTTGGTTGGGGTACATCTTGAGAAAAACAGCACTTGCAGACAAAGGAAACGAGAAGGACACACAACTGCGCTGTTTTTTTTTTGTGTGTCCTTCTTGTTCTGGTCCTTTGTCTGCAAGCGCTGTTTTTCTCAAGATGTCCTAAAAGGGCGGTGCACTGTGACAGCACGACGCAACAAAGAGGAATGCAGCATGGAGCGACACTTCATACTAATTTTATTGAAGAGCGCATGCCTCTATGAGTGCATCACATGCAGACAAAATGAAATCAAGCAGGGATGACGAAGAAATAAAATTATGGTGAATGCAAGGCAGGTATGAACAAGAAAATGAGTGCACTAATTTCCCAAAGATGAAAAATGTTTGCCAATTGTCAGAAGTTCTCTGTTGAGCAGTGTCAGAGAGGGCGTACTCACACAAGCAGATTCTGAGTAGGGAATGAGGGGCCTGAAATATCTCAATTTAACTGTCGGGTTTAACATTCGGGAGCGGCACATGGGCTATGAGGGACACCATAATGGAGGTCTCTGGATTAATTTACACCACCTGGGGCCCTTTAATGCACGCTGACTTTGCACAGCACATGGCCATCTTTGTATTTTGCCTCCACTGAAATGTGGCCGCTATGGCTGGATCAAACCCACAGCCTTCGTGTAAGCAGTCTAAGAACGCCAGAGCCACTGAGGCGCCGTGGCGGGATGAGTTCTCCATTCCTAGGAGGAAAGTTTTGGGAAAAAGGAATGACTAGAAAAGAAATACCAGAGGCCTGTAGTGTACCGTCAATGGTGCTGCTTGATATGGGATATGATGGCGCACCTTTCTCATGACCATGTGGGCTTCAAGAAAATTAGCAAATGACACTCCTCTTCCCTGCTGTGTCTTGAGCTTGCTATGCTAAAGCACTTTGTCAGAATAGCCTGCCAACTAGCTCATAACATAATCCTAATCCCTCACCTGAAATCTGCCATCTTCAGCTGGCAGGGCCTACAAATGCCAGCACAGTCAAATGCTACTTTCTGGCTGCTCTGCATCTGACACAAGTGTAGCTCCATTATAGCAACAGCATGCATGTGCTTACACATGTGCACATGCGTTGCATGGTCAACACGTACTTGTGTACATGTTGTGGCAAGCCTCGCACTGCTCACAATGAAGCTCACAGCCACTGCACGATTTGCTAGTTCTTTCCACTGTGTGCTTGAAGTTCACCAAACTTTGTGACTTTACATGCCACTGGCCATCTCCCACTCTCTCAGTACTGGACTTAGAAAGCTCAATCCCCACTTTATGCTTCCTAAATAGGGCAGATTTGTGGTGGTCTGCTCCTCCTTTGACACCTGTTGTAAAGTTTTTCGGATGTGAAATTGAAGAGTACTTTGATTAATGTATCCAATCACCCATTTACCTTGCCACCAAAATGAGAGTACTTCAGTGCCTTGACTCCAAGTGATTATTTGTTGTTAATCCAATGTACTGCCGATAGCAGTAAGCCCACTGACATGCCCTCTTTGCGTATGTTTTCTCAAAATTTCTGACAAAGCCAAAGGCAATTAAGCTGATGCTCTTTGGAGTGGATACCAAGAAGTGCAGGGAGCAACTGTTGAGACTCAGTCTCATCTGTCCACTTCATCAGAGTGTGCAGCATGTCCCTTGTTGTACTCCTGCAGTCCTTGTTTGTGACTGTATTCAGGTGCGTGCTCCAGTTGTGTAGCACCTGCCAGCTGCAAAGCAGTCGACTCTTCAAGGGACCCATCACCTGCTCCCATGCACTGCCATAAACAAGGGCATCATCAGACATAAATGCCTGACATGGTATTGTGTTTTTTTCTTTGATGGCCTCGAAAAACCTCACCACAGTGCCCGTGTTCACCCTTTTTGAAATCAAGTAGGCACACGGGATACCAAAGGCATCTTGAGAAATTGTGAGCAGGGTTGTCAGTTGGAGTTAGTACTTATTTATGCCATGGGTGGAGTCAGTGCACAGTTTCGCTGCCCCCAATTCATAAAGGAGCTCTCGTTGTGGGAACGTCATTAATGCTAGCTCAAAGTCACCATCATGACTGTTGGGGTCACCCTTCTTCCTGTAATACAACAGTGGCGACTCATTTTTTGCCCTCATTTCTTCGACCCATAATTCAACACTCTTAAAATCGTCTGGATCTCTCTGCTCTGTTTTTCCAATCCTAAACTTATCTGCAATGTTACGGAGGTCCTTAGTGGTCACAAGTTGCATCCGTGGGCTTGATCCACTTGTAACTGCTCGGATGTTGTGCACAATGGTTTTTTCTGGCACTCCTTCTGCTAACCGGCCTGAAAATGGTACAGAAAAAAACTGTTAACATCTCTGGTTCATCTGCCTACAGCCATGTAATAAAGTGACAAATACTTCTGGTCGGATTCCTTCGTCTTGCACTTTGTTCCTTTTCACAGGTGACACACAGTTCATCTTACTTTCATTTCACTTTTGTGGCACTGCAAAGCACACAACAAAATGGTTGTTTCAAAGCCAGATGGACTTTATTTTTATGAGCTTGAGTGTTTAAACTTGCATACTGCAATGCAAAACAGGGAAGTTATATACAGCGTGTTATAAATGCGGAATATAACAGCACTGAAAATGTGGACAAGAAAAGAATAAGGACGTGCTTCTCATCCTGTCCCATTTCATTCTGCATATTCAAAAAATGCACCGATTCGCCTGACAGCAACCTTTAAAGGAGTAGAGACACCAAATTTTTGAACGCGAACTTTGTTTCTTTGGACTTGTGCACAAGACAATAGTGTGCACGAGTCACAATGTAGAATTCACTTACGCCAGGTGAATAATTTCTAAGTGAATATTTTTCTCATGCTGTTTCAGTTTCAACACCTGAATGACTGCTGCTAAGTCAGAGACAATTGGAGGGCATGCCAGTCATACATAAACTGAAATATAAATGCTGCTTGTTCATTTTTTTTTTTTTGCAATTTCAACTCTTGTGCAGGCTTGTGTTTTATGTTAGTGGTTTTTGAGGAAAGGAAATGGTGCAGTAACTGCCTCAACCATGCCATGAAGGAAAGAAGGAGTGAAAGAAGCAAGAGAGAAAGAGGTGCTGTAGTGGAGGGCTCCGTAATAATTTCGACCGCCTGGGGATCTTTGGGCACTGACACTGCGCAGCACGCGGGCACCTCTTGCCTCCATCGAAACTCAGCTGCCGCAGCCGGGTTCTAACCCGGGTACTCCAGCTTAGTAGCTGAACACTCAAACCACAGCCGTTCCTGCGAGCGTTACTGATGAAGTGCCGAAACAGCCAAATAATTCTAATTAATGAAAGTTCACTGCAGACAATCTGTTTTATGAGAAAAAACATGGCCCTTATACAACCATTAGACTGGTGGCGTTGCTTTGATCAGCAACAAAATGCCTACGCTTTTGACAGGCAGCCAAAAAAAGAGGCTAGCATCGAGTGCAACTGTCAGTCATTCAAGACACGTTTCATAGAGCTCAAGCCGACTTCTTACGGATGAAGTTCAACGTCAGCCGATTGAGCGACAGACCTAGGATAGTCAATGAAACCAGCAGAAAAACAAAAGAACAGACATTGGAGTAGTTCAGTGCTAGACGACATTCCTAATTATGTTCAGTTCGAAAGACTGGACCCCTTCCACAAAGCATCTCTAAACTAAACGGCATGAAGTTCGTACAGACTGTGCTGTGCATGCAATGTGCCGTGGATCAATTGTTTTTCACCCTTCGATGCGACCAAGTAGGCTCAAGTGAATTGCACTACAGTCAGATACAACTCGAGAACGAAGCGGCAGATGGCCCTTAAAGAAGACCCCCCCAGTCAATGGCGTCAGCTGATTTTCATCAGTTAACCCAATTAAAGCCATAACTAATCCCCTTTCACCTGCCACCCTCCTGCAGTGCTACCCCCTAGGATTAACCATGACATCATGAGAATCGGTCGACGCCATTGGATGGCAGGCTTCCTTTGAGGGGCATTGGCCACTGGGTTCTTAAGCTGTGCCCTACTATAACTTCTTCCGCCCCCTCGTTTTGTGGGACATGCCTTCTCCCACTTTACAATAGGCATTTTCATGTTGTCCCACCTCTTTTGTGCCATAGATGCATCGCAGAAGAATAAAAATCATTGAAATGATCACTCGAGTTAATGAGCAATATCTTCCCCCTAAAATACATTTCTATTGCACTTTCGTCTCCCATTTATGAAAGGTTGGTGGAGTGTAGCTTCTAAACGTTTTCACATTCCGGTACAGTCAACACAGCATGCACAAATTCTTTGTACAAGAGGAGTGGCTAACCTGCAAGCCCTCTGGCATCATCCTGGGACAGCCTTTGGTGGCAGGCCTCTTTGAAGTGTCCGTAGTGTTTCTTTTGAAACACTACATATACCTTGCCCTCTTTCTCCATGACCTCTAGAGTAGCAAAGCAGTGTTTGCTGATTTTGCAGCTTCCTTGCCCCTTTTCCTGCCTTTGGCGCTGTTCTATAGGAAGCTCTTCGTACGAGCCGGAATGGTGGCAGTGCAGGTAGCGTTTAAAAACCCTTGGTGCACATTCCTTCTTTCCTGTAGAAGCTATAAAATGGCAGCAAGTTTTGCTTTCTTCTCCGTCTTTCCAGGCGCAAAATCCTGAAACAGAAAGATTGTAAACATAACTAAGCACTCCACATAGTATTAGTTAATTATTAGTGTGAAAGCACAATTCCGAACGGTAAACCCCGAGCAAGATCCTGCGATGTGTATGTGGGTTTGTGCCAAGAGCATAGCAACGGCAACATAGCAACCACAGCCTCACAGCAGCATTGCAACATAGTTATGACACGATGCCAACATATGATGTTAAGTCCATGACCACTCATGACTAAAAAGAAATTTTTAAAAATTGAGGCGTGAACAAAGGTGGGCTCCATTTTGATAAAAACGTGTACACAATGATAGCACATGAATAACGGCATAAGGCATCCTTAGAAAGCCAACAGTAAAGTAACAAGACAAGGCAATGTTCATGAAATTCTGCTTTTGCACGTTTATAAAATTTCGGCAAAACTTCTCTGTCAATTTTTTGTGTATCACACTACTATCATTTTTTGAAAAGCAAGGCCAAATTAAAGTTTGTACTTTTTACATACACTAATGAAAAATGCATGTGCTATGGAGTGGGCACATATGCAGTACTCTCGCACTACTACTGGCGCTCTGCCTCTGCCAAGTGCGCATGACAATCACAGATTTAGCTTCAAATTTTTAGCCTTTTGCCTGCAGTGCAAAACTGCATTTCCCAGCTTTTTTATTGTTAAAAATTTATCAGTCATTCGCTTACTGTTTTTTCCTGCTATAGCACATGGGGAACAATTTTTGGAGAAAATTATTAAGTTCAGGTTAAGTTATTACACGGACTGTTACATGGAAGTATTTCAATTTTACTACACCCTGCAAAAACTCATTCCTGCACAGCAACCTTTTACATGGCCCTGTCCTTTGACCACAAATTCAGGCCAGCGCTGTTGACTTCTAAAGGCAGAACAATGCTGGGCATTCTTCCTACACACTTCTGCATGTTGCGATTGCCATGGCTTCAGCGCTGCTAAGCCAGTGCATGCCGCGACAATGTTGTGTGTCCTGTCGAGACATTGCAGATGCCTGCAACAAAGCATAAGCAAGGCCTGTAGCAGCGAGTCTGCTGCAAGGACCAGTTTTTTTCCTGCAGTGGCCACTTTAAATATGAAAGAGAGTGCACTGCTTGTCACTTTGCTTATGGAGGAGCTAGGACACCAAAAAAAAATTCTGCAGACACACATAAGACTGCTTACCAGCGAGAATGCCAAAGCATTAAAGTGCACAGTCATGCTATGTTGCAGAATGACGAGTCATGAGTACAAGGCATGACTACGCAACTTTGTACAAACTCTGCACACCTTATGTTACTAGTAAAGTGCTGAGTCATGCTACACTTCAGAATGATTTGGAGTCAAAACTATGACTACCTAAACTTTGTACAAACTATACACCTTACATTACAAATAAGTGCAAAATGACTACGACAAGTCATGGCTTTCAAAGGTTATAGTACGTTACGTTTCACATTTCACTCGAATGCCCGCAAAGGCTACCTCTGCAGATCTGTCGCACTAGACCAAGCCCATTGAAATCTTCATGGTTCCTTTAAAAAACGTGCATGTCATAGCTAAGTTTTTGTGCACAAAACCACGTGCAAGTTTCCCCAGGTGAGTGTAAGCCCGTAAATAAAAAAAAAGAACGCGCTTTGTGTTTACAAACTTAAAATGCGCGCACTCGAAAAGTCAATAAACTGCAACTTTTCAATCGGTAATCTAAGCGCGCGACTGCATCCCGCTTTGGCCCTTTATTGCTTTAATCACAGCGTGCGTGCATGCAGACTTCGTTTCTTACCTTTATCAGAGTCGAAGACTAGATTCTCCACCTCTTCCTCGAAGTCGTGGTGCCGTCGCAGGTCACGAAGGGCGACAAAATGCTTCGGACGTAAGTCGCACAAGAACGGCCGTGCCTTACTACATGCTGTTGTGACTGGGAGAAGGATGCATGGGCCTGCTGCCTACTGGCTGGAGCCGAGCCACCACCGCTGCCGCGTGCAGATAGAGGAGAGATCAGAGGAAAGAGAAAAAGAAAAGACGCGTCGCAGCAACAACCGCGTCCTTCCCCATGAATATCCTTGATGGGTGTTTTTAAATTACTAGTATTGAAGAACGCCTTGTCGCAAACCGCTGAAGCAACGCCATCGCACGTGTCCGTCTCCATGCTCAAGGCAAAAAAATAAAAGAAAACAAGCGAGCAAGAAATGCACCTTGCGATACCTTGGGATATTGAGCAAGGATTTTCAAGAAGAGTTGAGATTTTCCCTGTCGGTTGAAGCGCAGTGTTCCCCAAAAGTCCCCACAGAGTGACGTAGAATAGAGCAGTGACGTCTGTTCTCGGTTGGCCAATCGCAACGAGGATCACCTTCCTCTGAATACGCCCTCCGGTCGCTGTGGGTCCCCTAGCCGTCACACCCGCGCATTCCCGCGCATTTCGAACACGCGTTCACACTCGGTGTAGGTGAAACGCTCGCTCCACCGGGCAGGCAGACGCGGCTTCCGTGGCAATCCAGGCGCTCACCCAACGCGCGTCTCGGGGTTAGTCGGCGTTCCGCTGTAGCCATGCCGTTGTCTTCCCCCACGACGAAGGCTTCTAGTGGTTGTATTAAAATGACCAAGGAAAGCCATGTATTACCAAGCCTAGCCACTAATATGCTTCGCGTTCCCCAGGCTTAGCCAAGCTGAGCCTCAGCAATTTTTTTATTTGCAGATATGTGAAACTGGTTGACTCTAATAAAACCAAAGCGTTCGGTCGCTTCACGATAAAATGCTTCGGGGATTAGTGATTATGCAGTTTTGAAGCGCGATTTTCGTGACAACACTGTCATGATTGGTGTTAGTTCTTAAATTAGGTTCCATTTACCCACTGCCTAAGCACAGATCATGACGGGCCTCTTCGTGGTGGCAGTTGAGAGCTCTCATTTTGTCTGTGTGTGCGTGCGTGTGTGCGCGCGTGTGTGCGCCTGTGTTGCCGTTCCAAGACCCCGGCTTAGCCTTCTCCCGAACCGGTTCGGAAGGTCCATGCAGTTCCAAAGTGGCGAAATAAGTATTGCTTCGTTTCGAAACCCTGGCCGCACGCCAATGAGCGGATGTCGTGTCATGTACTGGCGCGCTGTGCTTGCGGAGTCACGGGTGGACAGAAAAGAAATGTGTCACGTTCTTGCGGAGGCGTTTAACGGGTTTCGTTTGCTTCACACTTTTCATACGACTTGACTGCTATGATTGCTCGTGCATTATTGAAAACTGAGAAAAAGGACCATACGCCGCGCTTACATGTGCCTATTATGCAATCCCTTCAAAACTAATCAATTAGGTTTAGTTAGGCTGCAGATAATCTTGGTCCCGGCATGAGAGATCATATCGCTGCTTAGTGGATGGGCAGTCTTCAGTATCATGCATGTCCTAGCTCTAAAGTTGCCGAGCGCGTTCTTGTCAATGGTCGTGAACAGCTCTCGGACGCAGTATAGTTTTGAAGCGCTATAAGAAAGCGGCATGCTTGCTATCGACTGCTGCCTCCGAGGCGTGGGACTCGCCACGCAGTGGCCTCGTAAACAATACTTTTTGACCTTTCTTGCCTTTTTTAGAGTGAATATTAGAGTAGCTTCACTTGGTAAGCTGCTGCCTGCGAACGCGCCCTTCGATCGTAACCGTGAAAGACAAGCAACCAGGGAAAAGTCGGAGTAAAGTTCATACCGGTTCTTGCGCACGCGCGCAACTTGGCCTGCGTGTTCTGCCGATACGCTGCGCTGTCTGGAGGAACATGTTACCATAACGGGCGTTGTGAGTCAGGAACGCGCCTCTTGGCGTTCGGAACGCTGTGTTATTTCCATCGGAGCCTATATTTTAAGTGGCCAGAGCCGGCATGGTTTGAGTCTGCCGGTCTAACAGCTGCTGCGCTGTCCGTGCAGCGCAGGCCCCCCGCGTACGGCGCCTAATGAGTTGTTTACCCGATCGGTAGTTGTTTTTTAATCGAACGTTCAAAGCCAGCGGTCTAAGCAAATTTGAGTCCTCAAAAAGCGGGCTCGGAAACTTCGCGGGGGAGGCAAATAGTTGTGCCTGTCACTTCTAGCTCGCCAGTTTCTGAGTGAAATTTTCCGCAGTTAAATTTGCGCAAAAGCCCGACCTATCGCCTCGGTCACCCCAAAACAGAAAGCAGACAAGAAAGCTCTTCGAACTTTTAGGTTTAGTATATACGGGCTATTTTGAATAAACGTTACACTGAAGTTCGGTTTTATGGGGTTTAACGTCCCAAAGCGCCACAAGCTATGATGGACGCAGTAGTGGAGGGCTCCGGATAATTTCGACCGCCTGTGGCTCTTTAACGTGCACTGACATCGCACACAGTACACGGGTCTCTAGTATTTAACCTCCATCGAAATCGAACCCGTGCCTTTCGGGTCAGAAGCCAAGCACCACAACCACTAATCCACCACTGCGGCGTGTCACACTGAAGCGTACCACTTTGAGGGAAGGTCAGAGGCCATCACGAGCGTAACGGAGGCAGCCTGCTGGTCACGTGGTGGCTGATGGTGCTTCTGTGATGGGTGGTGGGATACTGCATCAGCTGCCAAAAATACCTGCGCTCGGAGGAGGAAAGTGTAGAAGACGCTGACCAACCCCAACCTACTTGCCGACAGCCAACATCCTCAGCATAGAGGCACTCATCATACGCGTTACTAAAGATTATGAGCCGGACGGGAAACGAGCATGGTCTAGCTGGGCTCACACGGCAGGAATTAAAGAGGCCACACGTCGCAGTAAACCGGCCACCTGAGAGGGATATAGCCTGCTTTGACACCTTCATCTTGGCGACCACCAGTAATAACCGCCGATTTTTTCGCTCGCGTTTACCATGCGAACACTGATTTGTTATCAAGGAATATTCCTCGCAGGCGCTATAGACGGGCTCGTTAAGTCGCTCCCACGGTGGCCAGTGGCATTGATGTCCGCTCTGCGCGTCACGAATCACCGAGCACGGCACATCACCCTGGCAAGCGAATTAACTTCACCCTTCTCCAGTTCCGGCAGGGAAAAAAGTAAAGAAAGCGGTGCCCGCCCCGAGCGCGTTTCGAGTCACGCGCGCTCAGAGCCGGGCCTACCGTACATCACCGCGCACAACATGCCACCGCGCCTGCCGGCATCGTGTTTCAGACGAGCAGCGGCGAGCGCGAACCGCGACGCCCCAAGCGCCCAAGTTCAACAAGTATCTGTGCGCCGGATCCCGACGTCGCTCTTGCCGCCGCGCCAGGAGGCGTACCGCCGCAACAGCTCCGGGACGGCCTTCTACAGTGATTACACCCGATCGGGTTTCTTTTTTGTAATAACCTCATCAGCGGCGCTCGCGTTTAACGACCGCAATCCGAAAAATAAACGTGACTCCCCGCGGCTAACACAATGAGCGAGCGAAGCAAAGCCGAGGGCTCTTCTCGCGACAAGAAACTCCTCAGAAGAAAAGGGGAGGGGCCCCTCCTCGTCCTCGACGCGCACGGCGTACGCGCCAGCTTTCCTAAGAACAAAACCGGCAAAGACTCACGCAGAAACGTGACTGGGTGGCGGTGGGTTATAATTGGAGAACGTGCGAGAGAACAGGAGGGGAGGAGGAATCGCGAGATGCGGGGTATGTGTTTAGGGTGAACGAGTATATGACGAGATATGAGAGATGAATCGAGGAGCAGAAAGAAAAGAGGAGGAGGTGGGGGGGGGGGGGGAGGCAGTAGGAGAGCGAGAAAAAATTAAAAAGGATCCACACGTGTACAGGCCGCGAGGAAAAAACGCAAGCCACAGAGAAAACGCTTATCAGAAATGCGGTCATTAAAATAGAATAAAGGGCTCAGCGGAGGCGAATAGATTTCCCCTTTATTAAAGAAACAGCCACCCCGAGAGAGTACTAGCGGTTTGGCGGGAGGGAGAGGGCATTGAATAGCGACGAACGAGTTGGCGTGAGAAGGAAAAAGAGGGTGAGAGAAATTTCTTTTGCTATTTAGGCACGCGGGCGCACGCGAGGGAAAGAGAGTTTCGCGCGAGGAGGAGGGGGCAATCATCCAGTTAATTATCCAAATCCTGTTCTTTGCAGCAGCGGGATCAATAAGAGCTCGGCGGAGGCGGCCCTAATCGAATGCGTTTTGCGAGAACGCGTTCCCTCTCCCTTCGCGGCCGACTGTTCTTTCCTCCTTTCATTTCCTAGCCTCGTTGCCAACGGCCATGACGTCATGGCGTCTGTCTCGCGGCTGCGCGCTAGCAAGCCCTGCTTAGACGCTCAAACTCTGTGTGCCATAGAGTTTCTTACTACTACCTAGAGGGAAAGCTGGCGGCGCTGCACTTCAGCCAACATGGACGCTCAAAGCATCATGGGGCGGTGAGCTACTTGTTGCGGCACAGTCGTAGTTTTTCGGGAACACAGAGTGGCAGTACTAAGGCGTTTCATTCCGAAAACGCTGTCCGTGTGTGCGCAGACGACTTTCGCGCGAACGCAGTGTGCAAAAGCCATAGTAGTGAAGACGCGACGACACACGACGCCAATAAGTGGTTTTACTCTTCCGAAATGCTATTAAAAAACCTCTTATAGTATTTAAGCAACAACATCTTTTTTGAAAACATATTTACTTTTAAAAGTGCGCCTGTTAATTACGAAATATTAGTTTTTTTAGTGTTCATCACTTGGCCAATAGGAAATCTAGTCATGTCTTGTTTTAGGCAAACTTTGCACTTAAATGCTTTTCTGCTCGTTTGTTGCAATCATTAGACCAGATATTTAATGTTAGGACGTTTGTAGTTATCAAACAGCTTAATTTTTCTATTATTTTTTGGCCAAAAGTTGTAGTTCCGCAACAAGTAGCTCACCGCCCCATGATGCTTTGAGCGCCCATGGTGGCTGAGGTGGTCACGTGGGGTCTCCATGCAAACTCCCATAGACGGCTTGCCAGCTTTCCCTCTAGGTAATAGTAAGAAACTCTATGCTGTGTGCCAACCCCCACCTCCATCCACCCTCACAACGTTTCTTCATCAACCTTCGCGATGAAACGAACGAACCGCTGCCAACAAGCAACGTAAACGGCGAGAAGAGATACTTGTGTCGCCATCTATGGAGGAAACAGTTAAACAAATGTTTTATGTTTTAGATGGCGCTAATGGACAAATATGAGAGGCTTTAACTTAAAATAAAAATGAACAAATTCACTAAATTTGAAATTAAGCTAAAATTATTATGTTTTCTTAGTTTAATTCAGACTAAATGTTTTAAATCCAAAAATTTTTTCAGTTGTTGTTAAGCCATTCCGCGCATTATTTTGCGCATTATATTCAAGGCAGAGCAGGATACACATTTTTTGTACAGTATATTAAAGCTGAAATCTAAAGTAGTTGTTTATTCTCCTCCTCTAATAAAGTTATTGTGTGCACAGCGGGTTTTCGTTACAGTGCCGACAACGTTGGGCATAACAAAGCGACTGTGTTCGCATTCTCTTCGCGATTTTGCAGGTAGCCGTGCCGGGACGTTGCAGGCGTGTTTTTTTCTCCGAGCAGCGGTCCGAGACAATTTGAAGCCCAGATTTTCCGACAGTAACATTGATTGTTACAAGCTAGAGTAGTAAAAATGATTGAAATCACATGCAACGACAGGCTGGGGAAGAAGGTTCGGGTCAAGTGCAAGTATCCTTTTTGCGTGGTCTGTTTTGGTTGCAGCGATCAGTTTCCAAACTGCTGTACATTGAAACTTTAGCATGGTCGCGTGACTCTGTAGAACAGTTAATTTCTTTAACAAAAACGACGCAGCCCCGACGACACAATCGGAGACCTGAAGAAGCTGATAGCAGCACAAACAGGAACGCGATGGGACAAGATTGTGTTGAAGAAATGGTGAGTTTAGGTTTGTTGCTTTGCAAGTGGCGGAAGTCATATAAGGTATTGGCGTTTAGGTGGAATCTTTACTAATTACTATTGCTGTGATATTACTCGGCACGGCACACGGGGCATGTTTGCGAACGATACATGTGCTGCGACAGATCTTGGTCACGTCATGCCTGTAAGTGACGCACAAAGTTGGCGAGTTGTGAGCGGTGCGGAAAGAATATCGGCGATTCTCATGCCGATATTCATTCCGTGAGCGCATTACTCCCTTATAGCGATTGGTTTCAACTTTCATGACATTTCCGTAGGTTGTTGTCTGAATGATAAAATTAAGCAGCTCGAATAGACAACGACAGGACACAACAAAACAGGACTGGCGCTGATTTGCTGATATATTGAACCTGTGTTTCCACACTGCTCTGCATGGTGTGCGGACGATTTTTTGTTAGCGCAGCTTGGATGGCTGATGATGGTAAACCAGGATGTTTGTGTTCCGGATTTAATTTTGGTTAATTGGAGGGCAAAAAGTTGGGCAAGTTGGTAAACATTCATGATGGGTTTCAAAGGGCGACAAGACGGAGACGAAAGGAGCTTGTAAAGCGCTTGTCGTGTGTGTTCTTTTCCTTTCGTCTCCGTCTTGTCGCGCTTTGAAACCCATCATGAATGTTTGGTTAATAGTTAATCGTTCAATTTTGGTTTAACTCCTATGCGGAAGTACAGCGGTTCGAACCTGTTTACGTCCGTGTGCGTACAGATCATAAAGTAAGAAGCATTATCAAGTACATTTATGGTAAACAATAAATAAGGAAGTTGTAACTACCATGAACTTCATAGAAAAACGATGAAATGCAGTCTACTGCATGGCTTTATTTGGTGCTGTAGGTCGCACGTTGGCAGGGCTTCTTAGATGTCTAGGGCATCTTAGGAAAGCCTACAGAATCAGTTTCAGTGTGGAGGGTAGCTTTCATCAAACGTCCATGGTGCAGCTGGTGATGAGTGTATTACGTCAATATGCAGATTTTTGCTATATTTCTGGACTTCCGAATGCAAGCCCTCATACTAACCTGTAGGCATAGCAGTGAAAATTTGTTATTGTTTACATCGTTGATTACAATTCTAGCAGGGGATCTTCTTGCTGGGCGAGTTGGTGCATAGCTTTCTTGGGATGGCGTTGCGCACACGAACAAACATACACAGAAAGAGGCAGAAGACAGAAAGAGCGCTCTTTCTGTCTTCTGCCTCTTCCTGTGTATGTTTGTTTGTGTGCGCAACGCCATCCCAAGAAAACAGGGGATCGCATTCCTTAAAACCTTAGCCATACTGCCTAGCGTTCCATGGCTGCTCCACACAAAGAGCGAAGGCTTGACCAGACAGCCTATTAATGTCATCGGGGTAGGGGATGCGCTGCGGTGAGGCGTTGCCCTGATCAGTTGTGAGCTACTGTGAACAGCGTTTTTGAAAAATTATTTCTAAATTATAGGGTCCACACAGAGCTTTCAAATTTGACTCGAATACCCACTAAGACCACCTATAGTTCTCTTGCACTAGAATATGTCCATCGAAATAATTTCAGGGTCCCTTTAATACACACCTAAGCAGTGAAAACATGCTTCCCTTTCATCTTTGCTTAGAAACCTGAGCTTTCTCACTTGCACAAACAGGTTCATTACTGGTCCTGGTATTTTGTACAAACAGTATGAACAAAAAAGCGGGAAGAACATGTCACAGCTAGAAGTTTTCTTCACTACCTTCTGGTTGGAGGCTAAGCGTTGCTAGGGCTTGGTGCTAGGTGAAAGCTTGGTGAAAGGTTCGATAGCATTGGCCGCAAGATCGAACAGAGTCGCCACATTGCATAGTGGCGAACCCGCGTTAGTGTGGATGCCTGCTCACGTTGTCTGCTAGTCAGCAGTGTTTACCTGCACACATACGGGACACATTCCTGGTGGCTGTTGTTTGTTTCACGGTTTCAGTGCATTCCTGTTTACTCGTCTGCCTCTTGTGAAATAGATGTGAACACACTTCATTCTATGCTATAATGAAGGCAATAATTGTCCATATCAAGTATGTCATGCTGGATCATGAAATCCTCCGTTGGTCTTCAGCACTTCGGGTTCTTTGCTGCGTGGGGTCTCAAACACAGCGGCGATGGCGTTAGGCGCCATGTCAAAGCAAAAAGAACAGGTAACTGCTTGCCATACAACTGAATGCAGCTTTAATATTCCCTTCAGTTATGTTTGGGATCTGGTTGTCTGCTGGCAAGCAGAATGCAGTTTGGATTGGCCTTGTTGTGCCTTCTATATGCATGATCAAGATGTTTCAGTATTTTCTTCTCACTTTTGAAAGGTACATGCAAGGTGTTTATGTATCCTTTCTTTTTTTTGCTGTTAAACTAGAAGGCTACTGCACATCCTTCACATCGCAGCAGTGAGCAAATTTTGCCTCATAGAAATTTGAAAGTCTTCGAGGATTCACGTCATAGTGAGAACTTAAATGTCGCTGCAAATATTACATGAGCGGCGTTTACATGAACCCAACAGGGCTGGGTTGAGCCAAGTTAGCGGGTCAAAAACCAGTTGCTGGGTTCATGTAAACGCACGCCAAGTCGGTTGAAAGTTGGCGGGTCGGGTCCAATCAGTTGGACCCGACCCGAACAAGGGGTAGGCTGACTCAACTCAAGCCTGCCCCGATGTGCTTGTGAATGCTGTCGAGTTGAAGAGTCAGGTTAGTGGGAGGGGAGAAGATAAATATGAACCTGTTTTTGGCTTGCACCGTCGTGCCTTCAAGGCAGCGGCGGTGTGCCGCAATCTTGGAGGCTGCCACAGCTTGCTCGCATTACGCTTCTCAACGCTTGGTGTCGCTGCAGTTGAACCGGTCTCGACTTACTAAAATCAAGTTCGTGTATGCACACAGTCCTCAAGTAGGGTTGACCGTGCTTAGCCCGACCACCAACTATTGGGCTCATGTAAACAGAGCTATGGTCCAACTAGATAAAGGTACGCCATTGTCAGCCTAGTAATGTTGCTATTCGGCTAAGTGTTAGTGCTTTCTCACGTAAGCCTATTGTTTCTGACAAGTAAAAATTAAGAGAAGAATATGAGCAAAATATGTGACATGTCAGTCTGTGGAGTGTAATATAATAGCACTGACTATCAAGCGTGTTTAACTAACTCGCTTCCCTCTTGCCTGGCGGTGTGTACTTGATGAGGAGTAATACGTCTTGATAGTGACATGAATACAAAGACAGTTCATTTCTTTCAGAATAGTGTAGTAGTACATAATGTTTTATTTCTGTTACCTGTTTTGCAGATGTCCCCCATATTTTATTTTGCATAAGAAATCTTCATTCCCTCAAAACTCCCTGCGCAGGTCTAACCGCACTCATGCGCAGTAATGTGCATTGTCTTTGCAGTGTCTGATTTGTAGCTTGCACATTAGTGTAATAAAAAATTAATTGCAGAAGTTCCTAAATTTTTATAAGTGTTTAATACTCCTTCATACGGCCAGGTTTAACATCATTCAGTCAATGACACACGATTAACTGCATTGACATTGGCTGCAAAAGCACTTGCCTCGTAGTCAGTCCGGCGAACTCACTGAAACACTCTTTACACTGTACATGTGAACAGTGAGCTTCCCTTTTCGACGAAAATTCCTGTAGAATGCCAGGGTGGTCTTACTTTGGGGGAATAGTTCGGAGCAGTGCAGGCAGTGCAGGTATCGTCTAGCCAGAGTAGATGTGTGTTCATCATCTGTGACACACCTTCTGGACAGTATGTTGTCAGCACTACATTTAATCCACTTTTTGCTCGACTCAAGGATGCTAGCGAACCAGTCCATGTCTCCTGTCTTGAGGCAGGTCAATGTGAAAAGTACGCATCTGCATAGGATTAGATCTTAACACAGCGCCTAACATGTTGTCCTACAATTTGTTGTGCCTTTGCCCAAGGATGCACCTGTCGTGGAAAACAGGCACAGCGGCTTCGCCTAAAATAATATAGGAGGAGGCACAGTGCATGCATAGTATGTTGCTGCAATTCTGAATGGTACTTTTCTTCCCAGTGTAGCACAGTGTTTCCATAGTGACACTTCACGAGGCGAAGTGCATTCGCTAAAAGTTACTCTAAATTTGCCTGTCTGGCTCCCATGACTTCTGCGGAGACAGGCTGTGGCACGCATATTGGTGAAAAGGCAAATGAAAACAAAATTTTGATTAAGCAAGTCTGATGCATTAAAAATACCAGGCCCATGAGCACAGTTCACGGCAAATGCATGCTAAATATTGTGAGCAAGTGGCAGATCACAAAACAAGAGGGATCTGTTTGCATCCAGTCCCGTTTTCCTACAATCTGCACTTCTTTCCCTGAGTTTTTGCCAGTTCTACACTTTTTTTGGGGTAAATTGGAACATTTGAAGCAGTATATCACTCATCCACTCCAAAGAGCAGATTTCTTCGGCAGAAAACTCCACATGAATTTAGCAGAGAATTGCTGCCGCACACATTTCCTGTGAGCATCGCTGGCTGCTAATCCACACTAGTGGAGCGATGGTGCCACCACCTGTAGGTCGATCTCGTGGCGAATATATGTTTGAATTTTTTTGGCAAAACTTGGAAGTGATAGTTGTAGTGAATCTCGTCTCATCTTGTCTCATTGTCATTGCTCTCAGCAAGAAAAACCGAAAATTAATAAAATACTTCATCACATTTGTTCCCAAGTACAGCCATGAGAATTTCAATAATGGTACAGCGTTATCATACTTAAGAAACATTCACAGGCGCCTTTCCGCCACCATGTGTTGGATGGTTGTTCACCAGTCATGTAAACTCGTACAGTGTTTGTGGAAAAAAATGATTTTTTGTTGGACAGGCTTTTGGCATGGTTGTCAAAATATTTGCTCTGTTAATCTCTCACGAAGGACTGTAATGGCAGAAAGCGGCCGTTCCTGCAACATGTTGCCGGAATAATTCCTTGTCTTTTTCCTGTGCTGTTCGGAGCAGGTCTGCATGCCTTCATTTACTGGACATACGGGTGAAGAGCAGTACTTTTTCATGAATACAGCATAGAAGAGGCACCTAGAAATGACTGTGTAGTGTAGGATTATTGACATTTGGAATCGAAGTGTCCTGCTCTGACCGCTTCAAGACTTGGTTTCTAAAGCCAGTCTTTCTGCTGTTAGCAGCCATGTAACTTTTACTGGTAATAGCCAATAACACGGACTTCAAATTGAGTGGAAATTTGGGTTTTTGTTGTCACCCAAAGCTTATATAGAATAGAAGGGCTTTTATGGGAGCTCTTCGAAGCAGAGGAAAGCCACAGTAACTGCCATGAAAAGTGTGATTTGTGCACTTAGGCACTCAAGGTGAAGAAAAGTTAGCGTTGCAAGGGAGAGACAGTTATGAGGAGAGGAATGGCGCATGCATTTCTGCAGTTGTCTCTTCCAGCATTTGCAGACATGGTTGCAGATTTACATGATGAGAGCATATGAACACATTCAGGTACAGATGGGTTGCGGAGGGAAGGGGTAAGGGGAGTAGCACATAATGGAAGAGAGTAGTGCACTGTGATAACACTAACAGCACATGAGCACGGCTGGACATGGTCTTGGGCAAGTGCACAGATGTGTGCACAGTAACAAATGTCAAAGGAAATGATACACAGGACATCTCTTGTAAAGTGTGTTCACTCGCTGCATGAGGAACTTCAGTTTACACAAAAATGTGCAGTAGCGAAATAGGCACATTAGTCTTACAAAATGTACTGTTACTGAATGTAATATCTGACACATACACAGCGATCACGTTTTGATAAACACATTGTCAGAGCACATTAGCCTGACTGTTGCCCTTATGTTCATTTACAGTTATTTCACTATGTTCATTTGCAATTATTTGAAGAAGACTGTGAGTTTTTAGAACCAAAAGTTAACTTAAAAGGGACACCAAGGACAAGTTGAAGTTAGCCTGTATTAGTGGACTACAGCTGTTACCACGTTTCGTGCACACAGATCCCTGAGGCCAGGCTACACCACTATCTGCCCTCAAGCGGTGATCATGGAGTCCTTTTTGGTGCTACGGTGAATTTCAATCAAGTAATGGGAAGATTTTTAAATGCAGTTTTTGCAGCAATAAATGCATATTTTGCTGCTGGACAAAGATGAACACAGTTAGAAAGAGCCATAGGATCTATTTTTACTATGAACAAAAATTGTATGGAGTTGTTCCCTGTGTCTCTTTAATGCAATTCCTGAATCTTTTTGGGCACATTTAGTTAACAATTACGCTTTTTTACTTTGGAGCTTCTTCATTGCAGTGAGGGATGCGGTAAGTGAAATGCCTTTAAAATTGCAAAAAAGAAAATAGTAAATCAAATTGAATTGTGCGTTGCCACAAGCAGCCTTTTCTGTGATGTGCCATTGATGTTACAGGTGCTTTCAGCAAAACTTCTGCATGCACATTAATAGCTAAACTAGCAACTGCAAACAGAAACTTAATGTACCGTATTATTCAGTGCATAACTTTTTTTTTTCTAAATTTTTCATCAGTGCATTTTATACAACTGTGCAACTTATATACGACGTAAACTGACGCACCATCGTGCACCATCTTTTATTATGCCCAGCAGTTATGCTTGAAAAGAAAATTGATGTGTAAGAGAGCGAAAAATCGAGTTATTTTTAAAATGTTATCTTTGGGTAGAACCACATAATCTCGCCAGTACGTGACTGAATGCAGCTTTGGCGCAAAGCACGTGCCACTGCTGCATCTAGTCCAGCTGGTCCAGCCATATTCTCGAAAGTTTCGATTTCGGCGTTGCATCGATATGGCTTCACATGTATCGGGAGTAGTTTTTACTCAACTTGACACGCTGGCGCCACCTACGAGGCGAAGGAGCTATAATGCAAAATTCAGGTTGCATGCCTTTAAATATGCACTAGAGAGTGGGAACCAGTCAGCAGGGAGACAGTTTGACTTGAGCAAAAAAATGATCCAGGACTGGCGCAAAGCTGCCAGAGCACTCCGGTCAGTGAAGCCAGCAAAAGAGGCAGACTGCAGGATGAAGGCATGCTGGCCAGAGCTCCAGAATTGTTTGCATACAGCAGCTGCTGCAAGCGTGTATTTTCCTCTTACTCCCTGGCAAAGGGATCCTCATAACGTTTTTATAGCACTTACCGTATGAACAGGTGTGTCACTCGTGCAATTTATGTGAAATTTTTCTCGGAAGAACTGCCGTTTATCGGGGGTACGAGTTATAGACCAGAAAATAGGTTTTTTTTTTTGTCCACCGAGCACAGAGCAGGTACCAGTCAGTGGCTGTAACAAACATAGAGTTGCCTGCAAAAGTCACCTCAGTTCTTGCCATATGTATATGCTGTTGAGGACGGCGGGGGCCTGGAGATGACTGACTCGTTCAGCCTCGCAGGTCCGGCTCCGAAGGACGGTGTCGAACTCCGATATGGAGGAAACTGTACAGAAGGTTTATTTTACACATTTACAATCGAGATGGGAGTGCTTCGATCACAAAACAACATCCCACTAAATAGGCTTCTTATTTCCCAGATCCCTGACTGGGGAATAAAGTTTGGAGAACGGTGACCAATCAGGTGGGCAGATGTGGACACTGGTGGTACCACCCACGGCAGGGCGCGGTGCTAAGCTCTCTCACTGTCCCGCAACTCGGTCGATAGAAAGGGGTAGAGAACGACTCATGAAACACTGATGTGTTAATTTGTCCACTACAGCAAGTCTTCTGTTCGCTGCCTTTGCTGCAGTCTCCCAGCAGGTGAATGAATGTCCTCGAACTCCCTCGCCGGTTGTCCGAAACACGAGACTTCTGTTGAGGACACAGCCGCCTTTCAATCAACAGCAACTGCTTGACCTTGCACAGCGCCACTCCATCCGGCGACCCCAGGACAGACTCGGCCACTTGTCGCCGTCGCTCCTGCTTCCGCCGCTGCTGTCGCCAGCCCTCGCCGCTTCTTTGCTTCGCGATGAGTCACGTCCGGTACAAATTATTCCCAGACCCGTGTTCTCCAATCTTAACAATGCAGACGCGTAACTTTTCACATGGACGATAGCTGCTCACTACTTAGCTGCTTAGTTTGGTGGGGAGGATTAAGACTGGGGAGGAAGCGTGCAGTAACTGTTCGATTTATGTATGTTAGCCTCAAATGATCCTCATAGTTTCCCTCTAATTTTACTTTGCATACCTAGTTTGCATCTCTCAGGCTCCTACTAATTACAGTTTTTTTCTGTTCAGGTACACAGTCTTCAAGGACAACATCAAGCTGGAAGATTGTATCCTTAAAAAGGAAACTGCTGAGTGTTAATATGCAAAATTTTCTGCTGAACTGAATAGTTGCTTTAGATTTTGTTTGCAGTAATTGTGGTTCTGAAAGATAGTCAGAAGGGTCGTAAATGTGAACATAGTGCTGCAAAATATTAATGCTGCGGCTCATTTTATTTATCCTTTTAGCTTCACATTTTCGTACCATGCTTCATGTCTTCTTTTTTATTGATAGCCACCTCTTGTTTGTAGTGCTATGTCAGCATGGAGAAGTTTATATTTTTGTATTTAACCTGCTTGTTGCTTTGCCAGTGAAATTGTAAATATTTAGGGAGTGATTCTATGCACTTTCATTGTATCAGGCACTCTGCCATTGTGCTAACAGATCACTGAGTTGTCTATCAGCATTGCATAGGACTGTAAGTTTACTGAAAAGGTTCTGGAGTATGAAAGTGGGCAAGTTTGATTCCACAGAAGTGCACTAGTGTCAATTGCTGTGCTGTGTGGAATACAGGGTCTGTTCTGAAAGTAGTAGGACTCATTTTTTTAAAATAAAATTTATTCAAGAGAATAGTACAAACGATTATAATTTTTCAAAGTAGCACCCTTGCGCACCTACACGCTGCTGCCAATGAGTTTTCCAGTTTTCCTACGCCTCCAGGAATGCCTGGACCGGAATGTTGTTTAGCTCCCTCGTCACGGCCTGTTGAACCGCCTCTACCAATCCGTGATGTTTCCCCTTGAGCGCCGATTTTATTCTCGGGAATAGAAATAGTCTGGCGGGGCGAAGTTGGGGCTGTAGGGGGCCTGAGGCAGCGTTGCCGCCTTGTGCTGGGCAAAAAATCAGGGTCCTCATTCACATGATGAAGAAGATCCTGGCAGATCGCTTTCCGGTTGGCCTTTTGCTCCTCTGACAACACTCCCGGCACCAACTTCGCGAACACTTTTCTTATGGCTAAGTTTTCTGTCATGGTCTCCAAAACTTGGGTTTGAGGAATGGTCATGTCATCAGCAATCATTCTGATACTCATCCTACGATCACTGTTCAGTAAATGTAACTCGCTACACATTTTCGTTGGTCTTGCTGGTCGAAGGGCGTCCGGAGCGGTGGACGCTTTCCACTCTTTCCTGACCTTCTCGGAACCGCTTGTTCCACTCAAAAACAGCTGATCTATGCATGGCAGAGTCACCGCAGGCCTCCTTAATCATGTCGTGAGTCTCTTTGCCCATTTTACCAAGATTTACACAAAATTTGATCGCGCATCGCTGATCCAGTAAACGCTCTATGATTCTGCGTGACAAGACGTTTCGACAGGGGTTCAAAGTACAAGTGACCTGCTCTCTTCAACGGCCGAGAGCCGACTGCCGATTTTCCCCAGCATTCCCAATATCCCCCTTGAACGATCGTGCACGCGCACACCACCTCTCGTCCGCCCGTTCACCCAGGAAAAAACCAGTCCTACTACTTTCAGAACAGACCCTGTATGTAGCTGATCTAAAACTCAGTATGAAAAGTAGGGGACAGTGTTTTTAACTGTTCATTGAATGTGCAAGAGTTATGCTGCAAATGTGAAATGTCTTAACAGTGTGCACCAGATGAAATTCATGATGGCATGAACCTGGAGCTCTACTACCAGTGAGATGATGACCGTCATTTCAGATTGGCCATTGTACAGTGTTCCCCATCTCTAAACCTTGTCAGTGATGTTTGTTGTGAATGTGCAGTGACCACGCCAAGTAATCAACAAAGGCAAGAGAATAAATGTTTCGTTTCTTTTGTACTTATTTCTCTCATGACGTATTGTACTGTGGTCACTGCAGCGGCATATGAATGGCATCATGTGCTGGAAGACCTGTCTCAACACACGTGAATGTACACTTCAAGTCTGACTGCTTTTTCTCGGTGCATCTTCCTTGAGGCCTGAAGACTGCATTTCATAAAGTTTTCCTGAACTTGGTGCAGTTTGGGCAGTTGTGGTGAGTCAAGAGGCAGCAGTCGTGAATATTCTTTTTAGCTTTGCATATGAAGCCAATCTTACCAAAAAGCAGCTGCAAAACTGTTTCTTGAGCTTTGGCATAATTTTATAGAAGAAACAAGGTAGTCAAGGCCTTGATGTAGTTTAGCTTAATTCCTGCACATTTCATGTGCCATTTGCAAGTGATAGTAACTAGCAGTTGGGGTGAGGGGAAATGAAGCGTCTTTATTTGCTCGAACTTAGAAAACCATTAGTGTGGATAGGTGGGGTGGAAGAAAGGAGAGAGAAATGCAGCTAACATTTTTTAAAGCACTGTTCAAAGGAGAACAAAAATGCATATGCATAGTAGCATTCCTAGAAAGTGTAAAACAGAAATTTGGGCTAGTTGGTACTGGCCAATGGCCTTTACCACACAAGGTGGGTATCGGTCATGCGGGGATCAAAAAATTACGGAGTGCACTTAAAGACTACTTACGTGCTGTGAATGTGAAAGCATGCACTTGGGGTGTTGTGCTGCGGTGATGGCGTAGTGCTCTAATGAAGTGGCCAGCGAAACTGATCTATTCACGCCGGCCTGACTTCGGAACCTATTTCGGAATAAATTTTATTTTTCTTTCTTTTTTGATGATGTAGGGACTGCCAATGACATCGTAAGGTCACATAGGGGTTTTCGGTCTGTTTCTTGTGGACGGTTGGTCAGTGCCGGGTTTTAATGCTTTCGCATTCGTCAAGAAGAGGGGTTGGTCAAAGACCCTTTTCCATGCATTTCGCCCCAGAAGAGCTGAGCACCATGCTGAGGGAAACCTTGTACCCGTTAGAAAACCGGTGAGTGCCCGGTGGCAGTGGGGATTGTACCCAACACCTCTCGAATGTGCGGCAGATGATCTGACCACTAGGCCACCGTTTCGGTGACCCTTTGCAAGTAGAGCCCGTGTTATCTTTCTGTGGTACTTGTCTTTATTGCGCTGAGAATATGTACGGCTAGAAAGTGTGAATAGGAGGGACCAAAACAAAAGTCGCGAGTGGAAACAAATTAGCTGCAGTTCTATATCACATGGCGAGATGCCATGCCAACACACATATTGTATCCGTTGTATCCTTGGTATCATCGAGACAAGAACATCCTTGCCAGCCTGTTTGTGGCAAGCTCAGTTACCTGAGTGCTAGTAAGTAATGGACGGCACCAACAGTTTTTGCTGTGGGAAGACAAGTGCGCTCTACTGCATGAATTCAGGAAACAGTTAGCACCCTGTCATTAGGCTACCACCATATTGGAAATATAGACATGGCCATAACTGAGCGGTATTTTGTGCACTATACCCACAGTGCAATAAAAAGTAGAACTGTGCAAATAAGACAATCCAGGAGACATAGAAATGAGAACAACCACGGGTGCAGACTGCCAACTGTTAATTCATGAGTGAAAGCACATGCTATATAAGTGCGGAACCGAAGTGCGCAACCACCTTTGTCATTTGTTCAGCTTTCCTTGGGCAAACAAAAAACAGTCACATTATTGCAAGAGGCCAGATCAAACAAGTGGGCAATCGGACAGCATGTCGCTAGGAGTTTCAGCGTCATGTTGCTAGCATGTGCTTTCATTCATGAATAAATAGTTTGAAGTCTGCGCCCGTGGTGTTGTTTTCGTTTCTGTCTCCTGTCTTATTTGCATAGGTCTACCTTTTATTGAAATGAACAAACTAGCCTGCAAGAACGTTGTGCTACTAAGTGCAGTATTTGGTGTCACAATCTTTTTGGCTTCTTTCTGGCAAGTGCACACAAACCAGAGTGCAAGGGGCTGCGATAATGACATTAACTCCAAACGTTTGTGCTACCGTTTTCATATTGTGCATGTCCAGGGGAACTTCATATCATTCACTCTCTCTTTGCTCCTCACCCCATGGATCATCGGGGCTGCTGACGGGCCTCGACATTTGCTCCAAGGCCTCGGCCAGAGGCCTCAACAGTTACGGGAGAAACCTGCATTTAAATTTAAGTGGTCTACTTGCAAGGTCAAAAGTGGGGCCATCTCTATGTGGCAAAGATTTCGGGAGGGCTGATCTCGGGCAGCATGATGCCATACTGCATTTAACAAGCTTTAAGTGTGAAGAATCTAAGGATAGAAAGCCTGAACAGGCATGGTTGTCCGAGGTAAATGAAATTGTCTAAAAGCTGCAAGAAATGGTGCTTGTGAAGCACAGCCTTGTATTAAGTGCTAAACCACTCCAAGATCAGATTAGTGATAAAAGCATTGTTATCATTAAAAACTAGCAAAACAAGAAAACCAGGAAATCATCTGCATATCTATCTGAATGTTTTTGCAATACCTTGGCTTTATTCTTTATTCTTAATTTATCAGAGTGCAGCTGATTTTGGCTAAAACATCTCTCACAACATGAGTGCAACACATGGACCTATGTATATGCCGTGGTTTTGCATATAAAACCAATCGTCAAAATTAGTAGTCATGGAATATAAATTCTGGGCTATTAGCTCTCCAGAAAAGCCTTCACTGAGACACTGCAAGCATTTTGGAAGGCTGTGATTTCTGACATATAGATGCACTCATGAGCATCCAAGAAACAATTTGTTGTGCAGAACCAAGTAAAATAATTCAATGACCACAAAGAAGCCACATTTGATGCCTATCAAATCTTCCTGGAGAGCTTATATAACAGGAAGGGCTGAGCTGCCAACTTTTAATGGGTCATCCAGCACAGGCCTGCTTAAGTTCACTTGAAGAAATTTGCTGACATGTGTCTGCCAATACTCTCGCTCGATGGTTCTGAAAGCAGCTTGTGCCAAATTGAAAGTGCTGCTGAACACTGCAACTTATTGAC
Organism: Amblyomma mixtum; assembly: GCF_055824585.1. Lineage (NCBI taxonomy): Eukaryota > Metazoa > Arthropoda > Arachnida > Ixodida > Ixodidae > Amblyomma > Amblyomma mixtum. Next base: position 216,593,370 of record NC_143014.1, read on the forward strand.
TGTGCGGCACAAAACAAATGGACACAACACACAAATGACATGGACTAGTTCAACCGCTGCAACCTCAAGCAAAAAGCAAGCGACGTAAACTGGTGCCTGTCATTTAGGAGTTGGTCCATGTCATTTGTGTGTCATGTCTCTGTTTCATGCTGCACTGTTAATACAACCACTGACCAATTTGCCTAGACCAACCTTCTGTTCCACTGTGACATGCTTATTCGAAGGGCACGGGAGCACTCCTGTTTGCCTGGTGCCCATATTTATTTCATCTCCTGGCCTTCATTCATGGCTTACATCATTCTGGGCTAGCTTTTCTTGTACCCCTGAAAGGGCCACCATTTCAAGCTTTCTTTTGTGAGTGAAAAAAGGAACAGCTTCTTTAGTGTATTGCCAAAAAAAAGGAAGAAGCATGGCATGATGACATGTGGTTGACAAGGTATTGGGAGCATGCGCATGCTGCACTGGGCCTTGCCTTGTACCGCTCAGCAAGAGTGCAATACTCAATAAGAAAGCAAAGCATTAAAAATAAAAAAAAAAGTGGCAGCCTTGATGACAAGTATTTCAGTGGTTCTTAACCTTTCACTGCAGCTGTGCACTTAAAATTTGTGGGAAAATACTGGGGGTCTTATGTTTCCATTTGGATGTTGTCTCTGTTTGGAAGGGGATCACATCAGGTGGATGCAGAAGACCAAAGAAACTAACTTTGCATAACACGGGTGTAAGAGTGTTGTGTACTATAAACATAGCAGCTTTTAAAAGCTTGTACAAGTGCCCGGTCAGTAATGAAACTAGTTAATACCCATCCAGATTTTGACCCATGCACTAACATTACACACTTTCAGTATTTTAATGCTAGGTGATTGGAGAATCTGCTTGAGTAATGCCTTTTCTGTATATATGTATGCATTTGCAAAGCACATAATTTGCAGGATGGGATTAAATCTGTGGCTATAGAACAGTGCTAGGTACCAGTGAGATTTGAACATTGAATTTTGAGGTATCAGATGATTTATTGACCCCAGTCAGATACAAGTAAAAAAAAAAAACAGCTTTTCCCCATCAAAGGACCCCCTTCGAGCCAATGGTGTCGACCGATTCTCACGAACCTGCTAGCATGACAATGCAGGGAGTGGCAGATAAAAGGGGATAGACTCCTCCCTGCATTGTCACTCCGCTCCCTGCCTTGTCCGGCTGCTCACGCTAGCGGGTTCATGAGAATCGGCCGAAGCCATTAGTTGGAGGGGTCCTTTGACCGGGAAAAGCCGCTTTTTTCTTTGCTTGTGTCTGACTATAGTTACAAGTGCTTTTCAAGTCATGATTGATTAATTAAATAGACTAGCGCAATAGACTAGGTCACAGGAGTAGAAACGGACAGGATGAGCGCTAAGCATCAACTTAAAATTTACTTCGATAGAAGGTACATAAATTCAGTTCCGTGGCACGTGCGTGTGCAGGATTAAAACAAAGCAAAAAAATCACAATTCCACACGTGGCGAACTTTTTCTCAGGTATATCGTTTCTTTTTGTGATAAGGCAAGAGAAGGCATGCTGACGCAGTTATCACCTTCCCTGCTAATGTGATAGGCCTCGCATATCTCCCGATGTAACCTCGATCCACCCCTACCAAGCACACACGAGGCATCAAATGCTGGCACACACCCGCAGTGCTTCCTGTGCTCGGCCAAAAATCCGCCCCCCGCTAATGAATCAACTTTTGCATGGTGCGCTCTTAGCCGGTTGTTTAAGCAACGTCCCGTCTGCCTGACATAGCACTTCCCACAGGAAAGTGATATGCGGTATACAATGCCAGTTCTGCATGGTACAAACTTGCATTCGTATCTTGTTGTGCAGGTTGGCTTCTTTTCGTCGTTCACTGCTTTGCGCATGCGCACCAAATTTTTGGGGGCAGTGAACAAAACGTCTATACTGCACTTCCCTCCAACTCTTTTTCAGCTGATCTACATAAAAAGAAAGCAATGTGTCGTGAAAGGTACGGATAAAAAGCAGGGTGTATTTCTGTAATATGGACTAGTATGTTTTTTTTTTTGTGCTTTACAGTAGCATTTAAATGCTGTCAAATAGCTTTCAGCTTGAGTAAAGAAAACTGCAGCAAAACATTCTGCAGAGCACTTAAGGCAGTATGTTTTGTTTTTATAGGTGTACAAAGAATGTAAAGAACCTTGTGTTGAGACATGGCTCTCATTTGATTTCTACCAGCAGGAACATGGACATATGATTTCATGAGTCTATCTGCTACACTGGCTCGGTGGATGGGGCACTGGACTGCTGAGCTCACGTACATTGATTGAATCGAATCCTGGTTGCAGCAGCCACATTTCAATCAAGGCAAAATACATTAAACACCCATCTATGATGAGATGTCAGTGCATGTTAAAGAACCCCATGCAGTGTAAATTATTCTGCAGCCCTCCACTACAGTGTCTTTTCCTGTCTCTTTTTTCACTCCCTCATTCGTCCCTTTCCTCTCTGAACAGCTTGGGGGTTCACTGAGAGTGGGGCAGTTAATGCACCTTTCCTGTCCTCTGGAGCATTTATATTATTATTCATGAGCCCTCTACAGATGCTATATTGTAGCCTGCTTTGCACAATGCCCAATGGACTCGTGATGGTGATGATCAGTGAGCTTTAGAAACTGATATTGGAAAATCTCAGGATGATAAATTTGTAACAAGTGATGGGTTTTACGTAACCATTAGTGATGCTCATTGAAGGGATCCTGAAATTATTTCTGTGGGCCTATTTTAGTGCAACAGATCTGTAGAGGTGGCCTTTGTGGGTATTTGAGTCAAATTTGAGAGCTCTGCATGGACCCTATAATTTAGAAATAATTTTTAAAAATTGCTGCTTGCAGTAGCTTGCAACCAATTATGGCGCGAAGGCTCGCTCAGACTGCCCACCGACATCATTGGAGTAGGGGATGCGCGGCGGAGGAGTCGCCAGAATCGTTTGCTATCTACTACAAGCAGCGATTTTTAAAAATTATTTCTAAATTATATGGCCCACGCAGAGCTTTCAAATTTGACTTGAATACCCACAAACACCACTTCTACAGATTTGTTGCACTAGAATATGCCCATATAAATCATTTCAGGGTCTCTTTAAATAATAAAAGCAGGTGTAAATTTCCTGCAAAAATGAATGGCTTCAAAACTGTGCACTGTGGAGATAGCATAAAATTTCGGGCTCATGTCAGCTGAAGAGGCGGATTATAAAGAAACTGTTTTCTTCAAAAAATTGAGTTTCTGTCACAGAATTAGTGAATCAAATGCAAAGAAAAGTGTAGGGTGAAGTGGGATCTGTTGCTTGTACACTTCAGGAAACCATGTTTTTCGGTCACTCTGATAATGATTACGCTGAATGAGTCATGCCCCCATTTATCACATACAGGGTGAGGGTTTGAAGTGAGTAGATATGAGTGCATCCGGAATGTATGGCCTATCCTCAATCTTGTCAAAGCCACTTAAACAATGCCATTTTTAACGTGAGAGCGTTAAGGTTCCCGTTCTGCAGAAAACGCAGCGGCGGCGTTGTGAGTGAAAAACCCCCTGGGAATCAACCTAGGCGGGCCACTTAGGTCAAGTGACCTTGTGGCGTTGTCACAACCTGCCCACCGCATAGTGAGCAAACTGACCACCATGGCAGCTGGCAGTCAAATTAATGACTGGCCACGAGAGGTTGCTCAGGAAGAGCAACATGGGTTGCACAAGCCCCATCGGAGGGCAGTGCCTGCCATCGCAGGGCAGTGGCGCATCGCTTAAGCACTGCACTACTGCAACCAGGAGTGGTGTGAGGAGTCCTAGGGACCTATGAATGGAAAGTAGGGTATGACCAATTCCGTATATATGGGCATTAAGGCATTAACGCTATTGCTTCGTACCCTAAAGGCAGAGCTTATGTGTCCCCTCCAATTTTTAAGCTGCTCCTGAGGCTTAAAGAGCAACTCTGGCGTTTTTTCACCTCCACGAGTTTTACTGAAACTCTAGGCACATTTTCTGCAAGCTTTTGATCTTTTTTGCCAAATTTTGCAACCAGGCGGCATTTTGTTGCTGTACAAATAATTTTAAAGTTTCCCATTTTGTGGCCTCAGTCGGGATAATTTCTACAAGCAGCCTTGCGTGTGTGACATCGCAGTTTGCATGCTTGTCAGTGTTCACCCTACGTTTACTGAAGGACAAAGTTACTAGGCAATTTTCAGTCATTTTCAGACAAATAATCATCCAAGCAGTCGCCAGTTTAACCAGTCACCGTGCACATAATAGGTTTTGTGACAGTATCCTTGGCATCATAGTTCAGTCGAAACCAAGTTTTGACTTTGGTTTTCTGCTTTTTGCCGCTTTCAAATACTTCCACACGGTATTTTGAAAAACAGTTTTTTGTTACGGAGAGAGGGGACTCCAAGAATGTGATGCGATTGCCACCTCAAAATGTTGAAAAACCCCTGGGCTTGCTCTTTAATATAGTTTGTCTGTTTTTTTATTCCATTCAGCTTGCTACATTTAAATTATTCCGTTTTATGCAATGTCTGTATAGTGTTGGCAAGGAATGTGGGTAATTGAATAGGTCCCGTTTTTTGGACGCAGATGCTGCAGCCTTGTCAGCTTCTTCATCTTTAAAGTGTTCCCCAGCAGCTAGGAACCTCGCAGAATGCTATTTAGTGGCCTGTATTCAACAAGTCCACGAAACAGATTCATATTCCTCAGTGCACCCAAAACGGCTGAGACAACACTTAGGTGAATCTACGTATATAACAGATTTTGTTACTCTGCTTTCTAAATTTTATATATGGCTATAAAAATCATGACTGTTTCAGTAGTAAAGGTAGTTTCATCCTTATTTATGGCTTGGGTTACCGAGAACATCTTTCCATTTATCGTAGGCGTAACAATCTATGCATTTCGATCCATAAGTGTAGAACTCTTCACAATTGCATTTTGCTTGAAGAGACAGCAAGTGCTGTCGAATAGCTTGCAGTGGGCTGTTCCTCTTGGAAATAGCCAGGAACAATTTATCACATTCAATAGGTTCAGTAAGCCACATAGCTGGTGCATCATTCATGCAATTTTGTTGGGCAGTCATCAAGGGGCAAATCAATTTCACCTGCTAGCATTCTCACATGTGTGCGAAAAGGCTGCTGGTTAGTTGGTTTGCGGGCATACAGCCTCGATGTTGAGGTTTGGTATTAGCTGTGACACTGGTGACCCCTAAGTGATTTGCCCTTCAGAGTGCACATCACTGACAAGCACGTTCGCTGTTTGGATAGACTCCAGATATTGGTTGTGACGTATAAGCTCTGAATTGGACTAGTTCTTAAGGCACCAGAAGACAAATGAAGGCCCATGTGGTGTACTGGATTGAGAAGCCTTAACATGTTCACTGCAGTGGTAATTTTTAGAACCCTAACCCCTGTGTGGTGTATCCCACCAGTGGGCCAAGTTTAATTTTCTTGGCCGCGTCACGACAGTGCACCGCTACAATGCACAGGGAGCCACGGCAAAGCCACCTTGTTGGAACCACCAGTAACTGGCAACAGCAACATGGCATGTGTGCTTTTCGCAGGTACTTTGATAAATCAGAGTTGAGCCACGGATTCATCGCAGGACTCAGTATTCATTGCCACACAGCATGAATACATGACGTGACCCACCGGTGACCCACGACGCAGTGGGTACTTAAGACAGATTCTCTTGCGTTTTGGTGCACTATGCATACATAGTCTATTCTTGAAAGAACCAAACTACTTGGGGTTTTATCAGGCATTTTGTATTGGTACCCCAGGAAGCATGCGACAGGGTATTTTAAAATGTGGATGGATTTTATACATTTTTCCTTTATGTAGTTTATGTAGTTTTGATACACGATAAAATGAACTTTTTATGTAAAATGAAACCTAAAAATTTTTGCTCATCCACTACTGCTAATTCTAGCCTGCCAAGAAAGACAGAAGGCCTGGATACCATCCCTCATTTCCAAAAGAAGAGTATACGCGGAGTTTTTGCAGTATTAAATTTCAAAACCATTCTCACCAGCCTCCTTTGCAATGTGCTTTGAGCCTGCAAGGTTATTTCCTTTATTTTATTTATAGATACAACAATCTCACATTTTGGGATTTTAGCAGGGTGAGAGAAAAACAAATCAATGCCGGCCAGTTGAAGCAAAAGAAGTAACAAAAGCAAACATCCATATCTAACATTACCGAAGGAGTGGGCAAATGATATCAGTGATGATTGCAAACTTTCAGTGCCACTGAGCTAGTTGCGCCAGTCAGTTACCATTCTTGGAACAAAATAATTAAAGCAGTTATTGAGCAGCTTAAATGGAGTGAATGCATGCCTTCATCTATAGCATATCCAGATGAGAATGAGATTTATTTCAGAAAAGTTGGTTTTGTAGAGCCCTTTGATTAATTCAAATAAGAACTTAAGTCAGCTGAAATTATTTCTTTGACTTATTGGCAGTAAGTTAGCTCTTATTAGTCAGTCGCAAACTGAGGCTCATTTAAAGCTGTTGTAATAAGCCTTACCCCTTTTCTCTTGTTTTTACCTTATTAATATCAGTTTTAGTATATAGGTCCCAGGTAATGGAAGCATAATATAGTGTAGGAGGAACAGTTTTGTATGAACTGGAGGAGCAGAAAGTTATAGTGCATGTCTTTAATAAATAAGGTTGAATAAATAAGCAAAGAGTGGGACTTTGCTGTCTAGAAGGTCGATTATGGCAAGCCATGGATGCCCACAACTTGGAGTGCACGTGTTGTAGTGTGTTATGAGCATTTCTCTACTAAATGCTAAGATTGAGACCTCCAGCTGATACAAAATTTTTAGTTCAGCCTGAAGAAGTATAAGTGGAAGACAGGACACCTTGCCCGCATTGTTCAAGGACAACTTGCAGAAATGGCTTTTCTCAAAGCAAGGTACTTCCGAGACAAGGGAAGACAAGAATGTGTATCAAGAACAATGCATATGTATATAATTTGCACAGCATCTAATTAGCTATCTAGCATTTTACTTTTGGCTTTTTGGCTCTCAAGTCTTCCGTCAAGTTGAAGTCCACATCTTGCCCTGTCTTTTTTCCTCTCCCTGTTTTCCAGTGTGGTTACATTATGCTTGTTAGCAGTATATTCTACATGCAGCAAGCATGATGGGGCTCGGTAATCTGTTCAGCTGAACAGAAGTGCCCATGGTATAAGAATGTGTAAGAACACACGTGCACCGTACACTGATGAGCAGGAATTTGTGAACATTTGAACCCTATACGATGACATTTATTATTTTGATTCAAAACAAATATTTTTTCTTTCACCTGAATAGTATACCCAGGCAGTTGCAAATACAAATAAAACACCAGAATTTTTTAAATGAACACTCTAAGGATCATAAGATCATTTTCTTTTTTGAAGATACACATAATGTAAGAAGTTCAGAAAAAAAAAGCTTATGTTGCCACTGGTGGCAAAATGTTTTGTGAAATATTATTTGCTGTGTTCACTAGTTGGCATGGAAAAGCACCATAGTTGCAAGATTAAGGATGCTAAATTCGCCTGAAATGAAGAATTCAGTGCTTGGTAGTGTACATTCTGAGATAAGGCTGCGAGTTCACAAGTGCGCAACTGTGTTCAAAGCGCCTTAAAGGGTTAAAAGCACTCGAAGAAAAACGTTTCAGTAATTCTGCAGGGCACCTGCAATCAAACCATTCAACTGCTGTAGCTTTTTATTCAATACCTCTTTCGTCGCATATTGGTGGTATGCCCATTTTGCTGTAGACTGCTTACAGTCCTGAAAAACAGTTGTGCTTAAAGGCAGAACGTGCTTAATTGCATCCCACTGGAAAGACCACCTAATATTCATTGTTGCTTTGTTACGCTATAAAATATTTACATGTGAAAACTTGTTGAAGTATGCTCATGAGGCACAGCAGGAGTTTGCACTAACCATTGTACTCAAGTAGAATGATGCACACTGACCAGGTTTTTTTGTAGCTTTATCTGTCCCTTTAACTATTTAGAAGTCTACTGAATTTTGCAGCAGCCATGGGTACCTTAGGCTCTTGTGGCAGAGGTGGAAAACTGCTTTGAGATTTGCCCCCAGAGATACCAATTCTTCAGAGACAGCTGAGTGGACAGGCGCCCTCATTTGCAGGCAAGGAATGATGTAAATACCCCAGTTGTTGACCTATATGAGTTTGTCTTTTCTGACATTTCTCTCACCAGATAGCGATGCCAATCCTTCCATTTCACTGCGAATTGCTCTTAAAGGACAAGTTTAAAGGCCAAAGCAGCTTATGTTTCTGCTAGATGAATTAAGCAACTGCTGAAGCCAAATAGATTAGCATACAGAAGTCTAAAGAGATGGCAAAGTGAGATCTGCATGTTAATGCTGATGTTTTCAATAACTGTTGCTCCAAAACACAGGTCCTTGTTGTATTCATCATATTTGTTTGCATGAATTCACTGGTTCAAAATCTTGCACAAAAATGGCATGTCAACAAAATGCCATATAGCGATCTACCTTGTTTTGTTCCACCGTTTGTTCAATTTTACTGCAGTTATTCGGGAAATTTCCAACCTCTCGCATGCCAGCCTGAACAGCTAGCATGCTGCTAGTTGCCATTATAGATAGAAAAACCATGCATGATGCATTGTAAAGATTGCAAAGTTTACTCAACTACAGTGACTGTGTAGGGAGATTACTGTTGTCAGTGTAGTGCAGGTGTGCTATTTGGGGTGTTGAATGCATAAGGGTTTACGAAATGATCCTATCATTGTACAACAGTAGGCTGTTTGAACAGCTATAAAGACAGTGAGTTTTTAGGCAAGAGCATTTAGAATCAAATGAGCCTTTAATCATAGTATTGAAGGGCCAGTATGTGGAGCTTAACGTCTCAAAGCAACACCCAGGCTCCAGATTAATTTAGACTGCCTGGAGTTAGTCTTCACATGTAGTATCTGTCTTTATGCTGACACCACACATGCCGTGTTTCCCAGAAGAATAGCTGGGTACTCAAGCATGTAACTCTACTGGGCATATGGCTTGTTAGGGAGGTTCAAAGGCTCTTGGTTATCACTGTCACCAGCACTGGACACACTTGCCAACATGTCCAGTGTCACGGTGAGGGGAACACAAACAGCCAGCCTAAATGTCACGCCTACCGGCACGAAATAATCATTGCATTAGGTACTTGCAAGTTTGAAGTTTTTACCTGTAGTATCGTGTCATGTTTTACTCATAGTATCACTCATAGTATCATGCAATGACCTCAAGTCATGTTTTTAGACTGTAGTGGTCCTTTCCATATTGTAAATTTTGGATATTGCGTGCATTATAGAAGGTGGGAAGGGTGAAGGTGGCATGTGCTATGATGACAGGGATGGATTTTTGGAAGCTGGAGAAAATTTGGCTTTAGCTTGGTTTAGTTGAGATTAATGTTCCAAAGACACCCAGGCTATGAGGGACGCCATAGTGAAAGTCTCCGGAAAATTTTGACCACATGGTGTTCTTTCACATGCACAGACATTGCGCAGTACATGGGCTTCTAGAATTTCGCCTCCATCGAAATTCAACTGCCATGGCAGGGATCGAACCCGCGTCCTTCGGGTCAGCAGCTGAGCACCATAACCAATGAGGCACTGTGGTGGCTAAGCTGAAGAAAGTGAGCTTCCCGATGTCAGAAAACACTCAAATGAAGAGCAGCATATATTAGCCCTCTCCTTCTAGTGCTGCACAAAATTCAAGCAATGTATTCATTATATTCTCATCTTTTAGACAATCGAAGTGAGGCACTGTGTAGCTTGTAAAAAGTTCATTGTGCACTTGTCGTGACGGCAGCAACATTTTCTGGAGATCCATTGGAGTGGCTGGCTTGGGCAGATTCAAGTTCTTAATACAAGACGTTCTGGCTGGTATCAAGGCACACATAGCCACTTTTGGAAAAGGTATTGTTTGGTAATGAGTCCATAACATGAGTCCATAACATATTTTAATCTAGAACAGGCTTAGCTTCGTAACTTAATCCTTCAGGTCTGAGATATTTGTTTATCACGAGATGAATGCAGAATCTCCTAACATTTTGGCAAATATGGTATGCGCACCTTTCCGGAGAACAACAGAAGCCAAGTTGTGTGCTTTAAGATTGTCCAGCTAGGTATGCATAATGTCACTCTTTCGTTTGTTTATTCATTGTACTTCTGAAGACCCTCTATCAAAGGTATATTCATAATTAATAAATAGCATGAAGGGAACATGAAAGATGGCCAGGACAACGCAGACAAGCGCTTGACTGCATCCTCCTGTCCGTCTTTCGTGTTCCTCTCGCGCTTTTTTTCATCATGAACGTACACCAACTCTCCCAACTTTCGGTTCTTTCAAAAGTATACTACATAAGGAGAGGGGTTGGGGGCAGTATTAAATCAGCAGTCTACCAAGGGCAACACCATAATATAATTGATGGAAGCCAACAGTCATCGAAACCAAGAAGCATAGGGGATATTTTTTGTTTTTAATTTGTGGTGTTAATTAATTTGAGATTAATAATGTAATTATTTTTTCACTCAAAGATAATTGATAAGAAAGCATAAATAAAAACAACCACATGCCGCCGGTGGGATCCGAACCCATGACCTTCGAATTTTGCGTCCGGAGCACCAGACACGAAATGTCTGTTGGCTTCCGTTATGTATGTCAGAATAAGCACCTCTTTTCCCTTCATTTGTGTGCTTAACACAATAATATGTATCACTCAATAATTATGCATAGCACTCTACAATACTTGCATGCAGTAAGGACAGAGAAAATACATCACAGTGAAGTTCAAGGACTGTAAAATGAGGCACCAAAACAGATACATCTTTACTTTCAAAACTTTGATAAAGATGAAATCACTGGAAGGGGTGAAGGTCTGCATGTTGCTCAGTGTGGATTAGGTAGAGAAATTGGAATAGATATTTATTTATTTAATTGCTGACTCGGCTTCAAGCAGAGGGGCATTAGCAAATAAACAAGCAGTAATAAACAAGTAAGGAACACCTAAGCAAGTTAAAATCTCTACAATTTTACTGACTGCAAGAAGCTGCAACACATTCTTCCAGTCATACTGTGCAAGGAAAAATGGAAAAATATAAATGTTATACTTATGTACCCTAGCTTTGGCCTGTTGAAAGAAAAGTGGCAGAGTACAGACTGGTATAGATTCTGCAGGGAGTTGCGCAAATGACATTCTTTTCAGAACTAAATCAGGCTGTGCAGGTGTAGGCGTGAACATGGATTCTTGTATCTTTATTTATATTTAGCTACACTGCATCCATAAACCTCCTATATGGCACACTTCTGATGCTGTATTTAAAGTTAACATCTCACATGAAAACGGCGATATTGATCCCAGCTGGAAAAGCACTTGTATTTTCAGCAGGACCTGCTTGGGGTATGTATATATTTGCTGTAATTCAAATGATCCACTCTAGTGCTCACATAGAAGTAAGGCCTCAGGATGTTTCTTGAGAATTTTTGAGCCTCAGGCCTGAAGGTACAGACGTTAGTCACCAACAGGCACCCTCAGATGACGAGGAGGAAAACTTCTTTATTTACACGTTGTATCAGACATATTCAGTGGGGGGATCCCAATTTCAGGAAGCTGTTCGCTGGGACTGCCCTTGTGGCCAGGTCGACCAGCCACTTGAGGTGGTTGGGGTCACACTTTGACTGAGCAGCCTTCCACTGGTCCATGGATGGGTTGGGGATGAGGGGGATAAGGGTTGTTTTGGCAAGCCCATACCATGTAATGGGATGTGAGAAAGCAACTTATCCCACACACTCACTACTTACCGTTAGGTGTCATGATGCAGAAAAATATAGCCCATGTCACGCTATCATTGTCTTAATTCAAGAGACGTCAAGGACTTGAAGAATTACAGACCGATCAGCTTACTGTCCGCTGCCTACAAGGTATTTACTAAGGCAATTGCTAATAGAGTCAGGACAGCCTTAGACTTCAATCAACCAAATGATCAGGCAGGCTTTCGTAAAGGATACTCATCAATAGACCATATTTACATTATCAATCAGGTGATTGAGAAATGCGCAGAATATAACCAACCCCTACGAGAAAGCATTTGACTCAGCGGAAACATCAGCTGTCATGCAGGCATTGCGGAATCAGGGTGTAGAAGAGCGTTATGTGAAAATATTGGAAGATATTTATAACTACTGCACAGCTACCATAACCCTCCATAAAGTCAGCAATTAAAATTCCAATAAGGAAAGGTGTCGGGCAGAGACACGATCTCGCCAATGCTATTCACCACCTGTTTACAGGAGGTATTCCGAGGCCTAAAATGGGAACAGTTGGGAATAAGAGTTAGTAAGTAAAGAATACCTAACTAATCTGGTTTGGTTTGGTTTGGTTTATGGGGTTTAACGTCCCAAAGCGACTAAGGCTATGAGAGACGCCGTAGTGGAGGCCTCCGGAAATTTCGACCACCTGGGGTTCTTTAACGTGCACTGACATCGCACAGTACATGGGCCTCTAGAATTTCTCCTCCAAAGAAATTCAACCGCCGAGGCCGGGATCGAACCCGCGTCTTTCGGGTCAGCAGCCGAGCACCATAACCGCTGAGCCACCGCGGCGGCTCTAACTAATCTGCGATTCGCTGATAACATTGCCTTGTTAAGCCACTCAGGACATGAACTGCAAAGCATGATCAATGAGTTAGACATGCAGAGCAGAATGGTGGGGCAAAAAATTAACATGCAGAAAACTAAAGTAATGTTCAACAGCCTAGCAAGGGAACAGCAGTTCACAATTGGTAGCGAGGTGCTGGCAGTGATAAGAGAATATGTCTACTTAGGGCAGGTAGTGACCGCTAATCCGGATCATAAGAAGGAAATAACTAGAAGAATAAGAATGGGGTGGAGCGCATATGGCAGGTTCTCTCAGGTCATGAATGACATTTACCAATATCTCTCAAAAGAAAAGTACACAACAGCTGTATCTTGCCAGTACTCACCTATGGGGCAGGAAAGTGGAGGTTAACAAAGAGGGTTCAGCTTAAATTAAGGACAACGCAGTGAGCTATGGAAAGAAAAATGATAGGTGTAACGTTAAGAGATTGGAAGTGGGCGGAGTGGGTGAGGGAATAAACGCGGGTTAATGACATCCTAGTCGAAATCAAGAGGAAAAAATGGGCTTGGGCAGGGTATGTAATGTGAAGGCAAGATAACCGCTGGTCCTTAAGGATAGCAGAGTGTATTCCAAGAGAAGGCAAACGTAGAAGGGGGCGGCAGAAAGTTAGGTGGGCAGATGAGATTAAGAAGTTTACGGGGATACGGTGGCCGCAACTGGCAAAGGACAGGATTAATTGGAGAGACATGGGAGAGGCTTTTGGCCTGCAGTGGGCGTAGTCAGACTGATGATGATGATGATGAACTACCCTGCCTGCAAGGTTCACTGCCAAATTGCAAAGCAGTGCACTGACAACATATTTTAAGATCCGCAACTCCACAGGGGTAAAGAAGAGGTCTACTAACAAACCAGGGATATGTAGCTCTGGAGGTGCCATATGGCTTCGCTACCAGGCTCAGCATCGAACCCTGTGGGCATGGACACGTCTGACAAAGCTGTGTCAATGTAGTGCATGCGTGTGACAATAGGGAAATAAGTGGAGAATGTGCAAGTGAAGCTAAACACTTCAATTTTTGCATTCACTGCTACTGCACCGTGTGAAGTACTGTGCTGTAGGAGATTTGAAGCATCCACTCTCCAAGGCTAAGAAAACTAATCTATAAGCTGTGAGAGTAGACAACTTTCAGATTATAATTTCAACCTACCTGTTGTTTCCATGACATGGCACAATTTAGGTATGAATACACTCCGCAGGTTGGCCACATCTGCACTTCAAAGGAAATAGAGAAATAGGAAAAGTATAACGAACCACTGTGAAACACACATCGTCTTGGCACTATGCATTTCACGCATTATTTCTGTTTAATCACAATAATGAAGGCACGGCTCACACCATGCAACTACACTGAGTCTCAGAACTTTTTTGCAGCGGAGTGGAAGTTACAAGCGCGAGGTACTGGCTTCTGGAGCTCTGTGGTAGGCTCGCAAACGTGAGCAAACACGTTTTTGGAAGCTGTTGCCTTGCACTTGTAGCTTCCACTGCAGTGCAAGCAAGTTGTGCAACAGAGTGTAATTGTGTAACAGCGCTTCATTTTATTATACATAACTTCCTAACAGACATTTTCTAGCACAGCTACATTCACAAGTGATAACACCAGGCAGTTTCTTTCATCCGAAGCACCATGGCGTCGACATATCAACTAGTTGCCAAGCGCAGTACGACACTGGAGTTTTTTCATGAGCTTCAGATGCAGAAGAACGTCTTTTTGAGTGCATAGGTGATTCATCACTTTTGTAGCATGGCCAAACAAACACTGAGCAAACGCAAATCACAGCAAAAGAAAAGGTCAAAAGAAGCACCATACATGTAGTGGGGTCACTTGGGCCGAGAGGACAGGGTAACCTGCTGATGCCTTCTGTTGTAGCCCATGCCTGCAAGGACAGCACCAAGATCTTTGTAATGGGGTGGCAAGTCAAAATTCGAGTAGGCGTCATTGTACTTTGGCATTGGTGCTCATAAAAATAACAAATAAAATTAACAAACTGCAGAGGTGATAGCTTCACACACTGACTAACCAGTGAGAAGGTCTAATTAACGGATGCATGGTCAATCAAGATCCATCCTTGCCAGGGTCTGAAGGAAGTGCCCAGCAAATTTTTGATGCGGCCAGACAAATTGTGGGGTGTCAGACACCACCCCTCACCTCCCCTCGGTGCTGTCACTGCATGCCTGATGGGTGCCTGCATCCTTTTTCTTTTAATTTCTTCAAGTTGGGGAGTGAAACCCATGAGCTAATACACAGGTGGAAGATTGCTTCTATTTCAGAGTGCCATGACTCAAGAGGCTCTTTGGTGCCTTTGTTTTTTTTTTCAGTTTCCAGGTTGATAGTTTTTTTAAAGTTGATTTTGTGGTTCACATTTTCAGAACATTTGTTTGCGGTTACCATCATGCACGTACTGCATATATGCGTGCGCTTGTAACAAAGACAGAATTAGAATTTCTGGTTATCACCACTGCTTGACAGTACTAAACAGTGTGTTTATAGAATTATATAATTTCAAGATAAAAATTTAGACATCTTCTGAACAGTACCATACAGCTGTGCATGACAATGTGCTTTGTAAAACATTGTAAAATTAAGGTAGTTCAGAGTAGTTCTGTGCAAACTATTGCTGCAAAATCTTGTCACCAGTCTTCCCGTGCGGCTCAGGCAAGTACAGCAAATTATGTGCAAACAGCTGACATGCAAAAAAAAAAAAAAACATAAAAAAAGTTGCATTGCCAGTTATCACTGCAGCTGCTTTGTGTTCATGAAGGCGTGTTCATTTCCATGTTAGCAGGTGGTGAGGGATCATTAAGGTAAAATACCATGCCAAGGCTCATGATACTCTCTTTTCTTATTCTAAAAAAATACATTGTAAGTACAGTTGAACCTCATTATGATGAAAAACAAAATAATGAATATAATGAAGGGATGACGATTACCCTTGAAAGCTTGGTCAACACTGGCTATAATGAAGCTACGGCTATAACAAAGTAATCGCCAGGCCCCTTCAGCTTCTTTACAACCAGGTTAAACTGTATGTATGAAAAATTATTAATTTTAGCTTAATGTCCTTCAAGTAGAAAGGGCATCATGAAACAAGTCAGTAGAGAATTCCTGCACTGATGAAAAAAAATAGTCGAACCCGGATATATTGAATTCGAAGAAGATTGTGAAATAGTTCAATATATCGATAATTTGATATATATAAAAAGATGGTAATAGGAAAGCTTTTGTATAACCTAGAAGCAAGAATACATTGCATCTATGTTTGACGCATTCTTGCGGCGACGTGGTGCCCGCCGACATGCTGGCAGCACACCGCTCGCTTGGTGTTTCTATGCCTAACCTGATTTGCATCGAATCTACAGCGGAAGGTGGTTTGGAACTAGCCACTGCCTATCATAAGATGTTTGATTCTGTTACCGGTAAACCATAAATGCAATAATCTTATTAAAACTAAGGTACCCTTAGTTCCACCAGTGACTTTGGCAGCAAAGCATGCCAGGTGAGGGCCGCCGCAAGGGCTTAGTTAGGTTGGCTTCACCACATGACAGCAATGTGGTGTGGAAATGGATTACAAAAGACCATGGGTCTCCCTCAAATACTCCTAATGTTTCCCTTGTCACACGGTTTCACAGCGTCAGCACCAGCACTGCCAGCGGCTGCCTAAGGCTGTGCAGTTTATCAGTCTTCACGTGTGAATAGGGTCGGAAAAGCGCCACTAGAAGCGGCACTTGAGGAATGTGGCAGACTGTTCAGTACATCAAATGTTTCGCTGATTGTGATTTCGATATACGCCAAGAATAGTGCTACACTTTTGCATAACATTTTCAAGAGGATGTTCTGACTATTCAGTAGGAACAATAATTCAAAATGTCCGGGTTCAATACCTAATCTAATCTAATCTAATCATCATCCTGACTACGCCCACTGCAGAGCAAAGGCTTCTCCCATGTCTCTCCAATTAACCCTGTCCTTCGCTAGGTGCAGCCACCATATCCTCGCAAACTTCTTAACCTCATCCACCCACCTAACTTTCTGCTGCCCCATTACGCCTGCCTTCTCTTGGAATCCACTCTGTTACCTTTAAGGACCAGCAGTCATCTTGCCTTCGCTTTTTACACGCCCTGCCCAAGCCCATTTCTTACTCTTGATTTAGACTAGGATGTCATTAATCCGCGTTTGTTCCCTCACCCACTCTGCCCGCTTCCTGTCTCTTAACGTTACACCCATAATTTTTCTTTCTATAACCGTAGCTTAAGCTGAACCCTCTTTGTTAGTCTCCACGTTTCTGCCCCGTAGGTGAGTACTGGTAAGATGGAGCTGTTATATACTTTTCTCTCCAGGAATATTGGTAAACTGCCACCCACGATCTGAGAGAACCTGCCATATGCGCTCCACCCCATTCTCAATCTTCTAGTATTTCCCTCTCATGATCCAAAAAGAAGGGCATCAGGCAGGAGACACGATCTTGCCTATGCTATTCACCGCCTGCTTACAGGAGGTGTTCCGAGGCATGGTTTGGGAACAGTTGGGGATAAGAGTTAATGGAGGATACCTAAGTAATTTACGATTCGCTGATGACATTGCCTTGCTGAGTCACTCAGGAGATGAGCTGCAAAGCATGATCAATGAGTTAGACAGGCAGAGCAGAACGATAGGTCTTAAAATTTACATGCAGAAGACCAAAGCAATGTTCAACAGTCTCACAAGGGAACAGCAGTTCACAATTGGTAGCAAGGTGCTGGAAATGGTAAGGGAATAAATGTACTTAGGGCAGGTAGTGGGTTCAGTATATCCGTGCTCACACCCTTGCATTCTCTTCAACAATATCATGCGAGCAATGTCATTATTACAGAGCAAGGGGGCAACATTTGAGAGCTAGTGAGTGCACATAGAGTATGCACCCTTGCAGACACTGTCTGCTAATCTGTTTGCCAAGTTAGTACAGATTCCTGTTGCACTTCTGTGATTTATGTTTCAATGACCTTATAACATGTCATTAAGAAACAATGGGAGAATGGATGAGCTGTCACATAGGCAAAAGTGGGCACAGATTTGTCTACTATCACAAGATTCACTACTTCCTTCCCTATGCGGAAAAACGAAAGCAATGCGGCTGCTCTATCTATGGATCAGCATGCAATAGCTGACGTGTTCCCTGAACAGGCAACATGAATGCTGGCAAGCATGCGGTATACTGTGTCATTCTGCTTGATGGACCGGTGGCTACAAATCTCGGCGTGTACCCATAGCGGTATGTGGTTGTGGCTTGCGGTCAGTTGCCTGCGTTGTGGTAGTTGGGAAGGAGTACATTGCATAATACCTTTACTGTTCAAACATAAGCAGCCATTTACCTGTAGCTACACTGAAACATAGTTCAGCTAGCTCAATGCTGCAAGCACAACTGATTGATTGAACTGTATCATTCTTGCAGTGCACTGTTGGGCTGGAATAAAACGTGAGCACTGCCTTCGAAATGTCTTTTCGCTCTTTTACATTCAGCTATAGTCAGCAATCAGTGCAATTCATGTACCTCAGTAAAGGGGCCTGGAAAGTGCACATTCATCAACTGGCTACAGATCAGTGTCATGCTGCACACTAGGTGTAATGGACATGTTTGCACTTGAATCCAGCCTGGCAGTACATGGCAATGATTGCATCTTTCCCCCATTTTTGATGCATGTAGCCCGTCATCTGCAACAGTACTATAATAAAAGACAAAGCAGGGAGCAGAAAGGTATGCAGCCCTTTCCTTTACCAGTGCCAGACACAGGGCAGGCACTGTACGAACAACAGTCTCTCAGAACATTATCTTATCAATGTGACCAGCACCGCCTCTGTGCTCCAATGTATGCCAGTCATGGCTTCATGAAATCTACCTAAATAACGGCAGTTTTAATAAAATCGGAGCACTTTTGCCAAGTGGTGTACATGATTGGGTCTATAGCATTTAGATTATCCTTATTCAAATGAAACCATGATCTTTTAGACATCAGTGAACTTACTAGCAAGTTGCACACTTTTCATGCTTTTATTGTGTAATACTAATACTCCAAGGCATGTTCGGAGTGCACATTTACTCATAAGAATACTGAGCACACAAAGTGAGGAACAATGCTTCGTACAGTGTACACAATTTGTGCATAAACTCTGGACTCTGGCACAATTACCTTCAGAAAAGAAAGCAGCTGTAGCTTAATAGTGCTGAAAGGTTGCAACAGGAAATTACAATCGTGAGCCCTCTGTTTGACCATGGACACAGTGAAAAATGGAACCAAAAGAAACGACCAACTGAAACCAACAAAAAGAAAAAGCTCCTGCCTGCTCATTTGTTAACTGGCAAATAAATACGTACTAAACAATTTTGAGAATATTCTGTCTCGACGTTTTTCCATAACTGATGTCTCAATGACATCATGAGGCCATTAGCGCTATGTCCAGCTTCTTGTTTCAAACTTCTTCCACATGTCTGCTTGAAAACTACAGGCTTTGTTTATGCTTTAATATACTGCTCCCGTTGTTCACTCGGTGATCCCAAAAGGCCTCATTAGAACATATGTGTGCTTTAGAGAAGTAAAATTACTTTGATCTTAATTAACCGATTTCACTTGTGCAACTTAATCACCAGTAAAAAAATTGAAATTGGATTGAGCTGCTGACGCCATGCATAGAAACAGCATGTCCACTAATGCTCTTCTCGATTAAATTTCAATATTTTAAACTGTTGGGACTACGACTTGATATGTAACTACCCCAATCACATATTTTTATTATTTATTTTATTTATATGACATGTCAATCCCATTTGGGATCGTAACAGAAAGGGCATTTAAAGTACGCTGACATACAAATATGACAGTGATCAGTGATTCAAACATACACATATAATACACTACATAAAGTTTATATATCAGCATGAAAGAAGAGCTGCAATGAAGTGCATGGGACGAGAATTTGGCTGGACAGATACGACAAAATGCAGAAAAAAAAGGTAGGAGCAAATTCACAAAAATAAACTAACGCAAGAACTATCGAGATGTGATTTGATTTCAACAAGCGCGATAAAGGCATTTAGCTATGAGCTATTAACGGTACACATGTTCAAAGCGTTCCAATAACGTATAGTCCGCAGAAAGAATGAGTACCTGAAAATGACAGTATGGAATGCAAACTCGTTTAGAGTGTGTGAGGTTAGAACGTGTTTTCCTCGTTCGAGATTTTGATATGTATAGTGAAGTATCTAGTTTTAATTGATTGTGTATGAGTTGGTACATAGTTTTAGGCACACAAGTTTGGCTCTATTTTGAAGAGTTAGCAGTCCTGCATTTTGGAGTAATTTTGTCGGTGAGTCTGTTAACTTTTGTTTTTTATATATACATGTAGCGCCTTTCTTAGCACACCTTTAACTTTTTTAATTAACATGTTGGTGAAAGGAAACCATAAACAGCATTTGCATACTCTAGGACTGGTCTGACGGATGTTTTGTGTACAAGTAACTTAAATTTGTTTCAGGTGGTGCCAGTTCGAGGTGTCTATTAATGAAAAATAATGCTTTAGTGCGGCTGATGTGAATTGTTAACATGAGAATCTCACCTGAGGTCAGAGGTTAGTGTTAAGCCTAAGTGCTTGTATTTGCGGACAGATTCAAGAGGAACGTAGTATAAGGTATACTGAAAAAGCAATATATATTTCTTTCTGGTTACTGATAACAAATTTTTTAATGTTAATAGTCATCTGTCAATCTTGCCACTACTTGGCTGGTGTTAAGGCGTTTAAGCTATATGGTCATTGAAAGGTTAATTTCCTGATAAAGTACGCAGTCGTCGGCAAAAAGTCTAATATTGCGAGAAATTCTAGCAGGCGCAGGTCATTTATAAAAGTTAAGAATAATACTGGAGCCAGAACACTTCCTGGAACACCAGATATTACACTGAATGTCGCGAACTTCTTGTAGTTAAGTTCAACGAACTGAGTACAGTCAGTGAGGTAGTCTCTAATCCAGTATAAAATGTCGCCAGTTCCTAAAGTTAATTCGTTTCGTAAGAAATTTAGTGCATGATACGCGGTCGAAAGCCTTCAAAAAGCCTAAGAAAATGAAGTAGACTTCGATGATCAATAACGGTGGATATATCATGGGTTAGTTCAATTAGTTGGGTAGCGGTAGAAGTCCTTTACGAAACTCGTGCCATACATATGACCATGTTCCTGCCATACATCCGCGATTATGTCACAGCCAATCTTAGCTCAAGCGCGTGCAACATCGCACACCGACCACTAATGGTCGGAGGGCTGCTACATATTCGTTAAGCATTTGGGTATTGTGAGGTTTAACGTCCCAAAGCGACTCGGGATAAGGAACGCCGTAGAGGATGCCTCAGGATAATTTCGCCCAACTGGGGTTCTTTAACGTGCTGACATCGCAAAATACACGGACCTCCAGCATTTCGCCACCACTGAAATGCGACCGCTGCGGTTGCTATATTCGTTATGTGTTACATGACTCCTGGAAAAAATTTCGCCGAGTCACCCGGCGCTCGAGGAAGCTAGCCCTCCTATATGGGCTCTTAGTCGAACCTACCTTGATCGGCACGATAGAGCACATAAGATGGGCATTCTTGACGTCTGAGCGTTATCTCCGAGTAAAATACAATATAAGTTTCAATAGGTTCGACTACAATAACGATCAGGGCTCTTTCGAAACTACTGTATCCGTTAGCACCGCTAGTTTACTATTTTTACTGTGATAAAGCTAGCTCAACTGGTAACTGGTTCATATATTCAACGTTCGCGCCCTTGCAATGCGCCGCACTGCGGCAGTGCGCGTTATTATAGACGTTAGCTTGGGTACTAAAGCAAAGTCACCTTGTAGTTTCAATATTTCTCCATTTAAAAAGTATAACCGGCATGTTAAATTACTCCCCATTCGCCTCCGCGAAGAACACAGGTCCCAGTGACAATAAATTATGCGGTATCAGCGCCAAGCTTAACAGAAACCGAAAGTGTTTGTAGTCTCTTCTCTCGCCGACTGATGGCGACACTCTTCTGCGCTGTTCGTTTCGGTTGCTTTGACCCCGTTGTTTCGCGTTGTGGTCGGTCAGCTGTGCTTCTCAACTAAAAATAGCGTGGCATTCAATGCATCAGTTGAATTCGTGCTGCACTTTTTGACTGACCGAACATGGCCATCAGGGCATACTACGTGCATTCAACAAGCCCACATCGAATCTGCATTAGGATACGCGGCACATCGTAAGGTACATTGCTGCGTAGTTTTGACGCCCTCGCTTCGCTTGCTTTTTGCCTTTCCTGCAAAAGTACCCATCACAATAACACATTTCTGTGGAATGACACGTGGGGTTCCTTCGCGTGATCTGCTTTGCACAAGCTCTGCAGCTGGCATGTGGCACGGCTCGAAGTCGTGTGAATGGTCGTGCCTGGCGCACCGTGTCCCTGTTTTCCTCGTAGTATGCACCAGAAGTATGCCTGAGACAAAAATTCCCTTGCTTTTCCCCGTCACTGGTTGTTGCACTGCAGGGTGTCTTGCTTTTCTGTGAACTGCGAAAAAATGCAATAAACCAAAATGCTCAAAAACTGACGCTGTTTAACTGTGGTTGTTAAGCTAATGCATGCAAGTGCCTGCGAATATGTTCACGTACTACGGCTTAAGCTGATGCGCGTGTTTTCTTCTGATGTAAGTCTAAAACACAGCGTTAACTCCAGATTTCTCGCAAGACTTTCCGTGCTCTCACTGCAGCCGCTAAAAAAAAAAAAAAAAAAAAAGCTGGGATGCGCACATCGCTGGCGTGCTGCCTGCAACCGCATGCAAGTTAAGTGCTTCCCGGTAAATTCATAGCGGGCAAATCTGGAACGGTCTACTTTAATGTTTTTTTTTTCGCTTACGTGGACTAAAAGTGCAGCTTTCTCTTCGCGAAGCCATACAAAAGGTCACTGGCGGAAAGTTGTTTCCTTATTACGTTTTCGATGGAGGCCGCATGCAAAAGACGCACGTGTGCGACGTCAGTTAAAAAAACCGTGGTACACCTGGTACCTCTCCACTTCGGAGCTTTTCTTCTTTCACTCCCTCCTTTGGCGGAGTAGCCGGGTTCGAACCCGGCCGTGGCGGCTGAACGCAAAAGGAGCCTGTGTGCTGATGTCCGTGCACGTTAGATATGATCTTTCATTTCCCCCTTCCCTCATTGCGCGGTTGAGGTGTCCGCCGAAAAGTGAGACTGATACTGTGCTCTTTCCTTCAAAAACTAATTTTTCTCTCATGACGCGTTTGAAGTATCCACTGTAGTCTATCGAGGATAAGAAGCCTTCTCTTTCCTCAAAACTAATTCGCCCTGGCGTGGTTGAGGTGTCCGGTCACGTGGATTATTAATTATCGCGCCTTTCCGTTCTTCAAAACTGCGTCTTGCTCCCGCACCTCCGCGCGAGATTTCGATTTCTTTGCGCTTTCTTTCCTCTCGTGTTCGGACAAGCGTCGATTTAAATTCATGACTTTTGTTGCATATGCCCCGAAGCCAGGTTTCATTACCATTAGAAGTTCGGATTATCCACTGCTGTCTACCGGTTGTCATGAAGGGAGTCCGAAGTGCGAATGAACTTTTAATTTTTTACACCACGCAGCATTACCATTCGCGATTGTTCTCGGCCTGTTTTAACCATACTTGGAATGCGTTATCAAAAGATAGCGACAATTCCATAGCCGTGGACCTTCACCAAGTTTATTATCACTGCCAACTTCGTTATGAAATCCCCCTTTGCGACTGTTGACCAGATATTATTGAAAGCTGGCCCAGATAAGTGGGCCACGCCGGCGCGCTGACACCTTCAATCTCTTACTGTGGCCGGGAAACTTGGTTGGTTGGTTCATGGGGTTTAACGTCCCAAAGCGACTAAGGCTATGAGAGACGCCGTAGTGGAGGGTTCCGGAAATTTCGACCACCTGGGGTTCTTTAACGTGCACTGACATCGCACAGTACACGGGCCTCGAATTTCTCCTCCAAAGAAATTCAACCGCCGCGGCCGGGATGGGAAACTTGGTTGAAAACGATCCGAAGTTACACTGAGTTCTCCAAACATCCTGCAGAAAATGAGCATCTATAATTGGTACGCGGGTTCGAGACGATTGTGAAGCATATTTATATGCCTAAAAAAAACATGTCTTTTTAACTTTATTCAGTGTATAATCGCCGACGTTTAAGCAGACACCTTGAAGCTTCGGTTTCGATTTTTTTTCCCTTCTTTCTGGGGGGGGGGGGGGGGGGGGGGGGGATTGGAGCATTTTTCATGAATTATTCGTTATCAGTCGCTCTACAGCAAATGTGCAAAATGACGCATTTTTATTCTTGTAACAACAGACGACTGTTTACCTTTATTAACTAAGCTAACCAAAGCAGATCTGAGAAACATGCGTAAGATCAGTGCAGCAGCCACTTACCGGGACCGCTTTGAACGGCGAGAGAGACATGATGCCGTAGACATAATGAGCGAAGTTTTTATTTGCAGGTTTTCTACAACAAACTATCGAACAAGTGGCTGAGCGCAAAGCGACTGTCGCTGTATGAAATTGAATCGAGGCACCGCGTCACCTTCTTCCCGTCCTCGTTTTTCTGTGCGCTGTTTTCCCACCTATAAGTAATGTGTAAACGTACCCGGTCAGCAAAAAGCCAAAAGCGCCGCTGTGCATTAACGACCCCACTGTGAGCTCATCCTACGCCGGTAAAAAAAAAAAAAATCTTTCTTTGCGAATACAAAATAAAATACACATGATGATTGTCGCAGTATTTCGGCTATCGGCACCACCGGGAGGTTAAAATCCGTGCAGGCGGTGTAAACTATATACAGAAAGCCGGATCTATTACTCGTTTAGCCGCAGCGGTCTCCTTTAGATAACGCCCTTGTCCCGTACACCAAACTTCGACTTGGGCGCTCGACTGATAATTGGCCAAAAAATTTAAAAATAAGCGCTGTGTTTAGACCATTCGGCGCGGAGATTATTGGAATCACTACAAGATGCGCAGAAAATATCAGCCGACAACGTTGCAGTGGATACGCACCATCAGTAGGCGCTACGTACCGTCTGAAAATTCCAAACACTACGCTGAAGTAGTTGTTTACGTGTTGACGACTGCACAACACGTCAAACACGTCGCAGCACGCCGCCGCCGTCTGCCAACTGCCTGCGTTGCCAGGTTCAAAGTCCCGTTTCATCACCGGGTTTAGAAAGCGGGTCGGCAGCTGGCAACCGCGAGCAGTTGGATCACTGCCGAGTTCATTCACGTCCATTCGAATGCATGGGCTAAAGGCTCAGCTTTCCCTCGAGTCAGTACATTAACTGTGAATGACTGTCATACAGTTATATTATTGTGACAGGTACGGTTGGCTTCACCAACGTTAAAAACGAAATTGATTTTTAGTGCCCTAAAACTAATGCTTCCAACCTCGAAAAAGAAAAAAAAAACATTTCCTGAGTGTGTGAAGCTAGCTAGATCTGCAGAAATAAAATGTATACGACCTAAACTGTGCCGCCGCCGGTTCGAAGACCAAGCGCGGCGCAGTCGCGGCCGTATATATTTTATTTCTTGGGTTGTTTCTTGGCGCCTGGGATTCGAACCCTCGGCGGCGCGAACAGATCAGCCTCGCTGGCCACTACTGCACGAGAGCACTATGCTATCGCCGCATTTTGTTTTCTTTATTTCCGATCACCCCTTGTATTTAACTGTTGTTGTTGTTGTTGTCCTGTGACTCTCTCGCGCTATGCATTGCGTGTCGTCTTTGTCAACTTCCATCCACGTACAACGGATCCAAAACACACCGCTTTTACTGTGCCCTCTTAAGGTGCGTTAAGCGGTCCCCAAATTTTATACTGCGCTACCACTTAGGCGCCCATCACCGATTTCGCCGATCTTTGCCTAGGCCCTGACTTTCAAACCCTAGCCTCGAACCGAAAACGAAATGGAACGCGACGTGCTAGCGCACATTCTTCGCATGTGGCCAGGTAAACTAAATGGGCGGTAATTTTGAGAAAATGAAAGGCGCAGTAACTGTCTCGCTTCGTGGTGGGCACCTCAACCGCGCCCTGAGGCAAGGGAGGAAGCTGGAAAGAAAAGGAGGAGAGAAAGAGGTGCCGCAGTGGAGGTCTCCGGAATAATTTCGACCACCTGGAGATCGTTAACGCGCATTGACATCGCGCAGCACACGGGTGCCTTTTGCGTTTCGCCTCCATAGAAGGCGAAACGCAAAAGGCGCCCGTGTGCTGCGCGATTTCAATGCGCGTTAAAGATCCCCAGGTGAAACAGCGGTACGAAAGGAACATTCAAGGCGTTTTATGAGCAAATGTGCTAACCTTGCACGGCGGTCGTAAGGCCTGTAGTGATGATTTCTTATGTGGCAAATTCGACAACTACAGGTGTACGAATTTTTTTTTTTTGTAATGTCTGTTTAAAGAGCCCTCAGGCACGCCTGCCGACTCTGATTTCCTTGGGACCACTTGACGTCATTGATGAGATCTATTTCGTCGCGACGGCTTTCGTTTCGTCACGTATGAAATGCCGTTATTCGCCGGCTACACTGTGCAAGAGGAGAGCAGACTGTGTTCAAGAGCGTGTTTCGAAAAAAAAAATTCCATAACGCTAATCAAAATGATGGTGCTATGTCAGCGCTATAACTGGTTGTGTGGAATGTTAAACCGAATGCGTAAGCGTCGCACAGTATCGAGGGCATGCGGACCTTGGCGTTCTGTGAAGCCGCGCGTTTGTGAGCCACGTTGCATTCCGGATGCGCACGCTTTTGCGGTGATGGTGTCGAATGTGTCCCCTTTGTTCGATCTGCAGCGCTTTTCCGAGCTCTTGCGTCTGGATTAAGGCGGGTGGGACTTGTTTGTAATAATCAGATATCCGTTAGCAGTAGTATAATCAAAGTAATATTAATGTAACTTGGCGCAAATAATGCGCGGAAGTAGTAGTTTAAAAAAGTAAAAAATTTCCAACAACAACGAAAAAACATTTCACATTTTATTCATTTACACATTTGCCCCTTTTTCTCAGAAATGTCTTATGATAAAGTGCTGCAATTAGCAGTGCAAAAGGCACATTTATGTTACAAAAGTGATACTATAATTATAAGCCAACAGCTGTCGGGCGTATTACGTGCCGATGATGGCGTCGTGACGTTCTCCATGGTGCTCCGCCTGTGCTGCGCCACACTTGTGCTCTCCCCACCGCACTTTACTCCTGCTTTTCCGCTCCTCTCCTGCTCCGCACCTCTTATGGTACCCGCCGCGGTGGCTGAGTGGTTAGAGCGTCCTGGTGCTGAACCCGTGCACGCGGGTTCAACCCCGGCCGCAGCGGTTGCGTTTCGATGGAGGCGAAACGCAAAAGGCGCCCGTGTGCTGTGCGATGTCAGTGCACGTGAACGGTGCCCAGGTGGCCGAAATTATTCCCGAGCCCTCCACTACGATTCCTTTCTCTCTCTCTCTCTCCTTTCTTTCACTCCCTGCTTCATCCATTCCCTCGAGGCTCGGTTGAGGTGTCCACCAAAAAGTGGGGCAGTTACAGCGCCCTTTCCTTTCCTCAAAACCAGCCTCAATTTTTCACCTGTGATTGTGGTCACGTGTTCGCCGATGTGCACGTATACAGCGACGACACGAAACCCACTTGACCCCGCAAGTAACAGCCAGCGCTGTAAAAGAGCGCGGAAAAATTTGTGAGGCATCTGTTAAAATAATTTATTTGTGGCGCATAGCCACTCGTGTTCCTAGCGAGAATTCTCGCCCCCTGGCTTGCAGGATGCGCCGCACGGAAAACGCAAGGGGACTGTGCCGCGCATCCTTTCCGGTCCCCTTTCCCCCCGCTTCCGCCGCCTCGGAAAGCGGGAATCGAAATAACAGACAAACTGGCGAATGCTTTTACGAATCCGCTGTGGGCTCAGCATCCATCAGAAACGCTAAACTGAGCGTGGTTATGCATTCTTTCTAGCGGCCGAGCCTTGTTCATTCAGTGTGACGTAAGGCATTTCCTCGCAGGTACACTCCTCCCATAGAGCCCCGACAGGAAAATTAATAATAATAATAATAATAATAATAATAATAGTAATAATAATAATAATGTTTATTGCCAAGAGCGAACAGAAATACAAAATATTGCGGGCCAGTCAAAGTCTACAAGTGCTCAGTTGCGCGACTATAGGCCCGGGAACGCCACAAACCTGGTGGTACGTTGGCTGTCCGTTTGAAAATGTACGCAAGCACTTAAAGGGGTTGTGAAAAGAAAATGAAGCTGCCCGATTTTAATTTTTACTGCTTCCATAAACATTAGACATGCTAATTCCGAAATATTTCGACTCAAGTTTGAGTCTGCATTTAATAAAGCCCGTTCGAAATCACTGCCTTTTTGAGCTGATGAAACGACCATGCGCCGCCGTCGGCTGGCACACGCACTACTCGACTACGTCATTTTAAGATCTTCAGAAACGTAGAGATATCTTCAACTTTCGTTTGCCCTAAAATAATAGCTTTATGAGAAATTCAGAAAGTGAAACAAGGTTTTCCAATTATTTGCACGCGTAATTGCACTCTGTTAAACTGCAGCGCGTGGTCATACATCTATCACTGACCTGGGACCAGTTTCGGTTTCGGTTCTGCTTCTCCATCCTCCTTGGCTTCAGTATCAGCGGCTCGACATAGCCTTGCTTACGTGAACCTATCTAGGTGGTGTTCCTTGACAGCGGTGGTTTGAGTCAGAGAATCGAGCTGAGCAAGGCCAGCCCATCTCGACGACTCACTCTTTACATGAACTCGATACGAACGAGTCAGCTATCGCGGCGCTCATCGGCTCCGCGCTTCTGTTCTTTGCTGCAGAAAAATATATTCCAGAAGCGTGAAGAGGGTTAGGCATAATTTGCAGATGGGGCTGCGAGTCAACCCACCCCTTGCGATAGAGATGAAGACTCGAGTCCACGACCGGGTTCGGAGGTTCACGGTCGGGGCTCCCGCAGGCAGAGGTGTCGCGGTCTCTCGGCATGACTGCTACTTGCCTGGCGCGCGACGTGCCGTTGCGAGCGGCGTAACAACGACTGACAGCAGCTCGCCGCCTGCGCCCAACCGATGTCAATGACAGGCCGCACGCGGCGCGTCGCACTGACAAGGGGCAGAATGCGAGCGCGCAGAGCGCCAGCGTCATAATGACGTGGGGCGCGTTTCTCGGGGCCGGCCTGTCAGCCTGGATGCCGGCCGCCGGCGTCAGAAAAACACGCTAGTATTATTTGTTCACGCTCATAACAAGCACTGGAATAGATGAATGCCAAAAATGAATCATTTTTGAGGATCGTTGGCTGATGCCGAGTTGCTGGCAGTATTTAGTTCGGCGATACAAGCAAATTTCATCCAATGACCGCTTTATTTACTGCCTGGTCGCCGCTCGCATAGCTGGCATTTGCTAGCTCCGCTGGCGTCGCGGAAATCGAGCATATCTTTATTTTATTATGGGACAGGTTCACAGTTAAAGGGGTGACGAGAGCAGTACCTTTTACAGCGCTGACCAGTTCCGGAGCTCCCTCAGCTGCGGTATCGATAGTATCGATGCAAAACCAGGTAGGCTTAGCGACGACCAGGGCCGCCGGCAAGCCTCGATCGCAGCTTCATCGCCCGGCGCGTCCGCAGGCGGCGTCGTTGCCGAAAGCTCGGCATGCTGCCACTGCCAACAGGCAGCCTTTCTGATAGCATGGCGCTGTTTTGTCTTTTCTGGTGCGAATGTGAAATACAGCGAGGCTGCAGGCCGGCCGGCAAACCTGGATCCCGTCCGCTGGCGTTATAAAAATGAGCTAAATATTTTTCTTCACGTAAATAATAAACTATAGCGTCCGCTATATAGCTCCGCTGCCGAGCGCTCCGCAACAATGACCATATGTTTTGTTGTGAGACGATGCTGTTGACAGTAAAGCGATGCCAAAAGCAGGCATTTTATCATAACCCAGGCTACTTCCGAAGCGCTGTCCACCGCGGCTTCGGTGCGAAACAGGCCTAGCGACGACCAGGGCAGCCAGAGAGCAGTGCAGTTCGTCGCCCGGCGCGCCCGCGTCCAGAACCGTTGCCGAAAGCGCGCTACGTGGGCAGGCATGCTTTGTGGCCGCCCGAGTACAGCCGGCAGTCTTTCTGATAACATCGCTATTTTGTCTTTTCTGGTGCGAACTTCAGTAGTCAAGCAGCGCGCAGGCGCTGGTGTGCGGTGGCAAAGTGTTACACCGGATGTGGGCCTGGCATGAGTCTAGTGGCGCAAAGATGCTTGCCGCTCCGTGTCCCTGCTTGCTGTAGGCGGCAGTTCGCAAGCGGCAACTGGTGCGGCGCGCCGTCAAAGTTATCGCACATGTGTCAGCTTGAGAGCTAGCAGACTCCATTCTGAGCAGACGACGGTGCCACATTCGAGTCAATATGCTGCTGTAACCTCGGTCAACTATGGCTAAACAGGCCTCGCTAAGCCGCCATGTTGTGTTGACGAAAACCTCTGATTGGCTTCTTAAAATGACGTTTGCTGTGAGTTGAGGAGGACGCGCGCTGGGAAACCGAAATTTAGTTTTTTTCGCTATTCAATCAACCCAGACGATGAAACGAACCAAAGTATACTATAGAATGAAGGGCCAGAATTCCAAATACACACGTCGTTCAAAATTTTCGGAAAACGTTTCACGACCCCTTTAATGCGAAAATTCTTGCTAAGTCACAATAGTATATTGCACACTTTCACAACCTTACGGAATTAATGAAATAACATGTGATTGACTTAAATTGGCAGGGAAATAAGCAGAAACTTTCAGTTCTCAACAGATGATTTAATGCAATCTATGAAGTAGCCTCCAACACTTCGTCTGGATAATAATAATAATAATAATAATAATAATAATAATAATAATAATAATAATGTTTTATTGCACAAAAAGAGTACAGAGTTCCAGAAGCGGGTCTGTCAAAGCCTGTCAAGTATTTAATCCCTCGTCCTCGAACTCAGCAGCGGAACGCTGTAACCACTGAACCATCGTGGCCAGAAGCGTCATTCTGCCAGAGGTTTTACTCGTTTTAAAACGACTACTGAAGATAGCTCTCTAATACCTAAATTAATGAAATTTTACATGGTTATCTTACTAGCCTAACGTTGTTAAATTCGTGTTGCCATACCTTTAAGAACTTTTTTTTGCCATACCTTTAAGAACTTTAAGAACGTTGGTTTCGATCGCTCTCAGTATGCACATTCCTCCCAAAGAGCTGTCAAAGGTGGCTGGCGACTATGCATCATATAATTACATGACGCGACGCGACAAAAAAAAAAGCATGAAAGCCTCTTGGAGAAAAATGGTCGGATTTTGGCGTATGTAAACGAGCAGACTTGCGAAAGCATGTGTTTAGCCTGGTTGGCTCATGGTTTTGCTTTGATGGGTCGTCGGCATGTATGGCGACGATATACTCACGATAAGCTCTGATCGAGGTTAAGCTGATCTGATGTGTTCGCGCCGCAGATGGAAGTTGATGAAGAGATTGAAACTCTACCTGTCAACACGTGGCTCGATAGGAAAAACATTTTTGTGTCTTCTGTAAACTGCCGCTTGTGCAATGTACCTGAAACAATTGAACATTGTTTTATAGACTGCAAAGACGCGACTTTTTGGGGGGATGTGCGGCAGAGGACGCTACAGAAAGATTTTCTCCTAAATTCCTACAGTGTGCACTACCGTGTTGTTTCCCAACCTGACTCGAAAACCTATGATATGATTCTTCTGATTGGACTTCATAGCCTTTGGAAAACGCGCATGCAAGACCCTCAACGTTGAACGTGTTGTTTCGCCCAGAATTCATTTTAGCCGAATGTTGCTGCAGGTAACGGACATTTACGAAGGTCTAGACTTTTTACCGGATTCGTTTCCTCTCCTGATGCGCTGTATATCCTTGCCAGCCTTTTAGTTCTGTTATGTTTTCTATCAAGTTTGTCCCACGTAGTGCCTACCTAGGTGCTCCGTAAAAAGTTTTTTGCGCGCGCGCGCGCGCGCGCACACACACACACACACACACACACACACACACACACACACACACACACACACACACACACACACACACACACACACACACACACACACACACACACACACACACACACACACACACACACACACACACACACACACACACACACACACACACACACACACACATCCTTTCGGTACATATTCATGTGGAATAAATACCATGAAAAAAAAATGCGGCAATAGCGTAGTGCCCTCGCGCAGTCGCCAGCGAAGTCGATCTGTTGTCGCCGCTGCGGGTTCGAAACGCGGTTTGGTTGGTAACAACTTTATTTGTAGTCCTGCAGAGCT
Organism: Amblyomma mixtum; assembly: GCF_055824585.1. Lineage (NCBI taxonomy): Eukaryota > Metazoa > Arthropoda > Arachnida > Ixodida > Ixodidae > Amblyomma > Amblyomma mixtum. The sequence goes on from NC_143014.1 coordinate 216,625,412, forward strand.
TTCGCCGACGGGGCCTTAGGTCTCCCACGTGGGGACGTCGAGGCGTTGCCTGGTCGTGGTAATATTTACTTTATTTATTTATTTAGGTCATGCTTCAGCGTTGAAATGGCTTTTGCAGCTTTAGTCGAGAAGTAGAGCTTTCGCTCTAAAAAAATGTTTTTTTCTTTAGGAAAGGGGATGGAGAAGTAACTGTCTCGCATCTCGGTACACATCAACGGCGCCGCAAGGGAGGGGATAAAGGAGGGAGTGAAATAAGAAAACGAGAACGTGGTGCTTTGGTGAAGGGCTGCTGAATAATCACTGATAATCACAGGCGCCTTTTGCGTTTCACCCCCCTCGAAGTTCTAAAATGATAAATAAATAAATAAACGCTTCGCACATAGTAGCGTAAGAGAAGGAGATGTAGGACGTTTGAAACAGGCGCTGTTAGCCGTGCAGCGAGACAACAGTTGCAGTGCCCGCGAAGAAAGCAGGAGTCGTTTAACGTGTTATTGACAGAGCAGTGCACGTGCTGCCCCAGAGAACTTTTGCACTAGCGGTGCCTTTGGCCACGGCCTGTCTGAATGCTCGCTGGTTATGCCACGCCGTCCAGGCGCGTCGGAGGCGCAAGGTGCGCTAATTATTACGAGCCGTGTCCGGAAAGTAAGAATACAGCGCGTGCCAGTGAGCGCTCCCTACCCTCGCTCCCCGAGACCGGCCGTGGTGCCAGCCACACTTTCACAAAACTAGTCGAGAGGTGGCAGCACTGTCATGTAGACCTCGAACTGTATGCTCCGCTCTCCTTCCGATCTACACTCCTGCGCCAGCGCCTGGCCGAGTAGCGTGGCCTGGAAATCTTCGCTTATGTAGAGTCCCGCCAAATGCAAGGTGCGATATCAGCGAAACGCGCTCTCCCACCTGACAGTTACAGAGAGGTTCTTGTTGTTTATGCTGATGTTTGGGATCGACAGAACGTGGCGAAGTGGCGCCGTGAATTCTGGGCAAGCATAACAGATGTTTGTGACGAAAAAAGTAACGGGAGGCCGTGTGCCATCGAGGTGATGTTCTTCGCGAGTTCAACGATGAAGTTCTTTCGAATAGGCGTTTGAAAGTAAGCGGATTGCGAGAACTCGTTCCCGAAAAGTCGGAGGTGATTCATGAAGGATGCAAGAAATTGTGCGCCGGGTGGATGCCCAGTATACTCACCGACGATCACGAAACAATCAGACGCGCTACGCATACGAGGGAGATCAATTTATTTCTAACGCCATGAAGGTTTGCGCATGAACCCATGACACACAGAAAGACAGGACGACTGGACAGTTTCTGAACTCAGCACCGACCGGGAACGAAACAGGTTTTCCACCACATGCCTGCATACAAACCAGAAGTCACTGCAGTGGAGTCACACGCATTCTCCAAAACAACCCAAATTCGAAACTTCCAATTGAAGCAGCAAACTGATGGCCACAATTTTCTCGAAAAAATGGCTGAGGCTTAGCTAAGGTTAAGCCTAGTCAGATGCGAAGCATATTGATGGCTAGGCTTGGTAATACATGGCTTTCCTTGGTTGACGTTCATCCCGCTCTTCATCGGTCTCTGTGGCACGCTGAAGCTTTCGCTTCTCGTTCAAATCAGCCCTGCTTCTAGGCGGCATCCCAACACCTGGCCGCCTCGTAAGTGCCCGGAGAGCGAGGCAAGCTCAGCTTTATACCGCTGCTGTAGCGTCACGTGGTCAGCTGCAGCGCCTCTGATGTGACGTCATGTTGATGTGACGTTGATGTGATGTGACGTCATGTTGTCACGTGGCGTCACGTGGTGTCACGTGGCCACGCTAAAGGTCAATGGTAGCTCCACCGCCGCGCTCGACGGGCTGTAGTGTAGCTCTAGTAATATGCTTCGCATAAAAACGTGGCATTCTGCTCGTTGACTTCACGTCTCCAGTCACAACAATTAATAGCGCTGTATACTGTAAAATCTTGTAACGTCTATACGGTGGTCCATCCAAAACAAATGGAGAGGACTGTTGACAAGTGGCATACACCTGTTTCACGACAGCGCTTGGGTCCACACCGTGCACGACACCAACGCGCTTTTGGCAAGGTTCAAGTGGGTGGCTTTGGAGCGTACTTCCGTATGGCCCAGACCTGGCGTCCGATTATTTTAGCCTCTTTCTTCATCTGAAAAAATTACTGGTTGGAAAACGGTTCGTGAGTGACAAAGAGTTGCCACTAGAAGTCATGATGTTACTTTTTTGGCCGGTGAAAGACTTCTATGGCCACGGCATCCAAAAACTGCTTTCCCAGGCTGAACACGTGCTTGGATAATGACGGCAAATATATGGGGGAAAAAAAGAATAAATGTAGTATAGTAAGTTCCGAGCTAAAGTTCTGTGGAATAAAATTTTTCAACACCTGTGCTGGCCTTTTTGTCTTTACTTTCTGGACACGCACGCCTCGTGTCAAACATGAAATGCTTGTCCGAACCATCCCAGCTGAGGCAGGGCAACATGGAGGTCGTCACGGCGCCATTATTGGCACGTCATGTGCATCCCTGTGCTGATCCATGATTTACGAACTTTACGGGGTCGAATAAGGGCTTTGTAGGGAAAGCAGTTAAAATAAATTTGTTGAAGTTTTATCATAACTTTATTGTACGCTGTTTCAGGATTTTTTTGCCTAAAACTTTGCCTCAGTCCGTACTGACTGTGTGTTCACGAAAGTTAAATAGCTTAGATTAATTAATTTGTCCCTATAAGTATATCGTTTTCAACTGCTCTTAAGACTTAGTGCATGGTTGACATAGCAAAATGGGCAAGTGTGCGCTAATCGCGATACTAATAACTGCGGATGTTAGGCGGCCTGCGTCAATATTTGTAATAAAAATATCTGACAACAGTCCTGTTCCCTCTGTTGCTTGCGCTGGCATATTTGTAGCTTTGAGAAAGCAGTAAACATTGAATAATGCATCTAATCCACGGTTCGCATTACTGTTTGATAGCAGATTCATATTTGGGTCATCAGCACGGACAACTTTATCTTTATCCACTAATCCAAGGAAGAAATCCGGACAAATAAAGCAAATGTCCGTATCACAGGAGGTTAGAAAATACATAGAAAATACGTATAGACGGAACATGCGCGTAAATGTCTCGTAGTGCGCGTTAACACAGTAGGATTCATCAAGCAGGTCGCACGCAATCCGTGTCTTTTAGTGCCAACAATGATACGCCACCACTACGTTTCCAGTGGCGATTCAAGCAGTAACACTTAAATGCTGACATGTTAAATGCATCGTTCTATGTACGGAACTATATTTCCGAAAACATAATGACTTAAAGGTGCACTGAAGAGGAATCTGAACTCGCATTTTTGCCACGGGAACTCGACCTACCCGTTTCCAGAATTCTTAGAAACTTCGATTTATTGTCCTGTGCGGCCGATTTCCGTAAATAAATCGGATTAATGTCCGGCTCCCGCCTTGTTTTTTTTTTTAATTCCCCGCGTACGGTGGGAGGAGTCGACCAACGCATGGAGTGCCTTTCAGGCAGTCGCGTGGCGACTTTGCTTTCGCTTTTATTTTCTTTCTTTTAGGTTTCCGTGAATAAATAGGTCTAGGCAGAGACTACATAGGTGCAAATTGCCCACGGGAATAAAAATGCACGTGGACTCTTTGCTTTCGCCGATCACTACGTATCACTCCGCCGATGGCAGAGCGGCAAGTCGCCACGGGACTGGGTGAGTGGTTGGTCGACTCCTCCCACCGTTTGCGGGGAATTGAAAAAAAAAAGGCGGGAGCCCGACGTTAATCCGATTTAAATTAGGGAAATCGGCCGCACAGGGCAATAATTCGAAGTTTCCAAGAACGTGTAGACCGAGTTCCAGCGGTAAAAATACGAGTTCAGATTCCTCTTCAGTGCACCTTTAAAACGGCAAGTTCATTTCAGCAAACACTACAAAAAAAAAAATTCGATGCGATCTTGTTTCTTTCTGCCGAATCGCATAATACGATGAATGAAGTTTAAACACTACTGCGAATTTTTGCAAAAAAAGAAAGCGAGGTCCGATCTAGGCACACAGATTTGCAGGAAACGAGGCATTGCAAGGAAGAGCAGGCAATAATTGAACAAATGCTGTCAAATTAGCCGTTTGCATCGTGAGTTGGCCAGTTTCACTGGTTTGGTTTGGTTTGGTTTGGTTTGGTTTGGTTTGGTTTATGGGGTTTAACGTCCCGAAGCGACTCAGGCTATGAGGGATGCCGTAGTCCATGGAGGGCTCCGGATAATTTCGACCACCTGGGGTTCTTTAACGTGCACTGACATCGCACAGTACACGGGCCTCTAGAATTTGTCCTCCAAAGAAATTCAACACTGACTACTCCTAACTGCACGTTCCGTTTTCCTGACAAAAATTAATGCACGGCCACTTGTATAGCACGCGAAGCGATAGCTGTTTTCGGCGGCCCACTCCAAGCTGAACTGTAGAAGGCTTCTGTTTTAATTCGTCAAGTTTTCAGACAAGAAAACTTGAGCGGGCATTTAAGCTGCGCCTTAAGGGCACAACGCGATACCGTTAATGGGTCCCTACAGCCGCCTGCGGTCCTCTTTGCGTGTCACTTCGCCTATGTTCTGCCTACGTGCCCATATATGCGGAATTGTTCCTTCTCTACTTATCATTCATAGATCGCTGGCAGTCCTCATACCACCCCTGGTACAGTGGTGCAGCGGTTAAGCGATGCGCCACTGCTCCGGCAGGTGAATGTTTCAGACACAGCCCCCGGTGGATGCTTGTGAAACCCAGGCTGCTTTCTCCGAACAACTTCTTGTGACCAATAATTAATTTGACTGGCGCCTGTAGCGGAGAGATGGTTTTGATGACGCCAGAAGGTCACGTGACCTAGATGGCGGGTGGTTCACCTTCTTTTGCACGCACAACAACGCAGACGACGATGCCGGATTTTCTGGAGAACGGGAGCCTTAAGGCTGTCGCGTTAAAAAAGATGATTTCGCAGTTGCCAAAATTTGTATCCCCTCTAGCCTATTGTCACGAAGCGCGTGCTATCAGAAGCTGACTGCGGGGACTTTCCTCGTTTTTGAAGGGAGTCGATCAACAGTATTTATTTATTTATTTATTTATTTATTTATTTATTTATTTTAAAATACTGCTAGCCTCACGTAGGAGGCTGTTGCGGGAAAGGGACTAAAGAATGCGTGCATTCTGGTTACCCTCGAGGATATGAAACTACAAAAAAAACTTTTAGGATCAAACCAACATTAGAAGTAACAAAAACCAAACAAGTCGAAATCATGGCACTCACTCCCAGTCTAGTTGTGACAAGCCGTGTAAAAAGGCATCTAAAGATGTGCAAGTGACAACATTATTCGGCAGCTGGTTACAATCTCGGATGGTTTGAGGAAAGAAAGCAAGTTTGAGCCTGTCGCTTTGAATTCTGCATTCGTGCAAGTGCTTACTACGTTTTTGTTTTCTTGAATTTGCAGCATTCTAAAATGTCACGTATTTATGTTATGTTTATGCATCGCTTAAAAGAAGAAGGAATTTAAGACGCCAGAATTTAGCGCGTTTTTTAATGGTTGGAAGATCCGCTTTGCGCAGAAGTTGTGTAGGGGAATCGCAATGACTGTATTTGTTGTAAATGAATCTTATCGCTTTCTGCTGAACGCTTTCCAGTTGAGCAGTACAATTTTTAGCGTACGGAAACCAACAAATGATGCTGCATTCAAGCACAGAGCCAACGAGTGAGATGTAAGCTAATAACTTGGTGTCAGGTGGAGTAGATTCGAAGGAACGTTTAAAAGAAAAAAGTGTGGAGAGTACCTTGCATTTTACATAGCAGATCTGTCTGTTCCATTTTAGGTCTCATGATATTATAATACCCAAGTGTTTGTGCTCGTCTGCTCTTTTTAGTGTCTGATGTTCAACTCCATAGGTATCTGTTACAGGGTTTTTCTTTCTAGTCATTGTCACACAGGCTGTCTTGTTTATAGTTCAACGTCATTCGCCAGTTCTAACACCATTCGCAAACTTGCCCGAGTGAGTTGTTAAGAATTAGTTGGTCTTCATGACACAGGACATCATTGTAAATAATGCAGTCGTCTGCGAATAAACGGACAGTACAATTTATGTTATTTGCGATGTCATTAATGTATATAAGAAAAAGAATAGGAGCTAAAATTGTCCCGTGCGGCATACAACTTCAACGCAGACCGCACGTTGCCCTTCATATTCTACAAACTGACGCCGCTTTTGCAGATAAGCTTGTGATAATTCCATGTTTGTGAAATAGTTTAGGGTATGAAACATCCTAAATTATCCGAAAGCTTTGGACAAATCAAGAAATATGATGTCCCACGATTACCCACGATGTTCAATTTGACCACGATTATCAGTAGTTACGGCGAGGTCATGTGTGGTTTCAATTAATTGCATGGTAGTTGACAAGCCTTTCGAAATCCATGTTGCCCGCTGCTGGTGAATTTGCTTTCTTTCGCGAATGTTACATTACGTTTGAAAATAATGCGCTCGAGAATTTTACAAGCTGTACAAGTAATTGAAATGGGCGATAATGTGAAGGGTTTCCGTAATCACTTGATTTATGAATAGGAATTATTTTAGCCATTTTCCAGTTCCTTGGTACTTCACTGGTTAGTAAAGATTGCTGATTGATGGCACAGGAGCCTGTGCCGAGTATCACGCCGTTTTCAGTGGTGAAGACGGATTTAAAGTAGTCGTTAAACTCTTCCGCCCTATGTTGAGCTTCACCCGGCGGCAGACTACATTGCTTGTGCGTCCTGGAATTACGGTATCGCCAGAATTTTTGAAGAGAAGATTTGATAAAATTACGTAGAGTGGCATTAAGGTATTGTTGTTTCTCTAACTTAATGGCTAGCTTCAGTGCACTGGAATTTTCACGGACTTTATCGCTGTATCTAGGTAGAGATGATTTGTTTCGCTTCAACTGTATGAATTGTCGGGTTATCCACGGACTAACTTTTGGCAAGGTTTGGACTTTGGTTGGTACGTATTTTGACAAGTAGTGCATGCTCAGCGTTATTCTTGAAAACTGACCATATATGATCTCGGCTAAAACTTTCGAATCGCTAAATTTGACTTTTGTAAGGAGGACAACGGGCATACGCGCGAGCCGCATGGCCATCGCCTGGTGCACGCTCCTGGCTCCACTGCCTGACCTCGGACTGCTGTTAGCCCTGCTCCCGTTGAGAAGCTTCACCGGACAAATCCCACCTTGCATTTGGTGGAGGTGCGGGGTAGCGTTCGGCTGCGGAGTTCCAGGGCGAGAGGATATTCGGTGTAAGAGGGAATTCGGTGTAAGAAAGTTCCATATGTTCAAGAGGTTCAAGATATATGTCACTTGATTGCAGCTCTGGCAGTTTCAAAGTTCTACCAACGCAATTTAGTTCAGCGAGCAGGTCTTCATCAGGACCTGAACATCATGAACTTCAGTATCCTGTGCCTCCGTCTGTATATATCTAGCGCATTCAGCAGCATTTTTAGCTACTGAACGACATTGCGCAGCTAGCCTCTTCAAGCACCTGGGCACGCTTTCTAAGGCAGCCTGTTCTCTTGTCCTTCTGCTCGTGCTTCTTTAGAATGACATCATATTTTGCTGGCATCATTGTTATGGACGCCTTGACCTCGCTGACTCGAGAAAGCAAACCTGCTAGTGCATCCAACCTCTTGACGATATCTGCGAGTCTCGCAGCGAATTTTGGGTCAACGCGCAGTTTTACCCCGGACTTTCCCTTCAGATATTGCGAGGCACGTATCGCCGTGATTTACGACCGGCTTCCCTTTGGATTTAAATGTTGCTATTTTTATTTTGCTATTTGATCGTGGCGTTGATATCAGAAGAGAATTAATCGACTAATCATAGTTGATAGGACATAATATTGCAGAAAGAGCAAGCAAACGCAACCACGTGCCGTCTTTGGGAGCCTAACCCACGACCTCCGCTTGTCGCGTCTTGCCACTGACTTCCAGCGGCGGCTGCCTCCCAGTTTGCGTTCTAGGACGTTGATGTTGCGTGTAGCCTAAGCTTTACAGGGTTCACTAGCGTGACGGTCAGTCATAAAGGCGGACATGCTGCGAGTAAATAAATACCTTCTCATAGCGCACGTAAGCAGCCCTGTTTTTTAGTTGGCCGGTGAAGACCACAAAAAAAGCCGTTTAAAAGCGATCACGTTAAGGGTTCCATCTCGCAGAAAAGCCGCTGTCGTCGGCGTCGGCCGCTGGCGGTAAGCGAAAAATCACGATGAAAGCAAACAATTAATAAAACTTAGCTGAAAAGGAAATTCGGTGAATTTGGGTTTGGGTAGGAATCGAGCACAGACACTCCGGATTGCGAGAAGGGCGAAGCTTAAGCGTCCTCTAATTTTTAATTCGCTCATTGGGTTTATTTTTTGTTGCATTAGATACTTCTTATCTTTTCTGCGTAAACAACAGCGGTAGCAGTGCTAAATAGTTATTTTCATGTTGTCTTCGAGCTGTTTTTACTCTTCTTTCTTTCATCAAAATTCCGCTCAAGTGTGGCATAGCCTCCGCCTCTTTAACGTTGATTCGCGATTCGTGCGTACATATTGCGTCCTAATGCTGTCAGTTGCCGCGAATCCTCGGAGCGGCCTGAAGGGAAAGGGATGAAGCGCCACTCGTGCAGCAGGGAACGAGAGGAACGAACGAAAGCTGTCCCAAATGCGTCGCAGTTTCTTGACGGCGGGATCGCCTTCTGCTGGCATCGAGAGGGCGGTTAATCCACTGGGGTGCATCTTCTGCCTGCTTAGGGACATCGGAAGAAAAAAAAGAATCAAAGAAAAAGTGCGCCTCGTACGTGGCGCAAAGTTCGCCACGAAGAAGTTAAGCCTGATTGATCTCCAACGACCCGGTCTGCCTTGTATGCGCTTATTTTTCGGCCAGAAGGATGGGCATCTCACGCTAGGATATTTCTGTATTTATTTAGTTTCTCTCTTTTTTTTTTTTCATAGCGGTGTCCAAGCCTTTTGGGATCATGTGAACGACTAAATTGTGCCTCCGCAGAACGCGTGCGAATAAATTGGCGGAATTTCTCGTTTCATTTTTACTCCGTATGAAATATCAAGGGCATCAGTACTCCAAAGCCGAATTTATTGTCTTGTACATTTCAGTCCTTCAACCTAAAGGCGTTTGACCTAAAGGCCTTTGCCCTTATAGGCCTCTGACCTAAATGCCATTGGATGTCTATGTATACACCGGTTTATCGGTTTATGGGGGTTTAACGTCCCAAAGCGACTCGGGCTGTAAGGGACGCCGTAGTGGAGGGCTCCGGAAATTTCGACCCCCTGGGGTTCTTTAACGTGCACTGACATCGCACAGTACACGGGCCTCTAGAATTTCGCCTCCATTGAAATTCGACCGCGGCGGCCGGGATCGAAACCGCGTCTTTCGAGTCAGCAGCTGGGTGCCATAACCACGAACTCATTCGTTGCCTTTCCGATGCACGTCGATGCACTTCTCAGGCCCGTTACTCATCTAGTGACCGAGGACAAAGTTCTCACGGGTCAGCAATCAACAAATACGAGTACGCACGCTGCGCCGCAACAACCTGCGTAGCCTTTGCTGCTGCCGTGACGGCTATCGTTCGTCGTAACAGTGTGCAGCCGTAGGCTGTCTACATTTGAAACCGATCGCACTTTGTGGCAAGTGGAACTTATCGCTGCGCATGGCAATCGGGAGTGAGACCTGCGGTGCGAAGAAGTGAAATTGTTCGCTTACTGACGTACACGCACGAGTGACGACCAATGTCTGACTGCATACGGTAACAAGACGATTAGTCCGAATACTTTCTGGGAACGTAAAAGGAAGGGACGAAACAGAAAAGCAGTAAACGAAATGCGACCGACTGCGCGTTCTCGGAAGTAAAATCGTGTGTGTACGTTGAGTTTTTTTAAGTACTGAAATATTCAACCATGCAAAAATTGTCCTTGGACGTACTGCGACGTTTGTTTCAAGGTGCATGCGCGAGCAATGTGGCTTGCCCCACCGCACGAATTCCGAAAAAAAAAAAAAATCTTATTCACTGTGCCCTCTCGAGCATACTTAGCGAGCCTGCCACCAACGGCGCAGCCTTCGCTTTGCGCAGACGGTGTACCGAATACGCATATTGTAACCATGTTCCAAGTACAACGCAAGAGGCCCGATTAACGGTCTGGAATACGTCTCCAGCGGCCAAGGTCCGGACGTAAAATGTCTACAAGGTCGCGCGTACTGTACATCTGAAAAATGCGGCTCTCTCCACCCAGGCAACATTAACGACCGTTCGGCCTCGCGCTGTGGTACGCGTCCCATTCCCCGCATGGCTTCCTCCCGTGTTCCCCCTTCCCGGCGTACCCCCCTGCTGTTTGTTGGCTCCCGTGCGCCAGTGTTGTCTTTATACATAGAGTCTGAAGAGAAATGTGGCCGTAACGGCGGCATTTGTATTGCTTAGGGAGAGATACGCCTGGCATGTTTGCGCATATCCAATAGCCCATGCCAGCGAAGCCAGAGGATGGTGTACCTCTCCTCACGTTATTTATTGGTGAAGCCCGAGGCCGGAACGGAATCCCCGACTCCTGAGAGGAGCCGAACGAAGATGCAGAGAGCGCCACCTTCGGAGCCAACGGGAAATCGGTGGTTGCAGTCAGGTCGAGTGGAATGAAAGCTGGGGCATTCATAATGAACGAGGCGGCGGATATGCGCCATCCGGAGCATGTTATTCAAATCGTCGCAAATGGAAGTGCATCGCTGGAAACGCAAGATACAGTAGCGGGAGATGTCTCGCGTGCGAGCGTGAGAAGTGCGTGGATGCTGCTTCGTTGTATTATATATATCTTAAATTGCTGCATCATTGAAGGCGCTTGAAGCTATGGCCGCTAACAGCTAGCTCTGGTGTCGCCCAATACTTAGATCTTTGCGCTGTTTTTTTTTTTTTTTGCAAGGAATAGAAATCAAGTCTCGGGGCAGAAGCGGAAGGCTTCTAAAAGGGCGAGGCTTGAAACCCTCTCCCACCTCCGCGCTTGAAGAAGCAGCGCTGCAACGGTAATGGCGTCATTGCGCTGTTAGAGGTAGCATGTAACGCTGATATCCGCGTGCAACGGGGCGTGAGTGGCAGTGCCTTTAAATTGTTAGTTGGAAAGGGGGGGGGGGGGTACATTTTATTTATGAACTGCGCACCGAAGCTTGGCTTGTTAGAACCTGGCGGCACAGAAAGGAACCTTCGTTTCTTCTGTTAACTGTAGTCGGTTTGACGTACCGCCAATCATCTAATGATGCGATGAAATTTTGTTTTGGGGCGTCCTTCGTTTTAAAGTCACACAAAGAGCAATATCTCTTGGCAACTCGCCGTAATCAAGAAACATTTGGCACGCTCTTCCTCCTTGGACTGCACAGCATGCGGAAAAAGCGAATGTTGGACCGCAATGCTGAAACCTTTGTTTCCCCAAAATTATGCATTTTACGCACATGGTGCTTTGCAGATTGAGTTTCCCACCGGACTGGTTACCATTGTTTATACTTGCTTTCATTTTCGTTGCACAAATCTTGAGTAGGCACTTTGAGTCTTAAAAGGTGCACTGCATCAGACTAGCACGGATAGATTATTCCTCGGGTATACACTACCGACTCTTTTTTTCTGCGCGGAAAGGTGGCTGCGTTGATGAGAAAATCGCAGATGAAAATCCCGAAACGCTTTCACGTTCAAGCCGCCCGCGAAAAATGAGCGCAATTACGTTATCTCTGTGACGCATTTGCGATGGAGCTCTCCGACCAACCAGTCATGACTAGTTAGTCATCAACTAATTAGTCATGGCTAGTTAGGCATTAACCAATCATGACTAGTTAGTCATGGGTCATGAATAATTAGTCACGACTGGCCAATAGTGATGAACAGTTAGTCATTAACCAATAATGACTAATTAGTCATGACTACCGAATAGTCATGTCTGGTTAATGACTAGCTAGTCATGACTAACCAGTCATGCCTGGTTAATGACTAGTTAGTCATGACCATGACCAACCAGTCACGACTAACTAGTCATGACTGGTTAATGACTAATTAGTCATGACTAATCAGTCATCCAGTCATGCCTAACTAGTCATTACTGGTTAATGACTAGTTAGGCATAACTTGTGCCTAGTAATGACTAGTTACTACTCTCACTTCAGATGTAACGGACGGATGGACAGTCATGGCCGCCTTAAAGGCTTTCGCCTTAAAGCGCCACTTCCAAAGACCGGAACCGGAACTAGCCCGCCTGGCCCAGTCGGCCGTCACAGCGGTAAGGTGCAAATGCAGCAGCACGCGAGCAGCATTCGCGATCTAACGTATTTAATTCAACACCACGTCTGAGTGAAAATAGCACGCACTTCGCGCTATGCTGTCGAATATCCCGTGTTTGTTGATTAACTATACGTAGTAAATGATCGCAGACGACCCGTATTGGAGGACTCCGGAATAATTCAGACCACTTTGGACTTATTTTTTTATGTGCTCTGACATCGCACAGCACACGGGCACTTTTTCATTTCGCCTTTTTCATTTCGTCATTAGTTAGTTAGTTGTATGGGGTTTTATGGCGCATAAGCAACTATGGCTATCATGCGCCAAACACAATGCGAAATGCGGCCTCCGCAGGTGGGATTCGACCCCGCGACCTTGGTATAATAGTCGAGCACCAAAGCTGCTGAGCCATGGCGACGGTGCAAATTATTCACGATCTCCCCTGAGTGTGTGTTACTTTTTAGGTCAGAAGCTGAGATGCTTCTGAGCCAAAATAGCCATATAGGTGTGAGGCGAGCTGCGAGGCGCAACCGTAATTTGTGGTTCTGTGCCGTTGGCAGAACGGAAATATACGCGTCAAAAACAACTCTACGGCCATTTTCACCGGGAGAAGAGGCGCCGAGTGCGACCTCTCGCCATCTCGTAATGGATCGAGTGCGGAGTTTTTAGAAGGCTTTATTTCGGATAGTTGATCACGTGCATTATAAGAACGTTTTTTTTTTCTCGAGTCTATAGTTGTTTTCCGACCGTCTGATGAAGACAAAAGCAAAAAGAAGAAGCGGTCGGGCAGTGAGGGACAGAAAGCGCTCGGCTCCCCTGCCTCATGAGGTCATTATTCAGCGATCGGCGGCCATATAGAATTCCGCGCGCCTGTTCTCAACGCCAGCGCCATCGATCTTACGCGCCGCTGACTGGTTTTTCTTAACGTGTTCGGCTTCCCGCCGCAACTCGGTGACGCGGCCGTCATTCGTGCTCTTTTATTTTTCCCTTACCGCGGCGCTGTCATCGCCGATGCTGTCCGTCATGTGTCACGCGGCGCCGCGAAACCGCGCGCAGATGAGCTCTTCCGTCCTACATGGGAAACTTCGCGATTGGCGCTGCTGCAGAGCTGGGCGGCTGCCTTTTCTCTTCTGTCTCAGAAGGAGGGCAGCGGCTCGCACTTGTTAATAAAATTGGCTTCATTCTTATAACCTCCAGGACACGGCCGAAGAGGAAAACTCAGTCCCTTTTGTTTTTGTCACCCGTAACTGGGTCGCCAATCGGGAAAGCAGCCACAAAGACGATTGGTTTTGCTTCTTTAATAGAGGACCGTTTTGAATCCTTGGATATCCAATACGAACAAACGGTCTCCAGTAATAGCGACGCATTTAGTGCCTCAGAAAGTATAGTAAATTGCCAAGTTTCTTTCGTTGGCGCGTTGCGTATACATTAGTTACACGGTTTGGTCCGAGACCATTTTTCCCAAGCATTTCACCCCATGAAGAGCCGAGCACCAGGCCGGAGGAAATCTTGTACCCATTAAAGAAACCGGTCGGTACCCGGCGGCACTGGGGATCGAACCCAGCACCTCCCGAATGCGAGGCGGATGCTCTACCACAAGACGACCGCTTCGGGAAATGGCGTGCGCAGACGGACCTTCTTCGCATTTCTCCCGTTTCATAAAATAAAGGAAAACATCGCCGACGTGAGTGACAAAAAAAAGCGAGAAAAGAGTGGTTAATTAAGTACGGCATGTATATAGGTAGCGTGGCAGCCGGCGCAGGTGACTGAATCATATTAGACGGGAGCTAAGGGCACGAGCGGCAGGAAAAAGGAGACGTGCACGAGCGATTAATTAGATCCAAATAGAGGAGAGCGCTCGGATGAAGGCACAGCCGCGCGGCTCGTCTTTCCTTTTTCAGGTGGCCCCTACATAATTGCAGGTCCCTCATTAAGGAAGACAATGCGTGTTTTCCCAAGTGCAGCGTTCCCTTTCCGCTTAGTGCCGTTGCACAAAAGCGCGCAGACAATGGCCGCTCTTCGAGGAGCCATGTTTTTCACAGCAGCGCAGTATTGAAGGAGAAAAACAACTAACACGAGCATGAACAGCACGACTTGAGAGTCGGATGTGAACTGTGCGGCGGAGTGGTCGGAGAGTTACCTCGTTTACTCTATATAGCCTGTTCTGAATGGTCGCTCAGTTTGCTGAACACCTATGCGAGTTTTCGTACGCCATCTATAGGGGCCTATGAGATAAATGGGTGGGCTATTTCGCGCCGCAATTGCAGCGCAAAGTTGAAACAACTGCGCGTAGCGGCATTCCTTGCGGCGTCGTTATCGTGAGTCGAAAAAGAAACTGGATGTGATGACGCACGGTTATAATTATGAATTTTTGGCCGCGTCCGCTGGTAGTCTCGGCGTCAAAAACCGGTCGAAACTAGTCAAAATATACTAAGCGTATAGACCAGATTTTTTTACCCTCGCACGCAGGCTGCGGACGCGCGCCTACTCTCGACGCCAGTCGCCATCTGTCGGCGCGCGCGGCCCGAGGGACTGCGGGTCGCGCCGGCGCCGCGCATAGAACGCATGTTTACGTGTTCGCTTCTGCCGTTTTGTGCTCCATCAGCTAACGTATGAGGGTGTGTGCTGTGCGTCACTACTCACATTTGCCCTCTTCCAGACAGTGCTGCGGTTATCTTGTGCGCAGTTACTCGTTAAGGCCGATTCACACGACGGACCGTTCGCCCGCGGCCCGCGCACTACGTGTGCATACGTCAGCACTTTGAGAGGCGCGCTGGATGCATGGATGGATGGCGGCCGACAGCGCGCCCCTCAAAGTGCTGACGTATGCACACGTAGTGCGCGGGCCGCGGACGAACGGTCCGTCGTGTGAATCGGCCTTTAACGTGACATCCGAGGGTAGTCGACCAGGTAGTGTACGGACTGGAAACCGGCACTTCGAAGCAGATTTCTGCGCTGTCGTGTCGTTTGTTGTCGCCTTTTACGTGCGAAATCATCTATGATAATATTATGCATTAGAATGTAGATCTATTGACTTGACTCAGTGGAGTAGTAACTGGATAGGCGAGCTGCAGACTGAAGGTTGTCCCGACGGAGCGCGTGTTTTCGATCACCAGTACGTGTTCAGCATCCTTGCGCTGAGCTTGCTCTTGTTCCCATTCAGAACATTTCATGCACAGGATTGTAAGCACGACCGCTACCGATTTCAGCTGCTTTTTCCGCACACATGTCAGAGGTATCTGGGGGGTAAAGGTTTATCTATAGTATCTTTCTGCTGTTGGTATCTACCTTAGCTTGGTTTGGTTTATTAAGGTTTTACGTTACAAAGCGACTCAGGCTATGAGGGACGCCGTAGTGAAGGACTCCGGAAATTTCGACCACCTGAGGTTCTTTAACGTGCACTGACATCGCACAGTACACGGGCCTCTAGAATTTCGCCTCCATCGAAATTCGGCTGCCGCGGCCGCGATCGAACCCGCGTCTTTTGGGCCGGAGCCGAGAGCCGTAACCACTGAGCCACCGCAGCGGTGCGGTATCTACATTATTCATAGGAAAATATGCGCGATTTCATTACATTTTCCACACTTAGCCAAACGCCTACGCAACGCTCTCACACGCGGCGAGAGCTCCTGAGTAACATAACGCGACTTCGGACCTCAGAATTAGTGAAAGCTGGATTAGCTGCTCATATCTATTCAAGCTTTTATAAATTAAGCGAAAGTACGTTTTTATGCACCAGGTTGCATAAACCATGACAAAATTTGTTTTCTGTTGGCGCTGCGACTCAGTTGAGCTCACAGCGGTAATTTGTTGATAAACTGGCGCGGCGACAAGAAAGCCGTTTGTGGAAGGGGGGGGGGGGGGGGGGGGGCTTTATGGCCGGCAGGAAGGAATAAGAGTGCATGGGAATTGGAACTGCATACTAGCCGCACACCTAATTCTTGATATTGAATAAAAAGTTTCTTTGCGACGTGGAGCACCAAGATGGAATTCGATATAAGCACGAGCGCGTTCTAAGCGCCGGCACAATTAACCTGAATGTCAAACTAAATGTCATTAAAACGCGTCAATGTTATCGCTTTGATAACGTAAATACTTCCTGCAACACAGCCACGCAGCGGAAGTATGCTCGACAATGTTTTTTTAGCGCCCGAAGCGCGGCTATATGCAGGCGCGGCCGCGGAACTGCCGCAGCCCCGCAGTCCCCAAAGAAACGCCCGCACCGCGGCGCGCCAGTCGGTGCAAAATGGCCGCGCCCAGGAGAGGCTCAAAAATCTGGTCTATACCATGAATTAAAAGTGGTTCAGCGCGGTATTGTCGCCAGCGTCATACAGCCGGACATCTCCTTGGCTGTGTGTAAGGTTTGGTTTATTAGGGTTTAACATCCCAAAGCAACTCAAGCTATGAGGGACGCCGTAGTGGAGGGCTCCGGAAATTTCGACCACCCGGGGTTCTTTAACGTGCACTGACATCGCACAGTACACGGGCCTCTAGAATTTCGCCTTCATCGAAATTCAGCCGCCGCGGCCGGGATCGAACCCGCGTCTTTCGGGTCAGCAGCCGAGCGCCGTAACCACGGAGCCACCGCGACGGGGCAGGCTGTGTATTACCTACCTTTGTGTTGCTGTTGGAAGAAAAGAATAGTGTGTGCAGTGTGCATTAAATTTCGGATCTTTCCGTGTTCCTGTTAAAACACACTATAAAGTGCTGCCATCATTGAGGCGCACGGTACGGTACGGAAGAATTAAATGCGCCCGAAACAGAGGAGGCGGCAGCTGAGGAGAGAGGAACCATGCAAATTAGGACAATGTTTTGGTTACGTTTCCCCTTCCGTCTCCTTCTCTCTACAGGCTTTGGTAGCACACGGTTGCCGAGAACCTGCTAAAGAGGGTTTGGCGCTGCCAAACGCACTCATCTTGGACGGCTCCTGCTAAACATAAACCGCCGATAAAACTTGTGAATTGTAAAGGTAGACCCCACGTCGTCCGCGGTCTGTCAGGTCGGGAAAGACTGAAGAACATGAAGAGCGTTAATTTATGGAACAGCCGAGTATTGATACTCTTGGCGATGGCGCGCTTATATAACGTGCTCCCCATGTCAAGTGCTTTGTAGTTTTTGGGGCGACAAGCACAGGCCCTATACTCGCAAGATAACTATGGACTCGTCCCACTCGCCACTGACTGCGGTGCAGGGACATTTTGCGCGGCAACTGACTCTTCGATGTGGTTGGCATGTGCAGGGTGTTTCACGTAAGACTTTACGCAGTTATAAAAATATAGGCTTTCTGAGTCAGAAGAGGGCTTTCTTCGGCCTAGCATTATCATCGGTTTAGTACGTTGGAATACAGCTAAGACCTGCTAACTAGCACGCTGGTTAACTAATATTGAACGGTAAACTTTTTAACTATTACTGTGAGGCTCCTGAATTATTGAGAGACGTGTAGGTCACGGTAAATAATATCCAAATCAGTTTTTAGGATTTCGAAAACACGGTTACCCTCGGCCTTGTGGTGCAAGGAATTTTGGCTGTTTCGACGCGTTACGTGCACTGGAGAGGTTGCTTTGCCCGTGAGCTTTTCGAAAGCACATGTATTTGGGCGCGATGTAGCCAAAATTTGTTGGACCACAGCGCCGAGCGTAACCGCGTTTTCGAAATTCTAAAAACTGGTACGGATATTACTTACGGTGGGCTACACGCCTCTCAATAAGTAAGGAGCCTAACAGTAATCGTCAAAAAGTTAACCATTCTTAACTTTAACAGGCCTGCTAGTTAGTGCGTCTAAGCTGTATTCCGATGTACTACACCGCTGGCAATGCTATGCCGAAAAAAGCGCTCTTCTAACTAAAAAGGCCTATTTAAAAAAAAAAAAATTGTATAAGGTCTTAAGTGAAACACCCGTATAGCTGGCGTGGCGGACAAACTCAGCTCAAAAGTCAGCAGTGTTTGTTACTTTCGACCAAACTTTGCGCTAAATTAAGAAGCTGCGGCATTGGGTGACAAGCACGCCAAAGGTGGACTAGGAAGGAAAAAATGCCAGGCGATTATTAAACATGATGCGATTGCCAGAGTTAGCCGCAAACAAACGATACAATTTGTTACATGGGCCTAAGGAGGTGCCTTCTACCAAGTGTCAGCCGCAGGTGTTGACTGGAACATAATTCAACATCATTTTGAATGTTGTCCGAGGAGCCGCTCGGAATTTCCACCCACATCCAGTGACGTCAGAGTGCACGTGCCCCAACTATTGTGGCGTCATCTAAATCAGCGGTTGCTCACAGGAACAACCAGTACTTGCTAGCGACGCCGACGTCACAGATCGACCGAACCAAAACCGCCGGTACAAAATCGTTTTAATGAATTATTCACGCTGCGCACTGACGTTTTGAGTTCATTTTCATGAAAACTAGGCTCGAAAGCCTCTTTCAAGGCAAAAAAAAAAAACAAAACACGCACGCCCAAAAACTTTGCGTTTGTGCCATTTTACAGGAGCAGAGACACCGAATTTTGGGATGCAAGTGCTTTTCTCCGGAATTTTGAGCTGGACAATGATATACATGAGTCACAACGCGCAATTCAGCTGCGCCAGCTCAGTAATTTATTACTGAATTTTTTGTCTCGTTTCCGTTTCAAACGCCGTAACGACTGCGACGGCAACGATATGAGGTCGCGTGAGGCATGCAAAAACTGCTATATAATCGCTGCTTGTTCATTTTTTTGTCACTCCAGAGCTTGGAAAGGCTCGCGTATGAGTAGACGTGAGTTAAAAGGAAGAAATAATCATCATCATCATCAGCCTGACTACACCCACTGCAGGGCAAAGGCCTCTCTCATGTCTCTCCAATTAACCCTGTCCTGTTAAACGAAGAAAGCAGCGACCTAAGCTTACTGAAGTTTTTGTATGCCGCACGTCACCTGAACGCGTTTTTTTGCGTCATAGCCGTCGCTCGGCTGTTGAAACCGAAAGAGCATGAGAGAAAAGATTCGATACTAAGTTATTTAACGCTCGTTGGCGCTATCAGCGTGGATTGGTTGGTTGGTTAATGGGGTTTAACGTCCCAAAGCGACTAAGGCTATGAGAGACGCCGTAGTGGAGGGCTCCGGAAATGGTCGATTCCAATCTATTCTAATGTGCTGTGAGTCCTTATAAAGAGAGAAAACGCAACTAAAATTTGATGCCTCTACTCCTTTCAGCTTTAACATTGCCTTACTCTGCGATGGTGGCTGTGCACTCTAATTTATGGTAAGCGGCAAAGCAACGATAAAGCTGCAACTGGCGTTGACAGTCGAATCGTCTTTAATGATCGTCTTGGAATTAGTTTCTTTTAAGGGGTTAACCAGCATCGACCTGGCCAAAATCCACTGAGACTCCGCACAAAGGGTGCGTGTGCGCTCACACATTAGTTTATGGGCGATAATTACGGCTTTATGATGCGAGAAATGATTGATACTCGGGTGTCCTGCTCACTACGCGACCTAGTGAAGTCGCTATTTCACAAGATCTTCAAGAGCACGCACCTCATTTTCTTATCGCCGTTGTCCGATAAGCTCACAGTTGCTTTCACGAGGACGTTCTCGTGCTTCTTCTTTCGAACACGTTAACTCTGATCCACTCATCTTCTCCGGCACACTGATGAGCAGCGGGTCGATGGGCGTTCGAAGCAGCACCAATATCGGCCTTGTCTGTCGGTAAACATCGAACGTGGCTTTGTTCGCGAGCGCTCCTCGCCGCCTCATTACCCCCCACACGCCAGTGAAATTTTGTCCATGCCGCCCTCTAAAGCCTCTGAAACTTAGCCGCCGCAAGGGTGCTGCGCCATCTGTCGAGCAGTGCGACCGCCGCCGTCACACGTGACAGGTGGCCACACTTGCCGCCCTCCTCTCTGCCCGTAGTTATTATCCGGAGCCCTCCACTACGGCGTCCCTCATAACCTGAGTCGCTTTGGGACGTTAAACCCCCGTAAACCAAACCGTAAACCAACTTTCTAGGTAACGACAGGACACGATTAACGAAGATCGACCTGGTAGCCTGCCCACCGTGACCGGTGGCAGTTCTGTTCATGATTGGTCGCGAGAGGTTGCTCGGGAAGAGAAATCCGGGTCTCAGAACCCTCACCGATGGCAGCATCTGCCATCGCAGGGCAGTGGCGCATCGCTTAACCGATGCACCACTGCGCCGGGAGTGGCATGAGGACTCCCATGAATCTATGAATGTGCAGTGATGGACTAAAGTTTGCGGGATGCGTGTTTGCGGGGGAAAAAAATTCTCTCTTTGTGGCCGGGCAAAGCAGCTCATTGAAAATTACTGAATCGCGAGGGGGCATGCGTGCTCCATTAAGAAGAAAAAAATATTAGCTGACTGACAGCGACGCAACGCAAAATAATTTTTCTTCCGCGAGTCCGCATAACGCTAACTTTTGTCCATGATTTTGCAGTAGTGAATGATCAATTGCACATATATGGACATTAACCCATTATCACTATCTGAACAACTTCCTTCCGTGAACAATGGATCGGTACGCCGGAACCGAAGTGAAAACCGAAGTGCTATAGCGCACCTAATTCGCATTTGGCCCAACTACGCAAACCGACCGTCAATTTTTTTCCTTTTCTTCAGTGTGCGGGGCCCGTGTCTGTGAATCGATCGTTGCGGCTACGCAGCACATACTTGAGCGACAGCGCTGCCGCGGGACATTCAGGACGCGAGAGCGCGCATTTTTTTTTTTCCCGGCATGGACGTGACACTTCGTGTCACCGTGCTTCTCTTCATTTGGGTTGGCTCCTTTTGTCAAACCTGCACACCCTTTGAGCGTCTGGAGACTTGCGTCACACCCGGAAATGCGGGGAAATGCAGTTCATTTACGTAACAAGACGCGGCTCGAAGGAAAATTAAAAGGAGCCTCTGTAACTCCGTGCCTAGAACGGAAAGTTGCAACGACTCGAGGGTCGTTACGTATTGGCAATTTATGACGGCGTTAGAAAGACGCACTTGTGGCGGAACAATGCCTGCATTCCACGTCGACGAGGCTTCCTTACCTGGGAGACTGCATGCAGGCGTTACTGATGCTGTCCCAACCTTTTCGTCAGCCAGTGCACGCTTGTGGCTAAAGTGGCTCACATTTTACATGTCGAGTGGCTACCTGTCTTCACAGGATCTACGCAGTTTTTTTTTAACGGATAGCGTTAAGTGTGGCAGACGTGCCGGTGTGGGCGTCGTTGGCCACGAGCAAAATATCCACGAAAAATCCTCAGACAAGCATCCTAGGTGGAAGGTGGGATACCTAGGTACCGTGGCAGGCGGAAGCTTCATTCGCAGACAGGACGGCTTTTTCGCTAGTGAGGCGTCTAGTGTTAGCGAACTAATAAACATTTTCTTTCGTGCTGCGGCCGTCGATGCCGGCGGCGTCCGACTGGCCGAAGACGCCGCTAGGATCGACGGACTCCTAGCCGTTGTCTAGGCGGGAGGGCTAAAGCCCTCCCTGTATCTGTACCGATGAATCGTCTTAAGTAGTAAGCTGGTTAAGTGATTTTTAGTAATTAGTTTTCTAACTGTTAAAGTTAGGCGCCTAGTTGCAATGGGCGATTTGTAGCTGGTCGTTTGTAATAGCCATATCAGTTTTCATAATTTAGAAAACGCGATTACCCTTGGCTCTGTGGCTCGACAAAATTGGGCTCTTTGGACTAGTTAAGTGCACTGGAGAGGTTGCTTTGCCTGCATACTTTTCGAAAGCGTGTGTAATTTGACACGCTGTAGCCAGAATAGGCTGGACCACCGCACCGAAGATAATAGCGTTTTCGATATTCTAAAAACTTATATGGCTATTGGTAGATGACGGCTACAAATCTCCAATTGCAACTAGGCGCCTAACTCTAAAAGCTAAAAAGTTAGGTATTAAAAATTAGTTAACCAGCTTACTAAGAATATTCACCGGTTTTCTGGGGTCCGCCAACACCTCTAATGCTGTGCCGCAAAAGCCGTATTTTCGCCTCAAAAAGCCTACTTTCGAAAACTACTTAAAGTCTTCTGAAACACCTAGTAAATGACTTACCCTCGAAACTAATTTGTAATGTACGACTGCATGCCGACGACTGCGTTATCTGCTGCACTATCACTAACATCTCTGACCAATCGCATCCCCATGCATGCATGGTGTGATGACTGGCCAGTGTTGCTTGTTCCCAATAAATGTAAACGTGCATTTTCACCACCGACGTATTGACTACCTTTTCACTTACTCAGTTTCTAACGTCCCGCTAGAATTTGTACATTCACGCAAGTACCTAAGCGTCACCTTATGCAAAGTATCTCTCCTGGCGCACATACTACGTAAAATGTGCTTTAGCATCCTCTAAACAATCATTCGGTTTTTCTAACCATCATATACGGCACGCACCTCAAAATGCTAAAACATCTCGCCTACAAATCACTTGTCAGACCGAAACTAGAAAACGCGTATCTGGAGGCCGCACCAAGCGTATCGCATCGACACTCCCGAATCGGTTAAAAACTGTGCCACGAGGTTCATTGATTCTGCTTGTTCATAGGACATCCGTCGCTTAAAATATAATCAAATCTGACAGCTTCTTCCTACCGGCTCGCATTGCTTCTCTTTGTCTGTTTTTGCGCCTTTTTACAGTTCGCTTGGTAAACCACCCTACATTACCCCACTAGTCCTCATCGTCCCGGCCATACACTAGAAGTCCTTTGCAAACGCGCCCGCACCGTCACATACTGCGAAAGCAGTCCTACTGCTACCCAGTGAATAACTAAACAACACTGAACAGGGAAGTGCGCGCGACTACTCGGCCATTTCTGTGCAGCCCTTTAGGTGAAGCGTTTGGGTGATGGCCCCTGAAGTCTGCATCATGAGCATCCGTGCACGGCGTGGTTGTAGTGACAGCGTCCGATTTCCGGCCGCTGCTCTCGCAGACACCTGCCCGGTCCTCCTCATCCGTGATCCGGAGAAAGCGCCATGGCGGAGGTACTCATCGCCGCCGTCGCTTCGTGCTCGGCCAGCCTCATCACGCACCCCATCGAGGTGGCCAAGATCCGAATTCAGCTTCAAGGGGAGCTGCAGCCGCCGGTAAAAGGTGGGAGTTCTCTTTTTTTGCCCTGCCACTACCGCTTTCTTGGGCTAGAACTTATACTGTCTCTCTGGGAAGTCGACTTTCCTTCCCCTCCACTTTGTTGTTATCGCTCGAAATGAGGTAGGGGGTTTCGTTCCTGCCAATGACCGTCGGTTTTATTGAGTGCGATGTAGCACACAATTTTGGCGCACTTGCACGAGGGTCTGGATGTGCTGCCGCAGTAGAATCGTGCAACAAGTTATTAGGTTCATTTTCTGTACAGATACTGATTCCTCAGGTTTGAGACGCTGCAGGAGTCAGTGCACGGATCAAATTTTAAATATACTGAAAAAATAAAACGTAAATTGGAGGACGCAGTTCTTTTGCAGATAGTTCACCGTGCATGGTTATTTCCAGAGAGGTATAGTTCAGAATTCTATTTGCAAGCATTACTGAAATTTTTAACAATTTGGAAATTACTTGAAAGGTTCATTATTTAGTGGTGCCAACGCACGGTGTCGCACGTTCAGGATTCACGATTTAAACAGCAGTGTGTGAATGTGAATACAAGTACAGCGCTACACAAGGTCGCGTTATAATCCGTGACCCACCCACTCGTGCGCCCGTACTTTAGTGCCTCGAATAACAAAAAGCGAAAATTTTCACAAACACCTGTAACAGTTTTTCCTTCAAGTGATTCTAGTTTTAAAACGTCGTACGCACAGTGCGGTGACCAAACAGGAGATGTCCACTCGAGTATATACCTCACAACGAGTGGCTTGGCTAGAAATTTTTGCCGGGGAGGAACGGCGATATATGTCTAGCTCTCAGGGGAAGGTTTGCTGGCTTGGCCCCATTGCGCGTTCAACGAATTCATTGGGACCTGGTTTATGTACCTCAAGTTTTGAACTGTGTTACATCATTAATATAAACAATACATTAAGAAATTGTCCGCCAACGCAGCCCAGCGACATGTTCCATAGCCCTTGAACAAGGTCAAAATCAACAAGCTCAGAGGAAGAGATCGCTATCCCAACAACGGCTTACCATTAACGTGCACTAATGTAGACTATGCCACCCTCTATTTTCGTTTTTTTTTTTGTCCTTGCTCTTCTAACGAGTACAAATCACTTCGGACTTTAGGAAAGCGCGCAGTGCACTGCTGTCGTAAACGGCGTCGTCGCCTGTATTTGCGGGGCTACACACCGTGACTGCGCCGTTCACGCAGACAAGTCGGTGCGGAAGCGGCCGGTCTACCGCAACGTGCCCCAGGCGCTGTACACGGTGGCGCGCTACGACGGCATCCTCGCCATCTACCGTGGCCTGCTGCCGGGCCTGGGCTATCAGCTGCTGGCCAACGGGCTCCGGCTGGGCATGTTCCAGACGATCGAGGACTTCGGCTTCACGCTGGACGAGAACCTCGAGCCCAGCATTCGGCTGAGCGCCATCTCCGGCGGGGTGGCCGGCGCCGTCGGGGCGTTCGCCGGCTCGCCGCTCTTCCTCCTCAAGACGCACATGCAGGTTCGACACGCCTCCCTTAGATGGAGCGGAATGCACAGTCGCAGGGGCGCTGAATTCGCCTTTCCAAGGCAAATGCCTTTAATGGCTCATATTGCCGTCCGTTAGCAGAGGGTGTCACACCTTTGGCAGCGTTTAACTCGTGTTAACTCGGGAACTAAAAAAGATAGGAGAAAACGAATGGCTGCCTCAGATAGAGGAGGTAAAAATTAACCCATAAACTAAGTCTAAAAGCACTTGCTGCTGGGCTAGTTGGTTTTTGTTCATATTTGAATAGGTTTCAGGCGCAAAAAACAGACAAGACACATAGGAAGGTAACAGGACGAAGCGCTTCGTCCTGTTACCTTCCTATGTGTCTGGTCTGTTTTTTGCGCCTGAAACCTATTCAACTATAAACTAAGTTTTATGACTGTAGATTAATTAGTTAAATAATTATAGGCAAAAATTCCAAAATTGCGTCGATATAGCCGTGGGAACGGTGTGACGTCACATCCACCGGAAGTCGTCATGGCATAGTGAAAATTTTCACAGAATTGTCGGAAAAACGTCGGATTTCGGTCAAATTAGATGGAAAGATGTGCAATTAAGCTTAATGAACACTTAAGATCCCCGAAAGATGTATAATTTGGGTATCGATACATCCACGGGAATGGTGTGACCTCACATCCACCGAAAGTCGTCACGGCATAGTGTCCTCGGCTTTCGCCTCTCAACACTTTAGTTGCCGAAGTGTCCTCGCAATTTTTTTCACGACATGTGGCGCCCTTTAGGGAGTGCGCGAAAATTCATCTGCTACACATTATATTGGTTGAAAACACATGCGGATGCGAAGTGGCAGGTGTGCGCTCGCAGCTTCCGCTCGCCCCTGTCTCCAGCATCGACTTCGCGTGCGCGGTACAAGCAAGCGATTCGTTTTCAATCGGTGGAAAGGGCAGCGGAGTAGAGGAGCGCATGCGCAGAGCGGCCGCGTGATAAAGGCTAATTACCCGCTCGCCACGATGGCTCAGTGACTGTGGCGTTCGGCTATTGAGAACAAGTTCACGGATTCGAGCCGGGCCGCATTCGATGCAGGCAAAATACTAAACGCTAAAAAAAAAAAAAAAAAGCGTTGTGCTCCGAGATTTCAGCACATGTTATAGAACTCCGCGCGCTTTTAGCTATTCCATAGACCCCACTACGGCCTGTCTCATAACCCTCAGACTTGTTTTTCACTTTAAAATCGGTCACTTCGTGTGCAGCGTATTCTTGGTGCGATAGAATGCGGTCGAAGTATATTCGAAGCCCTCCGTCGCGGCTGTAGCTTTCGTAAGGAAAAATGAATTCATTCTTAAATGTCCACCTCGTTTAAATAAATACTGCCAGTACAGTATATGCCAATTCGGTTCTGCTCATGACCAAATGCAGCGTCATTTTATAGATAAATAGTATGCAGGCGTTGTATAAACGCTACGTAAGAAGGGTACTCTCTACGGGGTCTTTCATTTTATTCTCTGCATATAAGTTTAGAAAGAATTCAAACATGGTATGTGTTTAGTCGATTAATATTTACTAATATTCTTGACCCAGATATCCTCCTGGCCATTTAACCTAACCTCAGAGGCTCTTTAGCCGATACAGCATTTTTATAAAAATTCTGCATTGAATAACTTGAAACGACCGTATAGGTATCGATAGCGTTAATATATATACAAAACGGCCATGGGCGCCGCCTAATCATATTACCGCAGTTCTTGCCGTGCTCTTCGGGTTTGAGCGCCGCTTTGACATTGACGACGTGAGGCGGCTTGCCGCTTAGAGTCCAGAGGCTGTAGCGGTGCCATCCGCAAATCTTCGGACACTGGCGGCGAGTCACGTATGAAATGATCGCGCGTACCAACTGACCAGCCGGTGCCGCGAAACGCCTTTTCCTTTTTGCGCAGTCCGTGTCCTACTTTACGTACGCTCGTTCGTCTCCCTGGACAGGTGTATGCGCGCTCATCTGTATTCACTGCCACGCGCCCCGTGACAAGCCATGATAAGAGGGGGCACGTGACTGGTTGAAGGGAACGCGAATCTATTCTCATTACTGCGCACGAGAAGCCACATCCTGTATTCGAGGGGAGAGCCACAACCGTTGTCCGCGGAGCTGCTTTTTTCATTGCCGGCTGTGGAGAGGGGATAATAAAGTGTACACCGTGTCGTACAGAGGGCAGAACGCATGTCCAGAACGACGGAACTCTGTTTCGCAGCTCCCAAAACAGCTGCGACCAGGAGGGCAAAAAATGACGCTGAAATCCTATGAGTTTAACTGCACATGCTTACATCCAGACCGTTTTAAACCAAATGTTATCACTAGATATCACCTGTTCACCCCGAAACACGCCCAGAACGTGTTCCAGACGAACGTTTTGTCCTCTGTACGTAATTGCCTCCCGTACGGGCACGCCGCCGTGTTCTGGCGGAATTGGTGAGCTTTCTTGCTTGGTGTACCGTGAGGTAGATGAAAGGACAGTGCTCCGAAATTATGCACTCCTCGCTTTTCTTTCTTTTTTTAGTTTTCACTCTCATAAGGCATGAATAATGCTCTTCAGTATACGAGCGGTAACCTGCGCGCGTTGCCGGTTCGCTGCTCCGGCAAGCCTTGCCGGTTCTGCGGACAGCTATCTCATCCGCGTACCAGAGTGTACACCAAGCTGGAAACGGGCAGATCGCCGCTCTGGCTTGGCAAGCCCCTGTCTTCAAAGGACATGTGTTAGAATGGGAAAGAAAAAGAAAGAGAAACAAAAGTGCCTAGCCCGCAAGAGAAATAACGGCGACCTCCATCACATTGCTACCCTGGCGGCCTTCGTAAAAATGAGTCGTAAGCGTCACTTAGTACGTTCAGATCAAAAGACAAAGCGCGTCAGTACTTTCCTCATTAAACTATGATTATGCCTCGCATCTCATTAAACAGTGGTTCGCGAAACGTTTGCATTCGTTAGCAGAACAAGATCTACACAATAAGGTGAAAAGAATAAAAGGAAGCACGTAGGGATTTAGAATGCCGCACTGTTCGTATTCTTAAAACAAATGTAGTGTCAGTACTGATTTTAATGTGTCAAAATGAAACAGTAAAGCTCCGCCTCCTTTATAAGTCAACCTTAACATAACAGGTATTTCAGGGAAGCAATGTTCAAAAATAGGCTTTTTGGGGTAAAAATATGACTCGGCGTAGTATTACCAGTGTTGACGGACATCAGAAAACCGGCGAATCGTTTGAGGTAGCAAGCTAGTTAACTAATTTTTATAATTTATTTTTAACCGACTAGGGTTAGGCGCTAGTTGCAATAAGAGATTTGTAGCCGGTCGTTAGTAGCCATATCAGTTTCTAGAATTTCAAAAACGCGGTTACCCTCGGCGTTGTGGCTCGACAAAATTTGGCTACATCGTGCCAAAATACGTGCTCTTTCGAAAAGCACGCAGGCGAAGCAGCCTTTCCAGTGAACGTAACTAGTCAAAAAAGCCTAATTTTGTCGAGCCACAGCGCAGAGGTAATAGCATTTCCTAAATTCTAAAAACTGATTTGGCTATTACTAACGACCGGCTACAAATCTACAAACTAGGCGCGTAACTCTAATAGTTAAACAGTTAATTAAAACTATTTAACCAGCTTACTACTTGAAACGATTCACTGGCTTTCTGGTGTCTGCCAACACTTATAATACTGTTCTGAAAAAGCCATATTTTTACCTCATATTTGGATTGTTAAAACGTTTATTTGGGGCCTGCAGTAGAACGCGCGCTCGCGCGCGCGCGCTCCGGACGGGGCCTACGTCGTCCTCTGGGCGCCGGCCGCGCGGCCTGGGTCCCCGCTCGCCGTTGCCGGCTCGCTGGGTCCCTGCCGGGCCAGCGCCTCGATGACCTGCTGGACAGCCCAAAGTTGTTCCTCTTGTTTGTCGCTCCCTGCGGCTGCTTCCAGTCGCGGCGGGATCCTCCCAGACTTAGCTTCTTCCTGGTACTTGCTGCAATTCCACAGAATGTGTGCGAAGCCGGCCGTCTCCGTTCGGCAGACTCTGCATTTGTCTGTCGGGTGCGTCTCGGGATACATTCTGTGCAACAGCGACGGGCTGGGGAGTGAGCCCGTCTGTAGCTGTCTGAATAAAACGGCTTGCTCTCGACTGAGCCCCGAGCAAGGGGGTGGAAGGGTTCTGCGAGCTAGGCGGAACGCCTTGGTTATTTTGTTGTATTCGGTCATTCGGTCCTTGGTGCTGAACCACAGCGGCCAGGCGCGCGCGCCTCGGCGTGTGCCGTCTCGTTGTGGTTGGCGTCGCGGTCTGACGCCTCGCCCGCGTGCGCCGGGAACCACTTGATTCTCACTTGTTTGCTGCCATCGTCGTTCTTGGTTGCCTGCAGTATGCGCACCGCTTCCTTCGCTATCCTGCCTTTGGCGTAATTTCTCACCGCCTGCCTCGAGTCGCATAGCACCGTGTGGCAGTCGCGGTCGGCGATGGCCAGGGCGATGGCCACCTCCTCCGCTTGCTCTGCCTTGGGGCATCTCGTGCTGGCGGTCGTGCGAACGGTGCCGGTCGCGTCGACGACGATCGTCGTGAAGCCGTGTATCTTAGCGTACTCAGCCGCGTCAACGTAGCGTGCGTGTGTGTCGGCCGCGTGCTGGTCTATCAGCGCCTTGGCTCTCGCTGCTCTCCTCCCTTTATTATGCTCCGGGTGCATGTTCTTCGGTACGGAGTCCACTCTGATGTTGCGCCTGATCTCTTCGGGGACGGGGAGCTGCGTCTGCTCCCTGCCTTGATATCCAATTCCCAGGTTGTCCAGGATTTTCCGGCCGGCCTTGGTCGTAGACAGTCTATCGAGTTGTGCGGCGCGTTGGGCCTCCGCTGTCTCCTCTAGCGTGTTGTGCACCCCCAGCTGCAGAAAACTTATTTTTAAGAATAACTTAGTCTTCTCTGAAACACCTGCTATAAACACATGCATGGAAGCAACCAATATGAGAGCAGCATTCCAGTATTGGTGGCAGGGATTAGTACCACATGCTCTCGCGTAAAGTTTGAAGTTTATTTGGATATCGGTACAGCATGCCCATGGGGTGTGAGAAAAGGATGCTTTAATACCTCCTGACAGCCTGAACCTCCTCGTTCGCATATCAGGACGACAATAGGGTGACAGAAATAATGGTCAATACAATAAGAAAACACATAAAAGATGCAGGAAGCGGTTTAACTAGCCGAAATGAGCGCAATTTCTAGCTCACAAGAAAAACAATTAAACACTGGGAACATATGCTGTTGGAGCTCATTGCAGCTTGAAATTAATGAGAAACAATGAAACACATATACTATTAGTATGTGCTATCAAACAACTAGGATCATAGCAATATGAAAGATAATCGTAAACCATTGTACAAATTAATGCAGGTTTGAAAGGAATCAACGGACTTCGTTTTTAATTTGGCTTTCGGTGCGACTTTCCTGAGCGCACGTAATCAGAAACCGGCATGTATTGCATAAAAACACTTAACTGTTTGTGCACAGACTGTGCACCGTAATTTGTGCGTCCTCTAGGGGCAAGTAAAGAAACCGTGCGCAAGTTATTCTTCTATCAGTTGTTTGTCTTCAAAAATGAGGCTAAATCTCGTTTATAGCGATAAACATAAAATCGCTAATTTCTCCCTGTAACATTGCTGGAGTAGATTATGCGCATATTTTGATCATGATGATGAAATTTTAGGGCGGAAGGGCATCTGTGTCCAAAGATCGCCATCACACAAGGTGTTTTCGACTACTCAAGGTGGGATCAAAGACCCATTCCTCAAGCAGTTCACCCTAAATAAGCCGGGCACCAGGACAGGGGAAATCTTGTACCTATTTTATCGCCGGTGGGTACTCGGCGGCGCTGGAGATCGAACCCCGCACCTCCCGCATGCGAGGCGGATGCTCAAATCTCTAGGCCACTGCTGCGGTGCTTATGGGTATATTTTATAGATAACGCTTTTAATGCTCGTCTTTGAAGGGAATACACGGCATATTCATACCGGTATTGGTGCAGATACCCCAAATGAAGTTACAGTAAGTAAGATGTGAGGGAATTAAACTGAAGTGTTTTTTGTCTTCAAACTTGATGGTTGGTTGGTTTATGGGGTTTAACGTCCCAAAGCGACTAAGGCTATGAGAGACGCCGTAGTGGAGGGCTCCGGAAATTTCGACCACCTGAGGATCTTTAACGTGCACTGACATCGCACAGTACACGGGCCTCTAGAATTTCTCCTCCATCGAAATTCGGCCGCCGCGGCCGGGATCGAACCCGCGTCTTTCGGGTCAGCAGCCGAGCACCATAACCACTGAGCCACCGCGGCGGCCCTTCAAACTTGAATAGGCAGGAAATGACGAAGGCGAAAGAGTAGACCAATAGACCTCGACATTGCGAATTGTTTTCTCTTTTTTTTTTCATTTGCACTTAAAAGCCTCGAGGGACTGAAGTGCTAACAGGAACCAGTTGTCCTGAATGTATGCGCGTTGCCTCGAGCAGCACAAGTGGGAAAGTAAGGTGAAGCGTCTGCCTGCGCGTTTGCGTGTTGTCTGCATGAGCTGCTCGGTGCATTGCGTGCAAAGAAGACTCTAGCAAGAACTACAAATACCATTTTGTCCGCCATTTTTAGAGGCTGACACTTGAGAAACATATATGATAGGGCGATACTTATTAGAAATAATAAAAAGGAGATAAAAGCGCGCATGTACTGGAGGAGATGACCATCGTTTGCTAATTTCGGACGCACAGCGAGTGAGTGAGTCAGCATTGGATTGCGTGATGGAACCTGTAAGCTGCAAAACATGATCAAACGCCAGCTCAGGAAAAGAAGTTCGTTGCCTCCAAGTTTAAGCTAGCTTAATTGGACGTACGCAGACAGAGAACCGCGACTGGACTCTAATCTCTCTGCCAAGGCATCGAAACGTGACTCTGCTTTTACCGCGGGAATTTAACTACAGGCTATGTAGATCAACCCAATGTTTGTCAGTGTGCGTTACAGATCCGCGTCTATCCTCTATTTTCGTCGATCCCTGTCGCTACCCTTTTTCTTCCCCTTCCTCAACATTTATCGTAGAATGGCAGGCCAGAACAATCAGATTCAGGCTAACCTCTTCGCTTTTCTTTTGTTATTCTCTCGGCTTAGCCAACTTCTTTGTTTGATATGAGCTTCGATAAAGAACCTACGCTCTCGCTCTTTGATGTGCTTCGAATTTCGTTATGCGCTGTGTGGGACCGGGATAACGTAACGGTTACATTCAAATTCGATTTCATTTGGCCACTGGCTGAGGTGCCGCCGTGCCCTCCCACACCCTTGTTATCGCTGGGATCGGTCAGCCAGCGCGGAGCGTGATAACACTGGTATGGAGTCGAGTGAAAATGATAGTGATATTATACCGGCCCTGGCTTTGTCACTGGCAGCCGTGTATCGTGCTCGCCGTTTAGAGTCAGGCGAAATATCTGTAGTAAGTCATTCATTAGTTAAGAAAGGTGGGAAGAAAGTTTGTAGGCTTACGAGCAGACCTATAACTTTTCAGCACAGGCGTGTGGTTTTAGGTTGATTTGACTATTTCTGAGCCTCCAAGACGTTCGTGACCGCAACGGCTTTTTACTGTGTGCCGCGCTTTTCGCACATGCAGTATAATTAATAATCTATCCATGAGGGCACAACGGCCGTCGCAAACAACGTCACGAGTTCAAACTCGGCCGCAGCGGGCTGCATTTGATGGAGGCAAAGAGCAAAAGCGCTCGTGTACCAAGATTCACGTTGCAGAAATCCAAGGTGACGAAACTAATCCAGAGCCCATCGCTACACGGCACACTTTTAGTCCACATGCAGCTTGGGCATGCTAAACACGTGCTAATTAGATTGGAATCATTTATATAGCCCTCGCCCTCACCATGCTTAAGAGCAGTTAATTGTGTCCAAGAACAGGCAGCGCGGTCGGATTAAGTGGTTTTTGTGAGTTTTACCGAGTTTTTCTACGTACTACCCTTGCAAACTCAAGAGGAGGTAGTGTAAAAAGGTTTTCCAAGTTTTATTCAATCCGGATTTTTGCCTTTCGCCATATAATCGAGTATCGCCGTGACCTCCAAGCAGATTAACCGTCGTGAGCTTCGTGCGATGCTTATTTTTCCTGTGCCCTCAGTACGTTGTTTCCACGAGCCAGAAACATGAGAATCAAGTATTAGCATTCAATTAGACGTAAGGTCATAAGGAACAGGGTGCAGCCGCGTGGTGCGGCCCAGCAAGCCGGCTGACGATCGCCGCCCGCGTGTTCGCAGGTGCACTGCGCGACGGCGTCCATCGCCGTCGGCTACCAGCACGGCTACAGGACCGCCCGGGCCGCGTTCATGCACATCTACAGGACGCAGGGTCTGTGGAACGGGCTGTGGCGCGCCACGTCGTCCAACATCCTGCGCATCTCGACCGGCTCGGCCCTGCAGCTGTCCACCTTCATCGGCTTCAAGACGCTGCTCAACACGGCCACCGAGGGCCGCGAGCGCTACTTCTTCATCAACACGGTGCTGGCGGCGCTCATATCGGGCCTCGTGTCGGCGCCTTTCATCGCGGCCGTCGACGTGCTTCGGGCGCGCATGTACGCGCAGCCGTCCAATGCGCGGGGCGAGGGCCTCTACTACCGCAGCATCTGGGACTGCGTGCGCAAGATCAAGCGCACCGAGGGCCTGCGCGGCCTGTCCAAGGGATTGGGCGGCGCGTTCCTCTACACGCTCACCACCTCGTCCATCACGCTCATCTCGTGGGACGAACTCAAGAACGCCCGCAGGGAGCGCAGGCATTCGAGGGACTACTACATCGACTTCGGCTACCAGTGACGACGCCCCCCGCGGTACTTTCGACGAGGGGCGCAGATGTACGCGGACTGAGGACATTTATTCCGTTTGAGAGTATTGTTAAGACTTACTGTCTTTGGGGTGTGTTTCGAAAGAGTGAGTGAAAAGCTGGCGCGTCCGCTCGGGTTGTCAGCGTCAACAGGGACGGGTTCACAGCCTGATTTCTAAAGCGGTCATGACTGCATAGGCTTCGGTTTGCAAAGGCGCGTGCTTTGTTTCACCTTAGGTTTGTTCGAGCTGTTTGCCCATGCCTTGTATAAACGGTTGCGGAACGCGGAGTATGCGTCGGTCAGTGCTGGTGTTTTCGCAAAATTTGCAGCTAGAATGCTGTGCATGCTACCAAACGCGCAAGCCGGATTCTATACCAGTTTTCAATTAAGCCATCATTTGAGAGCTGATACGAGCGGCAGTAAAAGCGTTGCACAGGCGAGCTCGAAGAACTTGAGTAAAGGTACCCCAACCAGTGGTAAGACGGAAGGGTTAGGGAAATAGTCTTGTCCATTCTTGTATGTTTCTATCTTGTTGGCGATGGCTGACGCAGCATCTTTTACTTGGTGAGTCTAGCCCTGACGGTTAAGCTTCCACGTGGAACGCACGCGGTACATCTTGCACTTCGAAAAAGGATGGAAGCCGGGTGTAGACCACGGACATGACTTCTGAGAGCGTGCGTTTCAAGCTAAGTGACCGTAATATAAAGCCGTAGAATAAAGCCCACCTTCGGCGAAAAGGTGGGCTTTATTCTCTCGTTAAGTGCGGTTCCGCAGCTAGCATGGCTAATTCAAGGGCCACGAGGCAGCATGAAATAATGAAATGCAGTAGCTACATCCATGCTTGAGTAGGCTTTGGCTTCAAAGGGTCGCCGTGATATCCTTGCGCTGTTGGAAATCAACCGTGGCCAAAAGCTGAGGAAGGAAACCGTGGCAGGAGCGCGTCTTCAGATAGACTAGGCCAAATCGTAACCGTGTAAACTAAATGAAAGCAGTTCTGTAGAGTTTTTTCTTCAGGTCGTTTTCTTTTGCTTTATCTTGAATCGAATCTATCAGTTGTATCCGAGGTATTCATGTGACGCCACAGGCGCCATTTTGTGGTACAGTGCGCTGCCTCAGCAGTGCAAAACGGAGCAAGTGGCGTTAATCTGGTTAGTATGCTTGCAGCCTTTCGCCGTGCTACATGTATGTACCACAAAATGGCCGCCACTGTGATTTCAGTGCATACTCCCTATTAAGCGCTCTTTTCTTTTAGCTTGAAAACACTTTGTCATACGCAGGCTCGAATGTGCGCATAACGGGCGACCAATTGCATCTGAGTGGCGACAGAGGTGTAATACGACTGGATGCGAACGTGACTTAGTAACTGAAGCATTGTCAGCGCCGCGAAGATACGGCGTAGTTTTTATAAAGACAGCGGTGATTGGTTTTGGCGAATGAGACATGGACGTCTTCTTTGGCACTGCGCGAAACGAATTTGTTGATGGATTTATAGGGTCCATGCGTAAGTGTTGCTGACTGTAACTGCCGCGAAAATTACTCCTACGTGCTTACACAGAAGCTAACGTGCCACTATTTTCCTGCGTTAAAGATAAATTATTTTGTGCTGCGGCGCTTAAGATCAATTAATGGTCAACGAAGTGATCTAATCTGGACGCAACGTTTAATACAAAGCCGCATTACTTGACCATTATTAAAGTGCCTCTAGCCGCACAGGTTTTCTATCGCCGGATACGTGAAACATAGAGCACGGATTAAATATTGTTCGTGGTTGGTATGATAGTATATGCACAATAATACGTACCATCGCGGCACTGCACTGCCATATAAACAGCATGGACAAGCAACATCTCGACAGTTTTAATGTTTGCGGTATTTAAAAAAGCAAACATTTGTTAAACTATTTCGCCGCATTTTTATCATGATCTCTACCTATAGGATAATGTCTCATCCAGAGAACAACAATGTCGCGCAACTTGTACGGCGCCAGTCATTACACCAACTGGCTTCGCCGACTTCTATCACTGCGCTCCTTTGAAGCTAGATTTTTTACGCGAATTAAACATTTGTGGGCCAGTAGCGTCGTTAGAGCTGTGTACATAATTGTAGACGCTTTTCTGTGAACAATTTGGCGTCATAGAGTAGCAACGAGGATCTAAATGTGCCACTGTATTCAGGAGTACAACATACTGTACCTTTATCTTGGACTTAATGTCGTAAGCTGGGAATGTTTGCAATTGCCCCTTCCCTCGTTTTCTAGAAGAGTTTTTTTTTAGGAGCAGTGAAGTTGATTAGCGACGCCATCGTTTGTTGCGATGAATGCTGGTATCGCTGGTTCTGACCAATAGTGGTTGTGCTGCAGTGTGTAGTTTTCGGCTTTGCATGTTGTTTATTAGACCTTCCTGCCAAATCGCGCGGTGTTCGCCAAGTTATCACGGCACTCCGAAGGTATTGTATTGTAGCGTTGACATTATCGGCCTGCTATCGACATTGTTTATGATATGGTAACCTGTGCCGGTGGACAAAGGCCCGAGAAAGTGTTTGTTAACCTTAGTAAATGCATGGCGTCTCACCCTGAGAGACCGTTCGCAGCGTCGGGAGGTGATTTTGATTGCAGTGCCGAATTGATGATGACAATGACGACGGTATGAGTGGCCAGGCCTTGGTATTGGTCGATCAACAGAAAGTTCTTGATCAGGCTATTGCTACTATAGTCAGCGACGGTTGCTGACCAAGCCATGGTGGGTTCGCTTAGTCGCGCTCTCTGGAAGGTTTGGTTTGGTTTGGTTTATTCAGGTTTAACGTCCCAAAGCAACTCAGGTTATGAGGGACGCCGTAGTGATGGGCTTCGGAAATTTCGACCACCTGGGGTTCTTTAACGTGCACTGACATCGCACAGTACACGGGCCTCTAGAATTTCGCCTCCATCGAAATTGAGCCGCGGCGGCCGGGATCGAACCCGCGTCTTTCGGGTCAGCAGCCGAGCGCCGTAACCACTGAGCCACCGCGGCGGGGCCTCTCTGGAAGAGATAGCGCGGTGCTACTGTCATTCACATTTTGAGACTGCTCAATTCAGATTGTTTAAGCACGTCTGTGATCGAGGAGTCCCACGCTGCAGTGACGGCAAAGGCAAAAGGGTCGCTCTTGAGAAATGCTAAAGGATTCACCGAAATCCAACAGCAGCGCAGCGGACGAGGTGTTGGCGTTCTTTTTAGTCTAGTCCTTTACTCAGTTCCTGTATTACTCCTTGAGCAACTCAGATTAATGACACCTTTACCAGGTGGGGTTTAAATGCGGTTCCAGACGGCAAAAGGGCGCCTAAGTTTTTCTGACAGGTGTGTCACCTCTTGAGACAGACTCGTGCTTCTTGATTGCAAATAAGGGCGGCACGTAAAAGGACTGTTGTTTGAGTGCACTGAAGTTTGTCACGTGGGACATTTAACTGACATTTATGGCCGCTTCCTCGTGGAGTATATCAGTCTAAATAGATAAATTTGCTCTCGGTTTCGTGACACCGAGAGGCACACCTTTCCCTCAGCGTTTATGAATAGTGTTTCGTCGTCGTGCAGCAGGAGAGGAGTGCGAGTTTCAACGTTTGAACGTAGCGTGATGCCAAAATCGTGCACTGTCACACGGCGATGAGGTAGCAATCTTCATCGCATGAGGTGCTTTGCTAGCAGTCGCTGCGCTCCGCATTAAAGCGGTCTGGACGCGGCCGTAACACATTGCCTAGTAAATGGAGGGAACAGCTTCTAGTAGTTCGCTGTGCAGTTTGAAGACGCAGACACGCTATCGCATATCGCGAGGCCTGGGCGTCCGCTTTCTACCATAGCCATGTGGCCAGGAAGAAGCAGCAACAAGATAAGGAGCTCCCTGAATCTAACACATATCTCTCGTCTGCAGGATGCTGTCTCTCGTTTTCATCGCGACGCAAGAGGCCACTACTGCCGCCAGCTTTAGTAG
Organism: Amblyomma mixtum; assembly: GCF_055824585.1. NCBI lineage: Eukaryota > Metazoa > Arthropoda > Arachnida > Ixodida > Ixodidae > Amblyomma > Amblyomma mixtum. Next base: position 216,663,100 of record NC_143014.1, read on the forward strand.
TAGCGCATTTGAGGCGATCGCAGCGCCATTCGGGAAGCTCAGATTTCTCACGTATTTGCGCTGAGTATATATAAACCACTAAGAACCGTAGCATGACCGGAGTGAAATTAAGAACCGCCTTGTTAGCAAACGGTGACCTATAGAGCTGTCATAGTGGTGAGCGCCATATGAAAGCGCGGCTCAATGTTTGCCCGAATGTTTCCAAAGAAAGATGTCCTTTAGTGGAAATGTCGTTTAAGTATTGATCGCATTCGTGCCAATTATGCTTCTTTGCAGAAACAAAGTATCTGTGTGGTGCTTGAGAGCTTGAGGGTGCTCGCATGCCATTTCAGGCTGCAACTATGGGCGAATAAGTCAAGAGATTTCGTACCTGCCATTGTGATGCGCTCCTGAAAGTGATTTGACCTGCCGGGTGGGTATGTTTTAGACGCGGAAAAATAATTTAGTGCAACCACTGAATGTGCTTTTGGGAAGGTAAAGATTTTTCAGCGGCATCGGCCACCACTACTTCGCGCGACTGCATATATAATTTTCACCGCAGCTTCTCTTATTACTGGTGGCACCAAAAGAGTTAACGCGGGACAAAACGTTGCGCAGGCATAGTGTAATGGTTAGGTTCTGATCGACTTTTTCACTGGAAGTTTGCTGAAGCCTTCGTCACGGAGCGCTATTCCTCATGTGTGACCAAAACTATTGCCGCAAAGCGTTTTTTATTGATAATCGTGCCACGATTTCAGCTTTATTGACAGTGTGTTGTCATGGCGCTCCTTTCACTGTGCCTGTGGTGGATGTGTGCCACTGTCTTCGCCACTGCATGCTTAGAGCATGGGACAAGCGAGAGAAAGAGGGAGAGAACGATGACGTCTTTAAGTCAACACCAAGTTCGCCGCTGTAAGCTCAAGATTACTTTGACATGTTTTATTTAGTGCGGATAAGCGGGATGTTGTGAGTCAGTTTGTCCATGAGGTGGGCGGTTCATGGCTGGGATGTGGGACAAGGGTTGGTTGGGGGTAGTTAGGGCGTGTGGGCAGTCCCAAAAACCATGACGGTCATTCGGGTGGCGCCGCTCGGTATTTGCAGTGGTGGTGGTCTGTGTATGTAGAGTCTATTGACGAAAGTGAATTTGAATTAGAGCGTCCCGCCAGAATGCACTGTCTTGACGTGAAGAAAAAGGGTGGTAACTTGATGGTGGCCTTTCTATGGCGCTTAAGGGCACTGACAGCTGATTTTTAAGCACACTAATTTTTTTTTTAATGCGACAGCGTTTAGGTTGGCGTCTCAAAAAAAAAAAAAAATTCCGGCTTCTCTGTCACGCAATTCTCTGATTGGTCGACAGAGGCCACATGACCTTGTGACGTCATCACAACCTGCCCGCTGTGGCAGGTAGCAACCTGCCACCTGCCCAGCACGTCCCGCTGCGCATGAGCCGTACGGGAGCTCGGGAAGAGCAACCTGGGTCTCCCAAGCCCCACCCGCGGCTGTGTTTGAAACACCTACCTGCCGGAGCGGTGGAGAATCGCTTAACCGCTGCAACACTTGCGCCAGTAGTGGTATGAGGTCTCCCCGGGATCTATGAATGCGATTGAGAGAGGCCTGACGTCATCAGCACCACGTGATCACCAGTGAACCAACCATAGGGCAGCGCCAAGTAGAAAATCTGAGGACCCCAAAATTTTGGAAGTAGGCCCACCCCAGGAAATCGATTAGGGTGCATTAGTGGTTGGATTAAGGTAGACTAGGGGTTCAGATTAGTATAATCCCATACGCTAATCCAACGGAAGGTACTCGACCATCCTAGTAGGTGATGACTCATGCACACCATATAAGGGCAATGGAATTGGTTCCAACCGGAGCTTTGGCGGGAAAATCACAAAATGAACATTAGAAACTCATTTTAGACACCATAGCAGACAATCTAAATGCTATGGCATTTTCTTTAAGAGTTTTGCCTAATGAAAAGTGTGGTTTCAAAGTGCCCGATCCCGCAGTGGTTGCTTTAGAAATATAAAGTGTACTTTTAGGATCCTGAGGTCAGGACGAACTGGTTTCTTCATCTCCTGGTGCCAAAAATAATGATCAGTGAGTGTGACAGGAGTTCCACGCCGGCAGAAGTGCGTAACCAATAACAAGCGCTGTCCCTGGTTAAATAATTCGGCTGTAATTTTTGTACGTGTCTTCAGGGCTGTTTCATTACCTGTACGGCAATACACTCACGCTTCTACGCTTTTTACGCATGCATATACAAGAGAGCATCGATTTGCGACAGCGTGCGATGAGGTTGCCACTATTCCTCCGGGCACCAGAAAATGCACTCAGAAGGCTGTGTAAACGCTAACAAAATATATCAAGCATTTTTTTAAATAAAAAATACAGCGGCATCTAAATAATGCACCCACAGCAAAGTTATGGTCATGTGACGCAATACACGCGCAGTTCAGTACTCGCAGTCCTGAATTTACACCGCAGAAAGTCACTCCGTCAAGCTGCGCGCCGCATGCAGAATTAAAATTAAAATTTCTCACTTAACCGTTGATATCATGCGTGGGTTGGTAAATGCAAGGCAAAATCTGTTGATTTCCTCTTTAATCTTATAACATGTTTTGGTCAATCGTCGGTTCCTTTAAGGACGTTCTGATGTGTTAGGAGGTCATATTCGTCGACAGGTGATATCGTGGGTCAAGGCAAGTCATTAAAAATAAAAATTCTTTCTCGAGACAGCCGAGTGACCCGGGTTCTACTGGATCGTGACTCTAGGCTGGGGGTAAGTTTGGAACCGTAATTGAGTGCGCTGCGTGGGTGGCAAGGGTTATTAATGTCGCGTCTGTGTCTGCAGGCAGCCTGAGCATCTCTTAGAGTGGGGAAGTCACAAGTCGGATGTGAAAGGAGCTTATTGGTCTCCATGATGACCACGAGTTCCACTTCTAGCGGTCTAGGGACTTTATCGTTATTTTGACGTCCCTTTCTCAAGTCTTAGGGCATGTGGTGGGGGAGGAGGGGGAATGATATTGCCACATGACTTTGCAGTGTCATCTTCAATTGCATTACATGAGTGGTTTGTTGGGCTAGCGGTACTTGCTCTCTTGTGTCGGGTGTTCTATACCATCTACACAAAAGAGGAAGCACTGCTCGTCCTGCTGAGCAGGCTGGATTCAGTGGTGGATATATTCAAGCAAATACACCATCTAGGCGTTTTGCATGCTCCACTACGTGAGCATAATTGTTACTCGCCATGTTTTAACCATAATTGGTCAAGGTTAAGTGGAGTAATTGGAACCTTTGGAACTTCAGACTTCTACTGAATAACTCATTAAGCAAGAATCGTTGCGCAACGAGGTTTCATTAGCAGCGCGGGTTTATTATAGTTGATGGACTAGGTTAGTCATCCAAAAGGCGGCATTTTACATGCCCACTTTTGAAAACAAAGGCCCTCATGGACGGAATACGCAGAATGTGCACGAGCATCTCAATACAATTTGCTGGTCTCTATGCTGAGCCTAAAAAAAAGTGAGCGTTGCCCCCAACAAAGTCTCGTGAAGATGCAACGAAGAATTCTTTATTTCAGCTATATATCCTCTTGCTAAACTGCCTCGCTGTCATTTTGCTACGCATGGCTTTGTTCCCAATTATCGTGAAACGTGCTCCCAATGACACAGGCGCGAAAGGGGCATTCCAAGACTACGTCCTGAACGAAACGTGGCTGTGGACGTAGCCGCGGATGTAAATGTGCCCACAGAAGTTCCCGTAACTCGGAAGCCACAAAAGCGCTTAATTTATGGGCAGCTTGAGCATGCAGCCACGAACTAAAGTTGTTTGAAAGGTGTGCAAACTGTACTGTGCATTTTTCTGCGTGACCTGACCAGTCAACTTCTGAATGTCAGGCTGCCACTCCAAACTGCGAGGAACAAGAGCTTTTAATCGAAACTTTCGCGTTCCAGAAACTTCTTTCGGCAAATGTATATGCTGCTGTCCTCACGTGCTACTCGCTGAGACAATCTTGCGCTTGATCACGCATGCTTAGTGTGCGCGAAGCGCAGAAACCGAGAGTATTCGTCGTTTTTTCCCCCTGCTCGCACGCGCCAACGTGCGCTGACTGTGTTTCGTGGACACCTGATGACTGCAGCCCCGACCACGCTGTACTGTCATAGGTAGTACAAGACATACACAAAATCTAGTACTGAGTATACGGGCGAAATACCAATTTGAGGGAAGGTGATGTCACTCTTCTTTCAGGTACGATGATGAGTGAATGTGTGGATTGGCGCTTTAATGTATGCGAATACCTGTCGTGTAGAAAAGCGTGACTGAGGTTGGGCATGCATTTCATATTCTACACTACAGCATTCCGGCAATGCCAAAGTGGTAATGTTATGATTGCCACAGGTTATGATGTTGCCTGTAAGCAAAGTATTCTGCGTCATTTTCGTTAGGATGTCGCTGGTGATATGCACCAGCGAGTTTTGTGCGATTAAAAATTTATACAGGAGTGGTTATTACGCTGCATGCATTTTTTTCGTGGGAACGCAAGAATACGCGAATGTAAAGTAGCGTGCGAATTCGCAGAGACTTCACACTGTAAAAAGGAAAAAATAAAGGACTGTTATACATGTTGCTCAACTGGCTGTTCTGTTGTTCGAAATAAAATGTGAATATACGAGTATTAAGGGCGAATGGGAAACCGACGTCATCAAACAAACCCCAGAAGTGTTATTAGAACTCAAGGGCTCGGTCTGCTCGTTGTTAGTAACAGGCAGCAAGAGTTCCTTGCAATCCCTGTCTCGGCGCAGGCGGATGACCAGCCCAAACACTGCTCTTAATCACAGGCGCTTCATTCTCTTATATTCAAGTTGTTATCACAACCACAAGGCGGGGCTGCAAACACAATGAAGGCCATGCACTTCACGTTAAAAGCAGCCCAGTGCTTTTCAGCATATCCATGCATTGCCTGGCAAATTTTTTCGGAACTGGTAAAATACACATCTATGCAGTTATTCAGAATGAGGAAAACATTTTTTATTATATCCTTTGCCTGCCGCTTTTGCGACTACGCATTCCCAATGATACATACTGACTCTACGCCTGTTTGGTATAGAAGGCTAATAAAATCAAGTCTGAGAGAAAATATTTTTCTCCATGCTGATATTAAAATATTGGTGCCCAGAAAAGGCTTCACCGTCCTTGTGTGCACTGATAAAGAAAGTTTCGAGCCAGACGTTGAAATGCAATTACGGGTGTTACGGTTAAATTAAGTTTCTGCCGCTCTCGGTTGCCCTTTCCTTCTCTTGGACATGCCTTGCTCAAAGCCCATTTCTTCCTCTTAATTTCAACTAGGATGTCATTAACTCGTGTTTGCTCACTGATCCACACAACCTTTCTCTTATCTCTCATCGTTACACCTACAATTTTCCTTTCTATAGCTCGCTGCGCTGTCCTCAGTTTAAGCTGAACTCTCTTCGTTAGCCTCCACGTTTCTGACCCATAGGTGAATGCCGGTAAGATACAGCTAATGTATACTTTTCTCTTGAGGGATATTGGTAAACTGTCATTCGTGGTCTGAGTATCTGCCAAATGCGCTCTACCCCATTTTTAATCTAGTTATTTCACTCTAGTGGTCCGGATTTGCGGTCACTACCTGCCCTAAATATATTCTTTACCACTTCCAGCGCCTCGCTACATATCGTAAACTGCTCTTCACTTCCGAAACTGTTGAACATTACTTTCATCACATTAATTCTAACACCTACCTTACTGATTTGTCTTTCTAGGTCATCGATCATGCTTTGCAATTCATCTCATGAGTGACTTAGCGACGCAATGTCATCAGCGAAGTGCAAATTTCTGAGGTATTCTCTATTAACTCTTATCCCCAGCTGCTCCTAATCCAGGTCTCTGAATACCTTCTGTAAACAAGCGATAAATAGCACTGGTGCGATTGTGTCTGCCTGCCAAACATCCTTCCTTATTGGTATTTTATTTTTTATTTTTTTGCGGAGGATTACGGGGCCTGTGTAGCCACTATAGACATCTTCCAGTATTTTTACACAAGCCTCTTGTACGCCCTGGTTCCGCAATGCCTGCATGGCTATTGAGGTTCCTCAAATGCTTTCTCGTAATCTATGAATGCTAAATAGAGGGGTTGATTATATTCTGCGAGTTTCTGTATCACTTGATTGATGGTGCGAGTATGCTGCCGAGCACCCTTTACGAAAGCCTGCAGGTCTCTTGATTGATTGAAGTCTAAGGTTGCACTGATCCCATTAGCGATTACCTTTGTTAATACCTTGCAGGAAACATTTGGTGAGCTGACTGGCATATTTCATGTTCTTGACGTCCCCTTTCTTAAGGATTAAGATAACGTTAGCGCAGATTCCGGCACGCTCGAGGTCATGAGGCATTGCGTGTACAGTGTGTCCAGTTTTTCTAGCACAATCTCTCCACCGTCCTTGAACAGATCTGCTGTTACCTCGTCCTCATAAGCTGCTTTCCCCGTTCCCATTGCTTCCAAGGCTCTCTTAAATACCTCCTTCGTTACCGGCGGAGTGTCCAATTTCTCTGCACTAATGCTTCTCTCGTTATCGTCGTAATTACTTCTGCCACTCTATAGGTCTTTGTAGAACTCCTCGGCTTAACTTTCTGATCCATATTGGTAGTGACATTGCCTTGATTGTCTCCTAATGCATACAATGCGGTATACGCCTACGCTAGTACGCCTCCGTGACAACGAAAGCGGAAGGGAATATTTAATGGGTCTTCTTGCCGACACATATAGCTCAATGTCGCCTCTGCAATGCGTCTATCAGCAGACTTCATAAGTGACGCGCGAACATCGCAAGTGGATATAACTAACCCTGTTCTGCTATGAGAGCATTCCTAGTTCATAAATGGCGTGCATCTCACTGGTTCATGTGTGCCTTTCTAGAAGATAGGCCTCGGCAGCGAGGAATCCTTACTAATCCGACTAATAACTGTTTGCCTGTGTTTTCTGAGCGCTTACGCTAGCCTAAAGGCTAGCGTCAACGCTTTCAATGTGCGCTATTCCTCCAAAGGCTTCTTTAGTAGCTACCTATAGGCCCAGATTTTTTTGTTTGTTTGTTTCTAACCTATCTGTGGCTGCTCATCAGGCCCAGTGAGCCCGAGCCGAGGCTGGACACCTAACGGCAGCGGCCTCTCTAGTTTGAGGGCGAAACTAAAAATCGCTAGTGAATCGCGAGTTGTAGCGTACCTCTGTTATGGCGTACCTACACTATCCCACTCGGCAGCTTCGTACGTAAAAACACCTTAATTTTTTTCTCAAGCGGAGGAGCGGGCAGTCATTCGGTGTAATGATCTTGTTTTTCGATTATTTCGCAAAAACAGCATCAAGTTTCACTAAAAGTCTTCAGATATTTGCTAGAAGCTGGCAGGAACCACAACCGTACGAAAAACGCATGCGAGAAATGCAAATGGAAATTACGATCAAGTTATGCTATATTTAACGTCATACACTATGCGAGTGGTCGCACGAGTATGGGCGAGCGGTGACGAGATTGATCAAATGTAATGGTACTAGAGTGGTGGTATACTGTCAACACCAGATATCTTGTATCATACTTTCTCCTAATCATACTGGTTATCCTGTGCCGTTCAGCCAAATCCATTTCAACGCGATAGAGTTAAAGATGCACTGAGGAGGAATCTGACTCGTCTTTTTGCGGCGGGAACTTGGTCTACACGCTCCCAGCATTCTTAGAAACTTTGATTTATTACCCTGTGCGACCGATTTTTCTATTTAAATCAGATTAACGTCTGGCTCCCGCCTTTTTTTTTTTTGAATTCCCCGCATACGGTGGGAGGAGTCGACCAAAGCATGGGGTACCTTTCAGGCAGTCGTGTGACGACTTTGGTTTCGCTTTTATTTTGTTTCTTTTAGGTTTCCGTGAATAAATAGGTCTAGTAAGAGACTACGTAGCTGCAAATTAGGTCCACGGAAATAAAAATACGGGTGGAATCTTTGCTTTCGCCGAACACTACGTATCACTCCGCCGATGGCAGAGCGGCAAGCCGCCACGGGACTGGTTGAAAGGTTGGTCGACTCCTTCCACCGTTTGCGGGAATTTCAAAAAGAAAAGGGGGGGGGGGGGGGGGAGCCCAACGTTAATCCGATTTAAATTAGGGAAATCGGCCGCACAGGGCAATAATTCCAAGTTTCCAAGAACGCTCGGAGAGTGTAGACCGAGTTCCAGCGGTAAAAATACGAGTTCAGATTCCTCTTCAGTGCACCTTTAAAAGCCGGCGTCGTCGTCAGCATCGTTGGCCATGAACAAAAAAATCCACGAATAAACCCCCCGAGAAGCAACCTAGTTGGCAGGTGGGCCACCTAAGTGGCGTAACCCTGTGACGTCATCACTACCTGATGCCGCGTCATATCCCTAAGGTGGAGCTCAAGTGTCCCCTCCAGTTTTTCCAGGCGCCTTATGTCATGCTGCACGCAGAGCAAAGCATGGACAAGACAAAGGAATATATACCAGATATTTCAGGGAAGACTAAGTAATTCTCAAACATAGGTATTTCGAGGCAAAATTATGGCTTTTGCACCATGCTATTGCAAGTGTTGGCGGACACCAGAAAACCAGTAATCGTTTTTAGTACGCTTGTTAACTAATTTTAATGATGAACTTTTTAACTATTAGAGTTGCGCGCCTAGTGGCAATTAGAGATTTGTAGCTGGTCCTTAGTAATAGCATAGTCCTTCAATGCTAGCATATCTAGCATATCTAGGATATGCTAGGATATCAATGCTCGAAAGCTGGATACCACTATTCGAAAGCTGGATACCAGTGTTTGAAGGTTGGATGCCAGTATGAGACATTTACTGGCCCATACTCCAGAACGAACGCCGGACCTGCGTGGGCCTCTCGATAGTCCGAACGTTGGCCCTAAATTGGCATGAAAGTAGGGCCAGTGTGTCAAAATGGTAGCGCTCGGCCCAAATTCTAGTGTAGGACTGATTTTCGTGCCAATTTTTGCCAACAATTGCCCGACGTTCGACCAAAGGTGTTGTGTTGCCTGGGGTTATCTTGGCTTTCAAGGTTGCAAAACCCAGCTGGCCGTTTAGCCCGCCGGGCTCTCGCTCTTCAAAAATACAATTACAGGGTGGAATACAGGAAAGGAACATTCAGCAAAGCAGCCGACGCCCTGTCCGGAGCTCCACTTCCTGGTGATGGCGAGCCGTCACCTGCGGTCCTGGCTGTGACAGCACCCGCAGATGCCTGGGGCACACTGGTATCTCGTCAACAGCTGCTCGACTCTCAGCTCGGCGATGACCAGTGTAATCTGATACGCCAAAGCCTGAAAAGTCCCAAACCTGCCGGCGGCGGAACGCCTAACGGAAACTACGACTGCTGCATAGAAGCTGCGAACGGCTTGCTCTTACGATACATACCTGCTGCCGACACGGACAGGGGTGAGTCCCCATTCCGTGTAGTCGTTCCTAGGAGCCTCCGCAAGCCCTTCCTAGAGTACTTCCACAGCACCGGTCTCGCAGGCCATAGCGACGGGAAGAAAACTTTACGCTTAAGTCTTTAAGAGCGGGACGCGACAGCGTGTTGCAGCGTTGCCAAGGGGTCCACGGAACGCCATCGCCCGTTCGGCGCGATACCTTGCCCGAAGGAAAGGAAACGACGCCTGTCTCTCATGCCTCGGTGGACACCCGAACCGCGCCGTAAGGAAAGGAAAACGAAATGAAAATTGGCTTTAGGGAAAGGAAACGACGCGTCTCTCTCATATCTCGGTGGAAACCCGAACTGCGCAAGGGCATTAAGAAAAATGAAATGAAAATTGGTTTTAATGAAAGGAAACGAAACGACGCCTGCCTCTCATATCGAAAGGAATGGACACCACAGTACATGTCTCTAAAGCACCCTTCTAGGACAACACCGTATTCACTAGACGCGCCTTTGTTCATTCCAAAGCATCGAGCTGGCGTGGCGGAGTGGTTAGCGTGCTCGTCTCGCCCTCCGGAGGCCCTCGTTCGATTCCCCAACTCGACTAATTTTCTGCTCGGTTTTATTTATTAAAGCTTCTGGAATTTTTCGCTCACGGCCAACACCGCCGACGACGACACCGGCTTTTCTGCAATACAGGGCCTTTAACCCTGTCGCGTTAAAACCTAGGAGAAGTTGTGTCGCATCGTGACATGGCCGCAGATGAGATGTTTTGAAGTATGCTGAAATTTGTCCTACGTGCCAGACTGCGAAGCCGAGGGGAGGGAAACCACCGGGCTTCATGCAGCCCGTGGAGAGCAGATACCCATGGGAGATCGTAGCATGCGACGTAATGGGCCCTTACCCACGATCGCCCGAAGGGAACCGCTATTTGTTAGTGGTGACGGACCATTTCTCAAAATGGGTAGAACTGTACCCACTGCGTAGGCTAGACTCGAGGGTAATCTGGGATAAGCTGCTATACACTTTCACCCGTTTTGGTTTTCCCGCGGAGCTTGTCACGGCCAATGCCACATATTTCACGGGCAGGATTTTTGCGGACACCTGCAAGGCCCTGGCCGTGCAGTACAAATAGACTACGCCATACCACCCTCAAGCCAACATTACAGAGCTGGTTAACAGAAACCTGAAAATGATGATGGTGGCGTGCACAAAGCGACATAAGGACTGGGAAGCCCGGCTGCAGGAAATGGCTTTTGCCACAAAGACAACAGTAAACCGGTCAACAGGATTCACGCCGGCAGCCATTCTTCTCGGTCGTGAGCTCCGGTTTCCTATCGAACATGATCTGACACTGTTCTGGATTGTCACCTTGCAATTACCCAAAGTTTACCCAGGATCTGTCTGGCCGCCTGACCGGAACCCTGAAGGAGGCCAGAGAGAACTTGGACCTCGCCCGCCTGGAACACTCCAACCAGTAAAACAAGGGAAGGCGACCCGCAGTACTCGAGGTCGCGGGTATGTGGGCATGTGGCCCCTCTTTCTCGGTGTATAAGGACGCGCACGAGGCACCCATGCGGTGGGCGTTGTTCTGTTGGGGGCCAGAGCACCCGGCTGCACTCAAACGACGGCTACCTTACTGCGCATGTCAGGAAGGTCCCAGGACGGCAGCGCGTAGAAATCGCACGTGACCCGTCCCGCGCTATAGATAAGCCGCAAGCAAACAGCAGTGGGGCTGTTTTCGGCCGGAGCGTTTCGGCGGTGTTGGCCAAGCGTTTCCCCTGAAGGTGGATTACCGCGGCGGCGGTGAAGGGAACTTTGCGTAAGTCCCCGCTCAAGGGTGTCCGTTTTCCGTTTGCTAGGCGAGTACGTCTCATCGCTTCGCTGTTGCGGCAGGTTGCCTGGTGCCTCGGCTGCCCTTTTGAGCTGCTTTTCCGCGTGTGCAATTGTTTGCCTTGCCTTCGCTTACTTTTTTTTCCTTCTTTACCCAACCGCAGGTTGACGCTGTTTTCCCGATCTACAAGACTTGGATTCTTCTTTTGTTGCTGTTGGAATTAAAAAAGTTTTGTTAGCGTAGTTGCTGGTGGTTCGTCGCACGGAGTGCGGCTCACGAGCCCCCCTGAGCGAAGGCTGTTGTCTTCACAATTTAGAAAACGCGATTACCCTTGGCGCTGTGACTCGACAAAATTTGGCGTTTTTGATTAGTTACGTGCACTGGAAAGGTTGCTTTGCCTGCATGCTTTTCGAAAGCATATGTATTTTGGAACGATGTAGCCAAATTTTGTCGACCCACAGCGCCGAGGGAAACCGCATTTTCGAAAATTCTAATAACTGATATGGCTATTAGTAACCACCAGTTACAAATTTATTGCAATCATGCAGTTGCCTAGCTGTGATAGTTAAAAAGTAAATTATCAGAAATCAGTTAACCAGCTTACTACTTAAGACAAAACACCGGCTTTCTGGTGTCCGCCAACACTGGTAATATTATGCCGCAGAAGCCATATTTTTTTACCCCCAAAAGCCTATTTTTGAAATTAAGTCTTCCCTGAAATATCTGGTATGAAGACAAAAGGCCGGCGGACCCGTGATCGCGTGCTGTTTTGCGTTGCTCTTGTTTGCACCGTATTTTCCATGACACTTTGAGCAATAAGATGGCACTAAATCCTCGTGAATAACGCTCTCGGCAGTCATGAATGTCAGAGTTACAAGTGAAGGTCATACACATCCCGAGCTGTAATATCTGGGTGTAACGTGACGCTGCTACTTCGGAGGCGGAAGTGGTGGTTGAGGAAAAAGAAGAACGTGGCAAAGATGCGTCCGTCAGCGTCGCCGTCCTGGAGCCCCGGCTTCGTGGGGCGACAGAGGCCCGGCGGCAGCGCTGGTGGCTGGTCGCTGCAGCTGCTGGCACCCCTGGGTGTTTTCCTGCAAGAGCATACCAGCCAACCGGTGGCGCAAATCGTAGTGGGCGCGATCGCCGCCTGCACCGCCACGCTTGTGGCGCACCCCATCGAGGTGGCCAAACTGCGCATACAGCTGCAGGAGGAGCTCCAGGTGCCCGTCGCAGGTGACGTCTATAGGCGCAGCGGGCAGGTTTCACCAGCCTCGGAGCCGTTTTATCAGTTTCGCGGAATGCCATTCCCAGTAAGGCGCGTTGTAGAGCACAGAATGCCGCACGGCACACATTATAATGTATTGATCTACTCCAAGTGGCCTGCTTATTTCAGACGCTCGTGTTGTTACCAGGGGCGAGCTAAGTTGCTTTTCGTATGGTCACGACTGACGGACACCACACGCGATGCATCCGAACCGTGCGACTAGCTTCCATTGACTGGCTCCAAATATATGTGGAACGCCTTCTCAAGTGATATTTGTAATTCCTGAAAGTGATAAGTGTGCAGGCGTGCGCACAATATTAGCAGCCGACTTATGCTCCGATGCATACCTCAGCCGTTTATAAAGGTCACACAAAGGAACCTCCACAAAGGGAAAATCCATGCTTGCGGATTAATTTAAGGGGCTATGAATCTGGGCTCTACAGCCAGTGACTTGACGCTGTTCGATTGGGGCATATGGCCTCGTGAGATGCTGCCAAGAATCTGAATGTGCAGAGGGTCTTCTCAATGTTCATAAGTGTTTCAGCGTTTCTCTAGTCTGCATGCAATGTTTTTTGGGCAGTGAGATTGTGTGCTTTGTCGTAAAATGGAAATATCTAATTAGATCACGGTGGCTCAAAACAAATAACTATAAGACTATGCATGTTCCTTATTTCTTGGAAGAGCGCCTAAAGCTACGCTCCATTTGCCTCCAAATACGTTGCAGACAGATCGACGCGGGCACGACCCATGTACCGTAACACCCTGCAAGCTCTGTACACGGTTGCCAAATACGACGGCATACTGGCCGTGTACCGAGGCCTGTGTCCAAACCTTGCCTACCAGCTAGTGGGCAATGGATTACGCTTGGGCATTTACCAGATCAGCGACGACCTTGGCTTCACTCTGGACAGCGACCTCGAGCCCAGCATCCGTTTGAGCGCCATCTTTGGCGGCGTGTCCGGCGCCTTGAGCGCTTTTGCCAGCTCACCGCTTTTTCTCCTGAAGACACACATACAGGTACGCTTCTTACAACTAGCGATCATGCAGAAGGGAAGATGTTTGTATTAACTGACCCTTGTGGATGAAGAGTCTTGGTTACGATAACTAATACCGGAGCCAGTCCATGCTCATATGCAAGAGCAGGTACTTCGTCTCAAATTGAATGGTACAGAGGCCGAAACACTTGTCTACAGCACTCTAGCTACGTGCTCCAGACTGCGAAAGCAGCTGTCAAATCCGCGGCAACTAGGAAGGAAAGGCAAGATAACACAATCCCATGAGAGTAGCTGCGCATGTTCACTTGCCCGGAACACGACCGGAATACACAGCTCAGGCCTTCTAGGCAAGCGTTCAGCCCTCTGTACTTTCAAAGCGAAGGTTGGAATCGACGCCAGCGCAGAGCTCGCGGCCGCCAGTCCATTCGTATAAATCTCATTATGCGGTCCCACCCTAATGCAAATAAGCTTTCCCTTTCCTCTCAGCTGCACTCGGCGACAGCTGCCATCGCGGTCGGCTATCAGCATGGCTACCGGACGGCGCGAGCAGCCCTGGTGCACATCTACAAGACTCAGGGCGTCTGGAACGGGCTGTGGCGCGCCACCTCTTCAAACGTGCTGCGCCTGTCCACGGGGTCGGCGCTGCAGCTGTCCACCTTCAGCAGCTTCAAGATTCTGCTCCACACGACAGTGGAAGGTCGCGAGCGTTACCTCTTCATCAATACCCTGCTGGCGGCCTTCTTGTCGGGCCTTGCGTCAGCGCCTATCATCGCGTTCTTTGACGTACTTCGGGCGCGCATGTACGCGCAGCCTTCGAACCCGCTTGGCGCAGGCATCTACTACAACAACATTCGCGACTGCATCAGCAAGGTGAAACAGACGGAGGGCCTGCGAGGCTTCACACGGGGAATTGGCGGCGCCTTCCTCTACACTATGACGTCGTCCGTCATAACGCTCGTCTCCTGGGACGAAATCAAAAACGAGATGGAGAAAGGGCGCCACCGAGACAGGAACGACATCATCGACTACGGCATGTACTGAACTAGCCTTGTGCTCTCACCACGCTGTTCACACACCACTGTCGATGCACTGACCAGGTGCGCGCGTCTGAATTAGTCCATAACGAGACTCCGTGCTGCGTGAAGTCCTGTAAGGTCTGTGCGGTAACACCCTCATGCCGGCTAAACCCGCAACTATGACCCGTAATTAGTTCACACGGCATGGTCTATATGCAAAGTGCCCAAGCCTCGCTTATTTATATCATTATTCATGACCTGTCTTTGCACGTGCCGAGTTCGGTGCAGACTTTTCTATCCGTGTCTGCTGATCGTATAGCGTCGTCGTTTTCCTGCAACAAGCACGTTCGTTTTCAGCGCTGCGCAATCCCTGCGGAATACTGTTCTATTGTTGTTGTGGCAGATGAAGCGCCATCACCAATAAGGAATAACTGGTCGAAACTGGCGTATGCGAGCGTGCGTTGTTGTTAAAAATGTTTATTGACCAAACTGAGTATGAATCCTGTGTTTGGAATCCCTTTTTCAGGATTCCATTGGTCGGAAGTGGTACGGCCGCCCTGTTTATACGAGCTATTTCTGTCCCCTAAGGCCTGCGCTGCGCAGGGAGGTCTCCCACTGGTTAAAGGTTGGGGAAGGGATGGGGGAAATAGCCTTGTTTTTCTGGCAGGCCCATAGCATGTGGTAGAGATACGAAATTTCTCTATCGTGCCGATATTCTGGACTATACAGTTCTGGGTACCAGGTGTGTAGTTATTTAAGGGTGTGAGAGGTTTGTATCCTCCTCAGTGCTGTCCCTCCATCTTAATTGTTTCGAGTGTTTGTGAAATTCTGGTCGTTCTAGCCTATAGTTCTGTAGGATTTCAACCAAGGTCCGCGACAGTGCCCGGGGTTGTGCTGCGTGTGCTTCACCCTGGGCTGCAACTTCCTCCTCCACCCGCCGCGGTGGCTTACTGGCAATGGCGTTCGCCTGCTGATCCCAAGGTCGCGGAATCTATTGCTCGGGCCACGGTGGCTGAATTTCGATGGAGACGAAACGCAAATGACGTCCGTGTCTCGCGTGCAGTGCGATGTCAGCGCACGTTGAAGAGCCCCAGGTGGCCAAAATTAGTCCGGAGCCCTCCGCTGCGGCATTCTTCATAGCCTCCATGTATCGCTTCGGGGCGTTAAATTCCACATACCATGCTTCTTCCTCTTCTTCCCACGCTTTTTAGCACCATGATACTGCCACTATTTCTACACGCGAATAATATCAAAGATTTGCTTTTTTTCTCCGCATCTGAGCACGTTTTCTATTGTACTTGCGTGCGCAGTGTTTTGTTTTCGTTGTCTTCTAAATAGTCTTGCCCCTAAGTGTACCAACTATAGTTCTTCGCGCAAACACCCTTCATGACTTCAGCGCTGCGAGGCTGGCCCTCATACTCGCACTAATCATGTCTAGAAACAAACCAGACAGCTCTTGGGAGACTAGCATTAAGTGTTCACAGGCATAACCAGAAATGAAAAAGGACAGGAGGACACAGACCAGACATAGTTTGGAGTGAGGGAAGCGCAGAATGAAATACTGCATGACTGCTGGTTGGACTTTCCGGTTTAAATCGAAAAAAAAAAAAACGTTAAAAGTTCGCCGAATTAACTTTTAGAAATTCGGTCACCGAAAAAGGTAAGCATTTTTGGCTTTTAGGGCATAGCTAGGCGGGTGCTGAAATCAATTTACACTCACTTAAAGTTGACATTTAACTAAGCAGGGAAGCCACGGCCATGATGCGACGATGGTATTGTAGGATAAGCAGCGTAACTGTACGATTTGAGCTATTGCTCCGCTATAGCTTGCACGTTTCTGCAGACCCGAGAAGCATCATCTCCTCGCCGTCTTCTACCTAAACACTTTCTTCATTCATCACCTACTTAGAGCAGTTAGTCGGTTAACTATGTTAATCAAATGCATCTAGGATACTGTCACGACACCGCTAATGGGCGTCACGAAAAAGTATGTTTTGGCTACTGCGACGATTCAGCGCCAGTTCCATCGCTGCCGTCAACACGTAGACCTCGTGATGCTCCGCCTTCGCGCTCAGCGCAGTCTGACAACCCAACGATAACACGTCAACCCAGTTCTTCGAAGTAAACTACCACTTCCGTTTTTGTTTCCGGCTCTTTAACTTGACGTAATGTTTTAATGACAGTAGAAAATTTTTCTACAAGCACAGCTTCAAGTATTGCCATTTGCACGTTAATTACTGCTAAATAAATTGTCCAGGATGACAAAAATACCGAAATAGGCCGTAAATGACTTTTACACAGTGTCACAGTGCATGACGATGTATGCTTTGCAACTGTTGCCCCTATAAAAATGCCCTCAACGGGCGCTGTAGGTACCTGAAGGAATGAAGGAATAAATAAATAAATAAATAAATAAATAAATGCTACATTAAGTCACCGAAAAAAGTCAGTATTTCATTCGCCCAAAACAATAATCGCTGAAAAAAACAAAGTAGCGTCATAAAAACGAGAAAAGTCCGCTGAATTTACAAAAAAATAAAAACCTAAAAGTTCAACCCCTATATATGATGAATGGCTGAGGGAAATGAACAAAACCGATGTGCAGCCAAGATATTTACGTACTTAAAGAACGTTGACTCATAGTGGGCAAAATGATCGCAAAACTAACCAGTACGCTTATAAGAAACAATAACGGGCAAATAAAAATGTTTGAAGGCATAGCCAAAACGGCAGAGATTGTGAACAGGATCAGTTCGATGAAGAAAAAGCAGAGTGGACCTGCGATGATAATTCGACAAGCAGTGCGTTAGTGCTTGAAGCGAGAGAGAGAAAGAGAGAGAGAGACAACTTCATTATAATTAAAAAAGCGCTGGCTGCTGTTTCCCGTGTACGGCGGACCAGCAGAAGCTGGTGGTCGGGCAAATTTCGGGAAGGACAGCTAGTGGTCCCGCGAGGTTCTTGAGGATTTGTGGATGGGCGGTCGGGCGGTGCTGGCACAGAGTGTCGGGGACGCATGCTTACGCTGCATGTTGAAGGGGTGTCGGTAGGGGTGAAGGGGAATGTCGGCTTTGAGCTGAAGGGAAGGTGCCTGTTTGTAACTGCCGACATAGGGCAGCTTCCTCTCTCGAGAGAGTGGGCGGTGTAAGAAAGGGGGGGGGGGGGGGGGGGGGATACGCAGCGATCCTCACGGCGCTCGCGTAAATACTCTGCGTATGAGTGTTTGAAACGAGCGCAAGGTACCTTAGAACACGCAGTTACAAAAAGAGTTATGCCCCGATATGATTCAGTACAGTGAGCGGTAAGTCTGAAGAAACAATTCAGTATATTGCAATGCAGCAATATTCATCCAGATGGGGACAGTAAGTATCGCTGAGGCCCCATAGGTGTCAGGGATGACAAAGGTACTGTGAAAAGACGTAAAAAAAAAAAACGATTGGAGGATTGGTGGCATAAAAGCAAGGCACTCACCTAAAGATAGGACTCGGGACTCAGAGTCGGCAGAGCGGAAAAGCCAGAATCTTTACTTGAAAAGGGTTACCGTCAAGATCGTACTTTCTAAGGTGCACTAAAGAGGATTCTGAGCTCGTCTTTTATCGACATGCTGCAAACATTCTTAAAAACCTCGAATTTTTGTCCTGTGTGGCTGATTTCCCTATTAAATCGGATGAAACGTTCCGGCTGCCGCCTTTTTTTTTTTTAACTGACCTCCGAGGGTAGGAGGTGTCAACCAACACGTGTAGTACCTTGCAGCCAGTGGCGTGGCGGCTTCGCTTTCGCTTTTTTTTATGTTTCCGTAGTTACAAACGCAGGCAACATAGCCGTGAATTAGGCCCACCTAAATAAAAAATGCGTGTGGACTCTGCTTTCACAGATCACTCCGCCTATCACGTATCACTCCGCCGATGGCAGAGCGACAAGCCACCACGCGACTGGCTGAAAGGCACTCCACACGTTCCTTGACGACTCCTACTCACGGGAGGTCAGTTAAAAAAAAAGGCGGGATCTGACATATTTAATCCGATTTAATAGGGAAATCGGGCGCACAGGACAATAATTCTAGGTTGCTAAGAATGCTAGGAGCGTGTAAGTCGAGTTATATATATATATAAACTAGGGGTGTGCGAATATTCGAAATTTTCGAATATATTTCGAATATCCTATTTAGTATTCGTATTCGATTCGAAATCCAAGTATTCGTGTTCTTTCGATTATTCGACCCGACGCGAATATTCGTATCTAGCCGAATATTCATTGAGAGCACCGGCGTTCATTACGGTCCGCAAACCCTATCGACAGAGACTTAACAACATAGCGGCGCCCAGAGCAATGCGCATGGATGAAGGAAAATTTTTCATTTGAATTTTTCCTTCGAGGAAGGAAAATTTTTCCTTCCTCCAAGGGCCATGCCGTAGCTGACTGCGCTGGTGAGCTTTTTTATCGCTATACCTGAGAAGCTGCTATAGTCAGAGCTGTGCACGAAGTACCTCGCAATACGTGCCAGGTCAGTGGCAAGTGAGAGGGCATTTTCTGTGGTTAGAGGAGTCGTTTCAGCTAGAAGGGAACTAATTCTGCCTGACCATGTGGAGCAGCTGGCTTTCCTTCACGACAACCTTTTATATTCATCCCAGCAACGCGCTTTTGTGCTGATGGCAAGCTAGCCTTAATCATGCTGTGTACTAGCCATCCTCTCTGATATTTCCGCTCTTCTAAGAATAATGTTCGAGCCTTTGATACTTTTTGTGCAGCCACACACACCTTTTGTGTTCATTTAATCACCGATAGTTGAACTGTGATGTTCTCGGGTGCTCAAATAAATGTTTTGTAGTGGTTAAATGCGTCTGTCCTTGATTATTCGATATTCGATTCGATATTCGGAATCAAGTATTCGTATTCGATTCGTGTTCGAAAAATTTGATATTCGCACACCCCTAATATAAACAAAAACTGGCCAGGTGGCCAGCCGCCCTCAACCTGTTTCAAAGTGAACGCTCTTAGCATTCATTCAGCTTTCCATCCATTCATGACGTAGGTGTCTCGGCTATGTCACTTTTGTCTGTTCTCGCCAAACGCACACTATAGCGCCGGCGAACCGCTTCAGGGATAACATGGCGGACTTCGGTCTCGCCGGCGTCACAAAGGTAGTCGCCAATCGGCTTTCTTTGAAGATTTTATCCCAGACTCCGACTCGAACACGTCTTGTACTTTGTGCGCAGCGACCATGTGTGTATACCACCGCGCACCCCAGTTGCGAAAATTCGACTGCTTACTGCCAGCGTTCTGTCACTGCGGCTGTCTGGGCGCTCGGAGGTGCGGAATGAAGGCGATCCGCTCAGTGCGTGCGGATCGTGCGCCCCGACTCCGTTTTTAGAAGGACCCCGGGATAAACAACGGGTGCACGTGGTCGCTGTCGCGCAGCCCCTCCTGCCGCTCAAGCGGCCGCATTGGTCTCTCGCTTGCCAAGGGAGCGCGTCCCTGTTCTCCGCCTGAGCAGAGCTAGAGCTGTACGTAAAAGCGCCCAGCCTCTGTTCTCCCGGATAAACAGTGGGTGCCTTCGAGCCTGCCCCGACTCTGCTTTCAGTCTTCTCGCTCCAGACCCGAGCTCTTCATCTCTTCCTCGCTTTCTGCACGACAACGAGTTGCCTAATGGTGTTCCATGCTCTGTGCGTCGGATGTGTTCAGGTTTTCGCGGACAGCGAGGGATTCTTTGAAAGGTGGAATCTGGATTGTTATCCGGAACCTGTACAGTGTTTTCG